>NW_022900936.1:14697694-14720614 GCF_012274545.1 Fukomys damarensis | reverse complement strand
ACACAAATAAAAAAAAAAAAAAAAAAAAAAAAAAAAAAAATAAAATGTATCTCTCTTGTGTTTGGAAATACATGCTTGTTTTGCAGGAAATCTCTGGCAACATGTCAAGAAGTAAGCTATAGCTAAATGATTTAAATAGTGCTTAACAAGAAGCGTTAGTAACTGTTTTTCTCTCTCTTAGAACTCTAAAATCTGGTAAATATAATTCATAGAGACATCAAGTCTTAAACAGAGATGTTACAGTTTTGAACTGGATTACATTTGAAAAGTACATTTCTGTCTGTTACTTAAGAGTTTTTGGTAATATAAATCAAAGCAAAGCACCTATAAAATGCTTGTCTGGTTCTTTTATCTCTCAAGGTCTGTGCTTTGTTATGCTGTTCTAGTGTTTTGCACAACAGCCCCTACTCACATGAACTCTTGGACACAGTGAGAAACAGAATTTCTGAGCTGCACATGAGCATATGAGGAGACTCTTCGAAGACCTGTGAAATCAGGCACTGCTGCGTGAACACTGTAACAAAGAGAAGAAACGAGCTCCATTTAAAAAAAAAATCACTGATAATAGATTAAGTAAAACAATTTTATAGTAATTATTGATCTTTACAATGCTAGAGAATGTGTTAAAATTAATGTGGGGGCAATGACATGCCTACTTTATACCTAGAGAGTTAACAGTAAGGTTGACACCATCTTGATTCCTATGCTATCTCCCCTTACCAAAACTATTTCTCATTAGCCATGCAATAGAAATCCTGCCAAGGGGGACACATTTCTTTGTGCAAGACCAGCCTTACCTAAAGGAGATTATGGTGTCTATAACACCAATACTAATATCCATAGAAAGGTTCTTTAAAATTATATTTTAAGCAGCAGTTCACTATGGGGAAAAGAGGGACGCTGAAGTTGAATTTATCCTTATAGAGGCCAAAACCTTCGGGTTTTCATGACGGAACTTCTGCCTCATAAATTTGTAAAGCTGCCACAACACGAAGGATATAGAAGTAGCACATTGCATAGAACGTGATATGTTCTCAATGAACCTTAATTCCTTTCCCCTTCACATATGTCCTTTCACTCCTCCACCAAAAGTGGAAAAACGGGACATTGGTGTATATTAACATAAATTCTCTCGTGTTGACGAGTACAACATAAACCGCCACCTGTCACCTCTATAAGCTGTGTGACAGTTCCCACATAGATGTAATACACAGACCACTCTAAACCTTTCCGACTTTCTGATTTTTGTTAGAGACATAAATATGCCCTGAGAAGTCTAAATCTATCTTGTGAAACATGTTTCATTTTATTCTTTCAGACATCATACGGCTATTGACAAATTTTAAAACTTAATATCATTTCTGTTCCTCGTGGCTTGAGAACAGGGACTAGTGACGGGGAGTGTAGCTGCCTGGACCTCAAGAAATGTAAGGGTGTAAATGAGCAAAGGTGAACGTCAAATGGGAGGGCTCCGCTTTCCAGGCAGCCAACAGGACCCGCAGACGCCTGACATTCTCTTGCTGGAGTGGGACCCCAGGAGGTGGTACCCTTTTTCCTTGTTCAAATCACCACCAGCACCACCTGCTGTCTTTGGGCTGGCGGTAGAACTGCGACGAGATCGGAAGCTGAGGGGCGGACAGAAGTAGTCTTCGGTCCATGTGAGTGAGCAACAGCGGTTCCAAACTCAGTGGCCAGTACACACCTAGGGTGGAGGAGGGCACACATAGTATCTTCCTGTGAGCCCTGCTTCGTGAAAGGAAGGTAAACCCATGCGGAGTTAAGAGGCTGGGAGCTGCTCTCATTACTACCTCTGCTTCATGAAAAGCAGGAGGCCAAGGGAGTAGCTGCTGACCGGACGAAAGGGATAATTTCCAGTTGGATGGGCCAGTAGATGAGCAAATTGCATGGGATTATTGACCACATAAGCTGGATCTGATTCTTATCCCAGATCCCTGGAAATTGCAATACTGGGAAATCTTGTCCACCTAATGGGGTTTCTTGTGTGTGTGTGTGTGTGTGTGTGTGTGTGTGTGTGTGTGTAAAAGATGCCACCTGCCTACACTTCAGAATTAAAGACATATGGACATGTTCAAGTCTCAGATATATAACCTTCCCAGTAGTCTCTAAATTTGTTGTATTATTTCCAGATATTTTACTAGCAGTTAGATTTTATAAGCATCTTATGAAATAAAATAGAGGCTTGCTATAGTTGTTCAATCATAGTATTTTCTTCAGGTTTCTGTTAATTGTACTACACAGCTTCTACAAGTACTCACTACAAAAAAGAAAACGAGAGAGAGATGAAAATCCAGATTTAGAACTGGGGATTTACCTCAGTGATTCCACTGACTGCCTTGCAAGTGCCAGGTCCTGAGTTCTATCCCCAGTACCCCCCACCAAAAAAGAGAAACATCCCCACTACCATACAGATATTTTAAGTATTTCATCGGTAATATTAATAGCTTTATTGATCTAACACCTTCAGATATGTTCAAGAAAATGTCTTTGTACCATGTCTATCAAAACATCTACATTTCTCCCAAGTTACATAATTCTCGACTGTGTTTTAAAGGTGTATGGTCTCAGCATCTCATTGTATTGCTGTCTTTTCCATGACTACAGGGCGTTTTGACATATTTGTGTGATAAAGGAAGTATAGATTTTAGATAACAAAACTCTGATGTCAACATACATTTTAGACATTAGATGAAATATTAAAGTGGTATACTAAAATGATACCTTTCCTCAATATAAATATTAAAACCATTATTGGAATTTGCTAAGAAGAAATATGTTCGCTGTTAGGTTGTTTTTTTCATTTTTTTGCTTTGTTTTGTTTTTTCTTTCAATACCAGGGATTGAACTCAGGACTTTGCAAAGTGCCACTGAGCTAAATTCCTGGCCCATTCACTCTTAAATTATATGAAGGATTTACTAAATGGCCCTCTTGTTACTTATAAAAGATTTTTTTTTTTTCACGAACGTAACCATTGATACTTTTAATTGTTTTCTATGGGAGAACCAAAAAACTAGCCAAATGAGATAACATAACATGTATTTTGTTTCATTACATGTGAGATCACCCTAAAGTGTGTGGGTGTGTTGTTTCAATAGCTGCTGTTGCCATGCACTGGTTTTCAGAACTTTTTATAAACTTGGAAGTTCAAAAATCAATGACTTTGAAAGTGCAATTCTGCCACCTTGTGTTCTCTTAACCCAGTTTAAGTTGTAGCCGAATCCGAATGATTACTTTAGTAATTAGCTGTGCTCCTCCCTATTTTTTTCAAATTTGCATGAACCATTTACGGGATCGAATAATGAATAAGGACTCATTCTTCTGGGTTTTCACTGAAATTTATAAAGCCAAATAACAGCTTTAATTGAAACCATGTGTTTCTCTTTTAGAACTTTGATTACTTTATTTAATTCTAAATAGCTTTTAAAATCTAGGATATATATGTACACTTGAACTACGGAATTGCTACGCCATGCTCTGAACATCTCTGCAACCTCTCTGCAGTGGTGTTTTGTTTTTCTTTAAACAGAGTTTAACAGAAGCCAAGCTTCAAACTCCTGCAAAACTATCATTTATGGAATTAAAAGACAATGGAAAGCACCTACCGATAATGAAAAAATAACCATTAACCTAAGTGATCATGAATAACATTAAGCTAACCTACTCTTACATGGGAAAGTGCTAGGAACACACAATTCATTGTTTCGAGATTTCTCATTCATAATTTTCCCCTCCAAACACATCACTGAAAATGAAATTCTGCAAAAGCTGGATTGAAGTTCTGTTTTTTTCTTTCTTTGTTGTTTGGACTACTGACGTTTTGAATTATCTTTCTCCCTTTATGTTTTTGCAAATGAAGTCTTGAAGTTGAGTCTTCACAGGACCAAGGCATGAAGACTTAACTTTGTTCTCAACTTGGAAGGGCATCATCGGAAATTCACAGTGGCTGGACTGAAGAGAGAGGTCATTGTTTTTATCATATTCTGAAAGGCCTGCATGGTCGCCCTTCCAAAAAGAATAAAAAGTGTAATATCTCTAATTCGATTGTACAACACAGGGCTCAGATCCTAAAGTTCAGATGGCACGCTACTGCCATCTGGTGTCCAGCAGCAGTAGCCTGCAGGCTTCTGCGGAGACAGTGCACAGAACGCAGGAAAATAGGGAGCGTCCCGCTGGGGGTCCCCTAAAGCATCACTGGAATTCCAGTATACGAGAGCTTTAATAAATTATAAGGCCACTCGTTAATGAAGAGCTGTCCTCGGTTTTACTCTTACATGACTCTTTCTTTTTAACTTTGAGGCAGAAATGAGAACTGGCCGGAATCCCGTAAGAAAGGACATCTAGAGAGTAACTTTTCCACAGCTGAAGACAAGGAAATATCACTGTCTCGCTGGGAGACTGCAAGGAATTTTCAAATATTAGAGCCTTAAATTTTTCTCAGTTTGGGAACATTCATCCAATGTCAGCCAAATTTCAAGATTTTACTCAGTTTAGGCATTTCAATTTGAAAAAAAAAAAAGTTTAAAATTGCAACATTTTAAAACCCTGTGTAACATTACCCAAAATCAAAAGAATTGTGACTATTTCACCATTGCGATTTCTAAGTTACCTACAAAATTGTATATGTGGATTGCATGATCATACATACCGTAAATAGACTTTTAACAATGACTTCGCTGCTTAACTATTCCCCGAATGTAAGAAATGTAACCTTAATCACAGATATCAGAAAGAAAAACACAAAAAATGCCAAAGCCAGGCTGTCAGTCCAGCTGAACTTTGGAATGCTATCAGCTTCCCACATGCATGAGAGGATGACGGGGGAACTGGCTCGCACTGTGGGGTAATGAATGTGTCCTGCAGCTCCGGGGAGGGATGCGCTAGTAAAGTTCGTGTTCATTACCATGACTACAAAATTATTTCAGCTATAAAGGCAACAGCAGATATTTGTCAGTATTTCTGGCCAGTCCATAATTTCTATTTGAGAGGGAGTTTAAAGTAGCTCTTTGACTGGGAATTTAGAGCAACCCTTTGACTGAAAGAGGATTTTGAGGGCTGTTCTCTAAGCTGATTTCGAATAACCCAGACCCTGACCTGGTAGTTTGTGAAGAAGGCGTTAACCACTGCTACTTCTGCCAGGTTATAAAATGCTCTTTGCCAAGGGAAGTGTGTGGTCTCATAACACTATTGTCAAATAATAAATATGAATAGTTAACATAAAAATGAGGGGAGATTTTTTTTTTAAATCTCTTTAGAAAAGAAATTTCGATATATAATTTTAGCTGATTGTGAACGCGGCGGTCAGAAGGTGGCAGAGATGGGCGGGATTAATTCAAAAGCTCCAACTGAAAATCACTGCTTCCACTATCTAGACAGTCCATTTTTATTTTAGACTTTGCTCCTACAACTGACTTCCTATGTATGACTGGATTTCCCCAGGCATCTAAGCTGTATCTCTAATAGGCTCCTCAATTCAAAGAAAACATGCAAGTCTCCCAGCTGTTTCTGAGCCAACCAGATTCTACCATTTATAAAGTCTCAAGAGTCAGTGCCCTATACCTGTTGCTTGGAATCTCTTGCCTCTGGGCAGCTCAGCTCTCAGAACTGGCAGACACATTGTTGGGTTACTGCATTGTTCTGGGATTGCCCATCTGATATGCCTATCCTGGAGGAAGAGCTGCAGGAACTGATAGAAAGTCGGAGAGCGGTGTTTCCTTCCACTCCGTGCTTCTTGACCAATTAAAACAAGAAGCAGGAAAGTCAGTAATCAAAAAGCAAAAGAGTTCAGGCATAGAAACCTTTCATTTTGGGCAGTGGAAATTTGATTTTGTTATGTCTGCCTCCAACATTGCTTATAATTCACAAAAACAGAGCTGAAAAAGACTTCTACAGGTCCTGTATTTCAGCTTCCTACCAGTCAAATAGGCCACTTGCTTCAGTGCTTACACCACATAGAAAGTACAGATGTTCTCTCCCAAGAGCTCCTGTTCTTTCATTCCAGTGGCATCTGGACTCTCAATATCTCTGGCTGTTCCCACTCAGGAAGCTGTTTCACCCTTCTCCTCCCACTGACATTGGCTTGACTTCAACTTGAAACCATTCTGCGTCCACAGTGACCTCTGATATTGCCCTGCTTCCTGCTTCCTACTTCCACTAAAATGTTTCCCAGTGGAATTCTAGACACTGCTAGAACAACCTTGGCCCTTTCTTTCTCAAAACTACTGCTTACCTTGAATACCAGCCTTGAAAAACTTGAAAGTCCTAAATTTTTATCTCTGGAGACTCCTCACCAACTCCAGCCCTAGCCCTGGGAGCTTGACCAAGTTACATAGACCAATACTAACTGTTCTTTTTCTAAAAAAAAGAACTTATTAGTACATGTTTGCAGTATATAATGTTTACATTCCTTGTCAGAAGTCGGTATATTCATTCTTTTTCATCCCCTTTTTCTCCCCGCTCCTCCCTTCCTCTACCAATCTCTTGATCCTCCCACCTCTGAGAAAGACTCCCTACTGCCGATGATCTGTCTTTTATTTTCTTCATTTATACTTTGGGTTTCCAATACAAGAGAAATAAGCTTGTGTGTCTGATTTATTTCATTTACCATTGTGGTCTCAAGATGCATCCATTTTCCTACTCAAATTCCTGACTCCAGTTTATCTTTTCTTTACAGCAGACCCCATTGTGTGAAAATACCACAATTTCTTTATTCATTCATCTGCTAATGGTCATATAGTCTGCTTCCAAGATTTGGCTATCATGAAATGTGCTTTTATAAACATAGGTATGCATGTGTCACTGTAGTATGATGTCTTTAATTCTTTCGGGAAGATATGCTCTAAAAAATGTACCGCGCCACACGCTTCTCATGTGTCTGTGCCAGGATCAAGTCTAGGCAGTTCAATTACTTTCCAATTCAAGATGTGCTCTTTACTCATTCAGAGCACCTTGAAGAGGTTTTAAATAATCTTTGACCTCACTTTGTGTGGGAGTATCTTAAGCTTTGGGTCCCGGATTTGAAAATTTATGTGTATCAGACTAAAAAGTGCAATGTTTATCCTAGGTGTAGGTGCCTCAATTTTTTCATGAAGATCTGAATGGATTTTCATCCCTGTGCTGAATCAGTAAACCAACCTGCCTCTGTGGAACATTGTTCACTTTAACTATGTAACAATAAATATAAATTGGCAAAATCGAACTTCCCCCTGAAATTTTAAAGTCAGGATAAGAAGAAACTTTTGTTCAAGTGTGTCTCATGTTCACTCCAAAGTTTTTAATACATATAGGTTATTTTATAACCACTATGTGGTTTTAAAGAAAATTTCTTTTGTTGTTACTTATTTACCAAAACCCATGTTTTATGGTTTCAGATTATCATCATCCTTTAAAGCTGACATAAATTTGGCTTTTTTCAAACAATTTGAATATTTCTTACTGTGGTAGCATGAAAGGCCAATATAATTTCTTCCAAAAATCACCAAAGAATACCAAATAGTTTCTCTGGTGTGAAAAACTATAATAATACATAAGATCCTAATGAGATAATTGACAATGTGAAATAGGAAGAAAAGGGCTAAAAGTCTAGGGAAAGTGGGAAGGGTAAGGGAAGGGAAATAAGGGAAAACAAAAAATAAGAGAAAATGAAAAAATGGAAATAGAATATTTGTAAATAGGGAAGAGAGGAGGGGATGAAGGGAGGGCAGGGACAAGGGGAAAAATGAGAACCAAGACCTGTCATGTAAAGGTATAAGATCCCGATGATGAATGTAACTGTGCTGTATACCTAAAATGTATAAATAAACTCAATGAGAAAAAAAAAAAGAAAAGAAAAGGGAATATTCTCATGCCTTGTCCTTCAAATGTTTTGCAATCGTGGATTTAGTAGGACAATTTATATTATATACAAAGAACTATTCTGAAGTAAAACAAATCATCCTAACTTAGTATCATCTAATATACCTGACTTACTAGTAAGTTGAGACACATTTTCAAATTTTGTTTGGGAGAAAAGAGTCAATTGCAGTTTGAGTTTGTACATAAAATTAAAATGGAACCATGTAGTACAATACCTTATCACTGTTTTTCAGGCCAGAGATATTGGCTACATCCTTAGGAATTCAGAGTGGCTCACTGTTGAGAAAAATCTTGGATGATGATCCTTGAGAGCTGAAAGGGGAAATGACGAAAAAAAAGAGATCTAATGCACATTGGCGTATGGCTTCTGCTTGCCCTTTGAAGCTCAGTGAGAAAGATCTGAGCTACCACAGCAGTGCTTCTCCTTTGTCATGAAATATTTGTCCAGGAAGACAGCAGAAGCCATAGATGTAACACATTGGAACTACAGAAGAAATCCAAGGATGGGAAGAAGCGGGCTGCCGTGCTTTCAAATGAGTTCTTCGGGGGCTAAACGTCGTTCTAAGAGTCATCTAAGAATAAATAACATTTTTCTCCCACTGATAAAGAGCCCTATACACCAAAACCTATTTAGATTTTCCATTTCTTTTAATTATGATAGACTCTTACATGAATGTTTGGTCACAAAAATTTTGCATGAAAAGATAATCAATGACATATAAAATTAGCTGTATTAGTTTTCCTTTTTCAGCCTGTTGTCTTTAGAATTGGCCAATAATCATCTGCTCTATTTTTCTTCTTGTTTGTCCATTTAAAATTTCTTGCAATTACGCATTTTTAAACCTGTAGGAATATTCACGACATCCCAAACTTAGATTTTTTAAACATTCGATAAAATGTAAGTTCAACTTCAGCTTACTTAAAATTTTAATAAGCTTTGCAAATTTCATTTTGAGCCATCACTAGCAATTATATTCTTACAAAATAAAGTTTCAGAAGGATTGTTATGCTATAAACTGTTTTTCATTCAAGAATTTATTTTCATAAATATATGCATATTTCTACAATTTCTATATTTCCATAATTTAGAAAAAATTTTATGAATCAAAATTTGAATTAGAAAATTTTGCTATGTTTGGGCTTTGAAATCACTGTCATAGTAAGAAGTTGATACATGCGGTGCTTTCAAAAATTAGCATCCTGATGAAATTTTGTATTAGGGCTGGGAATTTAGCTCAGTGGTTCCAGTGCCTGCCTCGCAAGCACAAGGTCCTGAGTTCAATCCCCAGTACCCAAATAAATAAATGAAATTACCATATTACATTTGTACGGACTATGGGTTATCATCACAGATAATGGCTTTTTTTAAATGATAATAGTGCCACAGAGTTAGAATTGTGACATTCGTGCTCAGAGGAAATAGATTATGAACTAACAGTAGCACATCATAATGTCAGCAGTCAGTAGATCAAAACAATTCAGAATTCGGGAGATAAAATACCTCAGGGTGACAATTACACACCTTTGTTTCTATCCCCCACTGTACTGAATGCAGTACTATATTCCCTGAAACAGACTTGTACCGCAGGGTCCAGAAGTTCACTCATTGCTCAGGTTTAGTGGTTTTAGAGTTCCTGGACACAAATGCCAGAGATGATCCAATGAGTGGGCATAGAAAAAGACAGGAAGCAGAACTTCAGAGTGAGAAGGAATCAAAGAGGGATAAAAACAACTCATACATCACAGCTTGGGCTCATTTTTTTTTTTCTGGTGACTTCTGAAAATCCTCTGTTAAGCTGACTTTGAGTATCATTTTTAATTTCAGCAGAAACCAGTGAGTGCTAACAGATCTCCACAACCTAAGAAAAGAAGTCCTCTCTTTAATGGGTAGCAAGTTAAGGATATAAGGCCATAAGAAGTCATCATTTTGAAGTAAAGAGGATAGAATTGCTCTTTCTCATGAAAAATAATAACTTTCAATAATTTTAGACCCAGCACCTTTCACCAATTGAACTTATCCGAATGTCAGAAAAACATGACTTTTTCTTCTTCAAACTTGTTCTGAACTGACTTGAATTTTCCCACCCAGGGAGCAGTTCAGGGAAGATTCTTGTTGCCAACCTTCCATGGCCAAATTTCTGAACCACTGACCTAAGTTAAAGTTGCTTCAGTCTTGGGACGATTGCCTCTTTCCCATTTACGGATTTTATTTTATTTTTTTTCTGTTTCATCTCTGCAGGAAAGAAGTTACATGGTTGGAGGACGGGGAAGTATCAAAGAGTGCCTGCTTTTTCTGGGACCGCCTGGCCTCCTGACTATGATTCTTTCTCTTTAAAATGAAAATGCTGACAGCTGGGGTGGAAAGTCAGAAGAAGTAAATTAACACTCTTGACTGGTGTTCAAACCTATGATTTCATATGAGTGGTACAATGATTGTTCCACATTAGGGGAGAGAGTCACACTGGTGAACGACTTAATAACCCTTCAGCGATTATGTTAAGTTACCTTATTAAACACGGTGACCTACTCTTCCCTGTCTCTTCTGAAGACAAAATGAGGAGACTTGCAAACTGTACTCTCAGCAGGAAAGACGTATCTTTGATTATATGTGTTTCTCAATTCCAGTGGCTGTTACAGGAAATCAATTTCTAAGAAACAAAAAATAGAAGTGTATGAACATTCTCCTTCTAAGGAGAAGGCACTGGGAGGGTTAAAGGTTAATCTTCCCCAGAGAAAGAAAAACGTCCCTGAGGAGTAGGGTATCCCACCCTGACAACTGTGCTTCACAGGACCACAGCCTATTGAAACCTACCACTGTGACATTAAGGGAAATGCGTTCTTCTTCCACTTATTCGCCTATAAAAGGACTCTGAATTCCCCACATTGATTTGGGTGGCAGGAGTAGGCTTTTAACATTTGCTAAAAACAAAACAAAACAAAACAAAACATGTAGCATTATGATTTACAATAAAAATTCACAGGTTGTGCCTTCTCAAAAAACCTTAAACTCTAAGGAATTTCCATCAGATATATTATTTCTAAATTATTAAATTTCTAAATCTGGTTTTTAAATGAAACTCGTTTTCAGATGTGTGCAGATAAAGCTGGTATTAGGGTGGTAGATAAAAATAATTTTTTTCAGCAAGGGAATTCCACAAATTCTAGTTCATTGTATGGGCAGGGAAATCCATTTGGTTCATATGAGAAATGAATTTAGGTTTTGGATGTTCCTCCTCCTATTAGTTTATTTTATCATGGCGCACTCCTAGGCTGTCACCTCTTGTCTTGACCTTGCTGCCCCCGCCATACACAGTCAGCTGTGTGTAACCACTACCGATCAGAGCTTGAGTGGAAATGACCTCCAAGAGCCCCTGACTGTCCAGGAATTACACCCTTCGTCCGCACTGCACCTGAACTCCCAGAGAGTTCCTTCCCACCTTCTTTCATGAACAGAGAGATAAAATCTCCAATTCCTCTCTAGTCGGGTAAAAGTCATTTCGTCACATGTGTGCTGGACAAAGCTGTAAAATCAGACATTCACTCCAAAGGAATGGGGTAGGCATTAATTCGGGGCTGCTTTCCAGTGGTATATGCTGAGCTTTGTGCCTCCTTTCCCTTAGGGATAGGCCATAGAACTGAAAGGATTTTCTAAAGACAAGAAAGCTCAAAGCCATGGAAAGAAAACTGAGCTGGATATAAAAGAAAACAAATTTTCAATATTAAAATCCCTTCAAAAGTAACAAGGGGATTAAATTACGTGGCAATCACAGCATAGTAAGGAGATGACCCCGAGCCTGGTAAACTCACCACAGTTTGGGAGAGTAGAATTCCATGGTGCAGCAGGCTGAGCCAGCCACCAAAACATCTGTGCCTAGGGGCTGTCACTAGGATGAAATCACTGATGAGGACGTCTTGGGGAGATCACCACTGAGACCGACCGCTTTCCCCTCCAAGAACCCTTACCTTCCACTACTCAAGACATCTGCAGATCGCACGGTGGCCTAGGAACAAGATACCATGTGTTTGCTGAATGGTTTTGTCAACTTCCCAGGACTCATAGTCAGGGTGATAAGGGAAAAAGGAGTTAAGAAGGCATTTATCATATTACTGATTTGAGTCTTTCCTCTCTTCTCTTCTTGTCTGTTCTTTCTCACTATTTTCCGTTCCTTCTGTCTCTCTCTTTACTTGGGTACTGTTTCAATTGCTGAAAATGTAATTATGTCATTGATAGTTTTGTTACATCTTAATAATCTGATAAAAATTAATTGAGCTGAACCAAACCAAAAGTTATGGAGATAGCTCTGAAAGCGAAAGAGTAAAGAAACGCAGTTCTTCATCTGTAAAATGGCACAACATCTGTTTCATGCAGTTACTGTGTACATTTATTTTAATACAGCGCCAGACATTATGTATGGCACATGTTATTCCCTCATTTAAGTGGTTATTGTTTTCTTAATGTCATCAAGTATACCATTAATTTACTTGGTTTCATAAGAGTATTATGTGTGCTATGGTTGCTACTAATAATGATCAGGTCCTTAGGTGGTGAACAGCTGGGGGCTTGAAATGATAATCTTTATCCCGCAAACAGTCTCAATGATGTGCCAAACACTGACCGCTTCTCCCATCCATGTTCTGTCTTTTCCAAGTGTGCCCTTACTCCCTTTTACTTCTTGCAATGTTTCTCGTAGTTTTGACTTTTTATACAGAAACACAAAAGCGAATCTTTATATAGCAGGGCTTGGGTACGGCCCAGGGGTGTCTGTGAGCAGAAGGGAGCCCTTCCAGACTAAAACCCAAGAAATGTCTGGGGAGTGTATGCCGCCTAAGTAGCAACTATAGGCCTGTGTCGGTGAGGGGCAGGGCTGAAAGCTTCCTGTGAATCTGGATACGCGTGTTTTCTTAAAGACACCTCTCTCATTTTAACAGTTTGGATATTAAATTTCTAAATCTGGTTTTTAAATGAAGCTGGTTTTCAAACGTGTGCAGATAAAGCTGGTGTTAGGGTGGTAGATAAAAATAATTTTTTTCAACAAGGGAATTCCACAAATTGTGGTATCTCACTGGGGACAGGTTTCTAGTTCATTTTATGGCAGGGAAATCCATTCGGTTCATATGAAAAATGAATTTAGCTTTTGGATGTTCCTCCTCATAATTAGTAATAAACTTGTTCAAATAATGAGAGGAAAGTGGGAAACAGAAGAAAAGAGTCAGCAATCTGCGATTATGACTAGCTTGGATTCTAATTATTGCCACATTTTTTTGTATTACTGTCAAAGTAAAATATCAGAATAATACCCAAGTTTTTTTACGAAAGAAAAAAAATGTTTCCGATAATTGGCAAAATATTTTAAAATGTCATTATCATTAACCAGTAGCCGGGACCATGGTACCAACAATGAAGAACAGAATGCTGACCCCGTAGCACAGTAAAGTTTCTGGATCACTAGTCATGGGCTGAAGGTGCAGATCAGACAAGCCTCAGTTACTAAAGATCAACAGGACACAGGGGCACTTTGAAAATAAAATGTTGCCAGTTAAGTTCTCTTCCTACACACAGAGAGGAAGGATAAAGGAAGAAGATTTGAACTCTAAAGTGTTCGCTCCATAGGCTAATACATCAAAAAGTTCAATACGAATTGGAAATTCTGCAACGTCAAGTGGCAACTTAGGTGATCCTGATCCTTCATGAGCAAGCTTAAAATGAGGAAGACAAGATCAGCTATAGTCAAGTACGGAAACAAGATGTGGTCCATCTAAGTGCCTGCCCATCTGGCGAATCTGCGAATCTTCCCCTTCACCATAAAATCTTGGGACATTAATCCTTAAAGAAGCAGTATCGCTAACGTAAAGGACAGAATATTTTTATAGAATGGAAGTCCGAGGAGTTCTAATGCTTGTGTGTACAGAGCTTACATGGCCCGGACTGAAGACATGAAAGCCCCAGAATTCTAATGTCAAATGAGAGAGAACTAATCCTCAAAACTGATGACTTCATCACTAAACACTCTCTTTCCAAACCACGTGTAAGCAATAAACGTTACTACCGACTCATTCGGAAAAGTCTAGGTCCAGCTCACATCATTTTACTGTGAAGGGCAGACTCTTCTTCAATAGTATTTATCACTAGTACAATTATCTAAATGAGTTCAACCATATTCCTCTTTACCATTATCTTTCAAAGTGTTAGTCAATTTAAGACAACTTCTTATTGGCAGATTTTCAAGTGCTTGCGTCAAACTGAAACTGGAAGAAAATAGGATGAATGCTGTAATGAGAAATTCAGCTTCAATAACTACATTTATTTAACTTAAGCTGGTCCTGCTGGCTTTCACAAAATAGTAATAGCATTTCTCAATATTATAGATATTTTCTTAATCTAACCCATTACATTATTTTACTTTGAAAATTTTACAGTTTTGTACATTCCTCTTTGACATATTGTTCAGATAAAAATAATTTTTATTGAGTATAATTGTATTTAGATATATTATGAAGAATTATATTTGGTCTTTTTGTTATATGAACACTCATGATCTATATATAACTGGGCAGATCTGTGTATTAACTGTAAATAGAAAGTATATAGTACTAGAGGTTGTAAGTAGAAATTCTCATTTGTCCAAATGCACAAGTAAGTTAGAAACTGGATAAAGAAGATGTGGTTTTTCTATATAATGGAATATTACTCAGCTATAAAGAACGAAAAAATAGATTCATTCATAGGAAAATGGATACATATTGAGGATACACTCCTAAGTGAAATAAATAAGTCACACATGTGTAAATACCAAATAGTTTCTCTGGTGTGAAAAACTATAATAGTACATAAGATCCTAGTGAGATAATTAACAATGTGAAATAGGAAGAAAAGGGCTAAAGGTATGGGGAAAGTGGGAAGGGTAGGGGAAAGGGAATAAGGGAAAAGAAAAAAATAGGAGAAAATGAAAAAATGGAAATAAAATGTTTGTAAATGGAGAGGCAAGGAGAGGGTGAAGGGAGGGCGGGGAAAAGGGCAAAAAATGAGAAGCAAGACCTGTCATGTAAAGGTACAAGATCCCAATTATGAATGTTACTGTACTGTATACTTAGAATGTACCAATAAACTCAATGAGGAAACAAACAAACAAACAAAAACAAATGCCCAAGTAAACGTTTTCAGAGAAATCAGATTAGTTTGCATGATCACAGCTCCATGTGCACATAGAAATGCGGGGTCCAAGTACTCATACAGTCAAAATACATAAATACAAATGCTGGTATAATGCATTATAGCTCAGGTTCTTCTATAGATTAAAAAAATCAATAATTAATGAACTCTTAGTTTTACAGTGAGCTTTCTTCCCCTCAAAGTATCTTATTTTAAAACACTTGACCCTTGATCCTCGCAACCTAGTCAAATGAGAAACACAATGACAAAAAAAAACTTGAAGAAATATTTTTAAATGGCATGTGTCACATAAAGCATTCACTCGGATCACAACACAGGCACAAGAGAGTTAACTTGCCTTTGTATTAAAGGAAAGTTTCCAATTACCTGTAAAAACTAAGTAATATGGAGGCTTGTATAGCAGCTAATAATTTTGATACTAACTTCATCGTTGCTACCCTGAAAGCGAAAGTATGATGTTTTTGAAAGATGTGTGATTCTCGTAAGCCATGGAATCAGTTTTGAGCTGGACTCCCACACGGCATTGCATCCCCATCTGCTCAAAAGTTCGGCTACTTTTCGGAAAACTCATCTCCTTTTCTCAAATGTGTCCTTGTAGCCAGAAACCATTACTGAACACTCAGAAGGAAGAAATGGGATGATCTGTAGGAAATAATTTTTACTGTGTATCTAGAATGTAAATTACAGAAAAATAACTGTTCAATACCAATGTTGCATAACTAACTGATTTCAATATTAGTATTATGTTAGAATAAAATTTGGAAGTGCCTTTTGAGTAATTTGATCACTTTTTAGAAACCAAAAACATCACTTTATTAAGACCTTAGAAACAGTTTTTACAACTATTGCTTAAACTTTTTCTTTTTTCCTTTCTACCAATGTCTGAGCTAAATTACTTTTCTCAGGCTCTTATTCAATGATGTATAATCTTAGAATAAATATCTAAAGAGTCCCTCCAAAATAAACAATTTTAAATTTAATAAGGCTTATTTGTGTTTAAAGGATGATTTTCTCTCTCTCTCTCTCTCTCTCTCTCTCTCTCTCTCTTTTGTACTGGGGATTAAACTCTGGTCCTTGTGCTTGCAAGTAAAGCATGATTTTCTTCAGAATATTTCTTAAATTTTTAAAACTATAATTAAGGGAATATTATATATAATTGATTGCTGTCAATGCAATGTCAATATATATATATATATATAT
Organism: Fukomys damarensis; assembly: GCF_012274545.1. Lineage (NCBI taxonomy): Eukaryota > Metazoa > Chordata > Mammalia > Rodentia > Bathyergidae > Fukomys > Fukomys damarensis. Next base: position 14,704,373 of record NW_022900936.1, on the reverse strand, counting down.
ATATATAATATCAAATGTATGTCAGGTATAGTGTAAATCTATTCCTGTTATTCTCTTTAAAATACTAAAAATTCCACCCAGCATATCAGCTTTATTTGCCAAGCATTTATTCTACCATCCTGATTTTGACAACATTCACTGTGTGCTTAGAAGATAGGAAAGTTGGAAGTTTCGGGACCTGTTAAGAACATGAAACCTGATTACAATGAGGCTTCTGAAAAATGGCCTATTATTCTCAAAATATTACATCAAAATCATAAATTATACACCCTGACAGATACAGAGAAGTAATTAGATGTGACTAGCACTTAAAAAGCTGAATTCTTAGACCACTTTCACGGTCACAGAGAAGTACAGAGGAAAGGCACAGGTGTCTCAGATCGAAGGAATGCTCTCAGCAAAGGGCTACAGGAGGGCCAGGGACTTAGCTCAGCCTTCCACTGCCCTGGTACTAAAAACAAAAAGGATAAAAAGAGATTAGGACAACGGGAGAAAAGCCAAAAAAGCAAACGCGTCATTTCTTTGTGGTACAAATGTTGAAAATCTTTTCCTTTACTCACTCTAAAATTTTCAATAAATTATTGATACATAATTATAATCACTCAATATGTGACATTAGAACATCAGTACTCATTCTTCTGGCCTGTGTTTTTGGACCTAATATTCAATTTTTTCACATTCTCTCCCTTCCCTATAATCCCCAACCCCTAAAGATTTCTGTTACATTCTCTGCTTCTCTGAAATCAATTATTTTAGTTCTATATATGATTTACAGTATCATATTGGTCTTTCTGTACCTGCAACATTTCATTTAATAGAATGGCCTCCCAGTTCCATCCATGTTGCCGCAGGTGGCAGGATTTTATTCTTTTTGTGGCTGAGTAATAGTCCGCTAGGTAAATAAGCAAATTATCATTATCCATTTATCTGTTGAAGGACTCATTGCCTGATTTCATATTTTGACTATTGAGAATATATAAAGTAGATGTGCTAATATCTCCCTGATATCCTAATTTTATTTAATGTAAATATACACCTCACTGGATCACCTGATATTCCTATTGCTAGCTTTTTTTAGAACTTCCATACTGCTTTATACAGAAGTTGCTTTAGTTTAAATTCCCACCAATGGTGTGTAGGAGTTTACTTTTTTGCAAATGCGCAACTGCATTTGTTGCTTCTGTCTTTTTTATGATAAGCGTTCATACTGAAAGTGACACTTCATTGTGGTTTTTATTTACATACCCCTGACATTAGTGATGCTGAACATTTTTTCATGTACTTGTTTGATCTTTATGTATTTTCTTTTGAGAAATATCTATTCAGATCCCTTGCTCATTTTTAATCAGTTAATTTGGCCTTTTTGCTGTTGAAATTATACATTTTATACACATATAAATATATTGTATTTTATACCATAGATAAATACAATGATCATGCATCATGAAATATAATTTTAAAAAGTGAAATAAGAATCAAAAGCTGCTATACATTTATGAAAAGAGGAACAGAAATTGAAAACATGTAATTTGAAAGAAAAATATAGCTGACTATGATGCTGAAAACCATTACATAAGACAGGTTTTCAGGGTTGAGTAACCTTCTGTAACCACAGTGTGGCTAGAACCTAGTCCAGCGTCTCATTATTCATTCAACTTAATCTTATGAAATACCACCACTATAGAAAACTATCAGAAAGCAACACAGAATTAGTGTCATCAGAATAACAATAACATATATTAACGGGTTAAGACCCAATTCTGATGTGTCCACACAGATTTAAAATGTATGTTGCTCCAGTTACAGTAATGACACTCATATTCTAGAAAACACTAATTGTGATTATAATAAAAGAGGTTATTGTCAATCCCATCCCAGAGAAGTCTGGGTAAGAAAGAACTGGGAGATGGAGAAGTTTGGAAGGGAAACCTTTTGGCATAAAATCAGCTTCCTATTTAGAGAATTCTACACTGGCCAATGGTCCCATCTCCAAGAGCTTTTATGGGTACATTTAACTTCTGGCCCAATTCCTGGAATTTCTGCTCTTTTTTTTTACTTTATTTTCTCATTTACAATAAGAGAAATTCATGCATGAAAGGATATTCAAATCAAGTGTGCAAAAATATGGGCATCATCCATACACCCATTGAAGGATAGAGTTCATTTCTGAATGTATGCTTACTACTTCCACCCAATAAAAGAAGAAGGAAACATAAAAGGTCTATTAGATCATCTTGTCAGCTCTTTCTCTTAGTTCCCTCAATAGTCCAGGATGTTGTCAAATTAAACTATTCACTTTAGGGTGTCTCCAAGGACGAGGCAAAGACATCTCCGGATTTACATAGATATCCAGCCAGCCAGCCACAAAATTCTAAGATCAGTGATTAGAACTGATGAAAGTAAAATTGTTTATCATCATGGGTCACCTCCCGCTGTTTCTTTCTCTGAGAATTAATAAATGCAATGACACCTTTAAAAATGTGTTTTTTTATACCACATTCATATGAAATAATTCTATTCATTGCTATTAATAGACTGGAAGATTCTGCAGCTGAACTCTGTGTGTGTGTGTGTGTGTGTGTGTGTGTGTGTGGTTAATTGTTTGGACCAGAGGAAAATTTCAGGATCATCTGTATCTGACAAGCCTGCTCTGTTGCACTAATGAGCTCTAACAGTTTTAACACACATTTTGCACAGCTGAACTACTTGAGGCATGTTCCATGTGGAAAAAGAAGTGCTTAAATTTATGTAAGTGCTGGATTCTTAGGATAGTTTGAAGTGAAATAAAACCTGGTGATCTTTTTAGTGTGTGATTTTAGCATGACACCTACCACCAAAACTGCCAATATTTGTACCAAATTCTTGTACTTTCTTATGAATTATAAGCCTTTTCTTTCTGAAATAAAATGAAACAGATAATACAGTATGTTGGGTAGCAGCAAGCTGGTGTATAGCAATGAGGGGAATCCAGCAGAGCAACCACACACCTATTCTCTGTACTTCTCAGCTGGCAGGCACTGTAAGATTTGGAATCTACACTAGAAAGGCATTCTTCCTGTCTCTTTCCATGAGGCTGGTCCACTGATGCTGAAGCTACGTTAAAAGTTCCAGAGTTCTGAAAAATGTTGGAAGTATCAAAGAAGCATTCACAGATTCCTTATCGAATCCAAAACATGTGAGTGTTTACCCAACTGTTTCCCAATTTTGATTAATAATCTAAAACGATTGAAAGTGTTCTCATCTTGCACACCTAATGTCTGCAGCCTACTTTCTGTATCTGTAGGGCAAATTAAAACTCCTATAGTGGGTTCTTGAACCAGCTGCCTGTTGGTTTCACAAAGTATCTACACCCAGAGCCCCTTTCCCAGAGAGTCTGACATAACTGCCCTGGAGTAGAGCCAGACTGATATTTTTATAGCTCTCCGGGAGATTCTAATGTGTAGCCAAGGTTGAAAGCTGCTGAACAAAAGCCTAAAATTAACAAGCTGAGTCTGAAATCAATTATAGGTATATTGTACATTCTAATAGAACGTAACCCTTTATTGACAGATTTTCAAGAACTTCTGGAAGAAAATTCTTCTGGATCAGCAGGAATGCTGTCTCCCTAACTATAACATCTCCTGCATATCTCAGAGATCAGGATCTCTCTAGCACAAAGGCACATGCAAGAAGCAGTACATAGGGGGCTGGGGATTTAGCTCAGCAGTTCGGTGGCCTGCCTTGCAAGCACAAGGACCCAACTTCAATCCCTGGTACCAAAAAACAAACAAAAAAAAGAGAAGCAGTACAGTGTGTTGATTGAGTGCATAGCTTTTATATTCTTGGCTCCACATCCTTACTCTATGTTGTCAACTATTGGGGTGATCTTGTTTGAGTTCTTTACCTCCGTCTCTCCACTTTCTTTCAAAAACATGGCCACAATGGCGCAGGTGGAAAGGTCCAAACACTTTAACATGTATTAAATGCTTGCTTTGCTGTCTGGCCCATGGGAAGCCTTCCATATGTAAAATGATGCACAACTTTATATGGATACATCCTCAACTGCATCTTTGGGCTATCTGATCACAAAGTAAAAACAATAGAGTTGTACTTACAGAAACCTAGATGGTACAACCTCGTACATACATAGCTGTATCATATAGGCACCATTGTATACACAGCCTGTCATTGACTAAAACATGGTTAGGCAATAAAATTCAATATATTGGATGTTGCTATCCGTAAACTGTCATTAATTGAAAATTAAGAATTAAAAAAGGCAAATCCAAAGTGGCTAATGTGTAAACATAATTCTAAACAACAACAATAAAAACCTTTTCCCCTACTACTGAGACCCCCTATTCATTGGTCTTTACAATTCTTAACATTCCTCATAGAACTTAGCCACATGAATCATTTCTTTCATGGAAAAGGCTGCATATTTTTTGCCAATATTGGCAAATTTGAGGGTTGTTATAATTATGTGTTTACTAGCGGCCTTATTGCAATACTATGCAAACTATAGTTTGCAAAACAGGACTATATTCCCAGATGTTTTGTGTACTTGTATGGCAGTTATGATGATATTTAGAGGGTAAACATTACATAAACCTGAAATTTAAATTTCCATTTGTGCAACAATAGAACTGACACGATGGGGCTCCAAAGTGTGCTAGTCTAAAAAAACAAGAAAGGGAAAAACAATGAAGAGACTTTTGTGTAAGCATAAACTTCGCTTAACTTCATTGTTAGATGAAATACCATGTGGAAATTATGTTGGTGTATACCATCCATATAGCTTAGACTTTGAGCACCACTGACTAACCAGTGGTGTTTATCCCTACAGAAATAATCCCCCTAGGAGGTTAGAATAAATATTTCAGTCATGTGAGGAAACAGAAGAAAAATCTCCAAGTATAAGTAGATGAATATGAATAACTATGACTTAATCAGCCTTGTCCTGAGTTAGCTTTGACTTATTTCAATCCATTCCCAGAAAATATGGGAACTCCTTTCTTTAGAGCAACTAAAAACTAAAAATGTTTTCTGTAAAGCGCCCCATGTATACATTTTTAGGCTTCGTGGGCATATGTTCTGTGTGACAAATATTCAGTTCTTCACTGTAGCAAGGAGAAGCCATAGCTAACAGCAAACAAATTAATATGTGTGGTGTGGTAGGCTAAATAACAGTCCCCAAAAATATCCAAGTCCTAACACCTGGGGCCTATGAACATTGGCTTACAGAGTAAACAGACATTGCAAATGTGTTTAAATCAAAGGCCTTGAAATGGTGAGGTTGTTCTGATTATCTACAAGAGCCCCAAAAGTAATCCCAGACTCCTTAAAGAGAGAGGCAGAGGGAAATTGGAACACAGAAGCAGAAGGCTATGTGACAATGTGACAAAGATGTGCTGATACTAAATATGAGGGAAGGGAACACGTGTTATAGAACACCAGGAATGCTAATGTAGAAGCTGGAAAAGGCAGAGTGATGATTCTCTCTTCAGAACTCCAGAGAGAGGGGAGTTGATCTGCCAACAATGATTTTTTACCAGTGAAACTGATTTTGGACTTTGTCATATACAACTGGAAGTTTCTAAAATAAATGCGCTGTGTCTTTTTAAATTTCATTTTTGTTAGTTCATGTATGTGCACATAATGATTAATTACATTCATCACAAAAATTGGTACATGTACATAACACATCTTAATTCATTTTATGTTCCCTTGCCTTGCCTTTTGCCCTCTTCCACTTGGTTCCCTTTCCATTTGCAAAAGTTCTCTCTCCTTGAATTCTGTTATCTTTTATTTTGCTCTTTAGTTATACTCCAGATTTCTCATATAAGAGAAGTCATGTGTACTGTTTTAAGCCACCGACTTTGTGATATTTTGTTACAGCGGCCATAGTAAATGAATATACTTAGATCTCAGAAAAACTGTTATTCAAGGAGAACAGGAGGTGTGCCAAATTTGGCCTCCTGGTAGTGCACCTCTCTTGGGACCAGTGGGAAACTGCATCTAACATCCCCCTTAGATACCAGTATCCTCAGATGTTCAAGTCCTTATATAAAATGGCATAATATTTACATATATCCTCCTGTATATTTTTAATAATCTCTAGATTATGTAATAGCTAATAAATGTAAATGCTATATAAATAATGCTTATACTATGTTACCATGTTTCTCTTGAAAATAAGACCTAACTGGAAAACAAACTTCAGCTGTCATTAATAGCTGTTTGTTACCGTGGTGACGGCCAGAGCCTTCCAGAAGATAGACCTTCACTATCTCTCAGAGGCTCCTCTGTAACGCCAGGTAAGACAAGGATAGGGTGCTCGGGGACAGCATTTCTAAGCTCAAATTAGGTCTTGTTTTTGGGAAAAAGTAACATTATAATTTGTAATGTATCTTTTCAAACTTTCAATTCATGGATTTGCTCTAATTGTGAGTGTAAATTAAGTTGGATCCCAGGCATTCACCTATTTAACATTTTCAGGAGCCGAAAATTGAAAACTACCTAAAAGCTCAAATAAATTAACTTAAAGTTCCATGTAAAATAGTTAATTCTGCTAACTATATAGTCATTGAAATGACATTACAAAATTGCTTTTATTTATAGGGTGAAATATTAAATAGACATGCAGATACTCCAATAGTATTTTTATAAAATTCTCACTTACACACACACACACACACAC
>NW_022900936.1:14585827-14697464 GCF_012274545.1 Fukomys damarensis | reverse complement strand
TATATATATATATACAAATATGCAGAAACCTTCTATTAGAAAGTATAGTAGCAATGGTTCCTGTGTTGTAGAAGTCAAGCTATTGTGTGTGTGATTTTAAATTGTGCAATGATCTCTTAATTTTGTCATTAGGTGCAAATTCTTTTAGTGTAGTGTAAGTAAACTCTATGCTTTCAGGCATTTCCTCAACCTCTGTACTCAAAGCTAAACGAAAAATGTGAAGGATGTTTGTATTGGCAGGTTGCAAGCTTAATTGTGCATACAAAGATAGGAAAAGGTGGAAATAATGTTGATCCGAATGTGTTTGTGAGAAAGTGATAAATCGCGGCATGAGACATGCCTTCAAAGTTAATTAGGTAATTATTAGCCTAAAGAAGCAAAAGGTCAAAGTTGCATAGTTTAAGAGATAAAGCTTAAAAGGAAATGAACACAGGAAGTTCCAGAGTTAAACTATGGCTCTCTGGTTTTTATAACCAAAAAGGTCATCTTCTCAACATTTTGACTCATGTTACCCCATCCAAAATGGTGGAGATGAAAAGTCTCTTAAAGTCACTTAAAGCCAGGTAAAAAAGGTCATGTTGGAGTCAAGAGATTTAAAACTGACTAATATTTCTTAGTTGCACTTAATAAAATGAAAATTTTAATTTTCAAAATTAAAGAATCAAAATTGGACTGCACAGGAATTTTCAACTGATTATAAAGGAGAGTGCTTTTAAAGCCACTCTGAATTCCCCGGTTCACAGAAAGACAGCAGTGACAGCTAACAACATTAATAACAGTAAAAAATAACAATAACATTTTTAGGAAAGAAAGTGAAAGAGTTGCCTCGAGGTAAAGGCAACTTTAAGTGAAGAAATGAATTTTGTCATATTTATGATGCTGTATGTCATCTGTATGGAAATAATCATATGATACCTTGAAATTGGGGTTTAAAAGGGCATCCACACCGGTCTCACTGTTGAAGCAATGAGAGTGGGCAGGGAAATAGAGAGGGTCAGAGGTACATGGTCCTGGATTTCTGCAAACTCTTGTAAAGTAATAGATCAAACACTGCAGAATTAGCAGCAAATTTCAAAGAGCTTCTTGAGGCAGAAGCAGGCAAAGAAAATATTAGGGACTAAAGGTACATTTTGAAAGAGAAGCTGAAGATTAAAGTAAGTATAAAACCTTTTTTTAAAGTTTTTGGTTAAACAATGAGATATAATGCAAGTTTGCAGAGGCCCATCAAGATAACTTTATGTCTTTGGCAAATGTCTGAAACCCACAAAAAAAAAGGAGTGGTAAAAAACAGTTTATTCGATTATTATCCTGGACTGGAGACTGAAAGGGGATCAGTTAGATGTCAAAGAGTTTTCTTGATGCTTTAGAAAAAGCACGGATCTTAGAAGTGAGTAAATCTATGTTTTAGTACTGACCTGAGTAACAGTGAGTCCCTAATTTCTATGAGCTTCAAGTTTTTTATCCTATGTGGAAATATGGAGACTTTGGGTTTTTTTTTTGTTTTTTTCTTTTGGTACCAGGAATCAAACTCTGGTCCTTGTGCTTGCAAGGCAGGCGGCAGAACTTCTGAGCTAAATCCGTGGCCCAAAATATGGAGGCTGTAATCAATTTGCACAATTATTTTGAAACGTTGATTATTTGAAATGCTGCAGGTCACATAATGGTTCTTCGATAAATATGAAATTGCCACTAGCCCCTCGCAATATACCGCCTTGCTTCAAAACCACTTAAACCCTCATCCTGCCACTTTCTGAAGTAGTTCTGGAAGCCTTCTTCTGTGTCTTTAGTTGCACTTCCATGGCCACCCAAATGGATTCAAAACACTTACCTGTCAGAGTCATTTTAACTGTAGGGAGGACCCAGAAGACACAAAGTGCCAGGTCTGGTGAATAAAGAAGAAAAAAGAAGACGAGGACAACCCACATTGTTGTTTCATTGGCTGGTACTCAGCGGCAGCATTCACCACACTTTTTATTACACCTCAGAAAGGTATAAAAGAAGGTTTCCATAGCTACTTCATAAAAATGGTGAAAGTGATGGGACAAATGTATCTAAGGCAAAAGAGAGTATTTTGTTGGGATTAACGCCTGTGTCTCTTTTACCATAATAATTTTTAAAATTTAAATATTCACCATACATTTTGAACACACCTAATATATTACTCCTCTTCAAGAACACGAATGCTGTTCTTATCTCCAAACTACAGAGAAGGAAGTTATTTATAACAGCCAATGCTTGTTCGTTTCTGCATTCAACAGATAACTTAGTGGGCAACTACTGTGTGATAAGATATGGTCCCAAGGCAGGTGATTCCCCCACAGACATCTACCATGGAAATAAAAATAAATAAGTAAAAAAGAAAGATCAATTCACATGTAGGGATAGGTACAAAACAAGAATATGAAACAGAGAGGCTCTAGAGAAAGTGCCTAGGCAACTAATTTAGATTCCATCGTCAGAAAGGCTTCCCCAAGGAGGTAGGAAGCATACCAGGCAGCCCTAGAAGATCAAGAGAAAGAGTATTTCAGGAAAGGTCACCAAGGTGGTAGGGAGAGGATGAGATTGGAAAAGGAAGCTAGAAGCATTTGGTTTAGCTAAGCATTTCCAGTGGTGAGGGAGGGAGTGGAAGAAGTTAAATCACAGAGGGCTCGGTAAGCCAGAGAAGAAAGCAAGGGTTTTAGTCACATGAATGGGTCTCACCTGAATGGGTCAGCATGAGAGTGCTGTAACTGGTTCAGAAGAATCATCTGCTGTGTGTTTCTAAAAGATCAGTCTGGCTCTTCAGTGAAGAATATACTTTTACAGGATAAAAGCAAGAGATAAATTAGCTTAGTACGGGCATGTTTAGAGGAGAAACCAAGGCTACTTGAACAAAAGATGGAAGAGTGAAGGATGCAGAGGAGTTGGTTAAACTGAACATACATCTTTGGGGCACGCTGCTCAGAGGCTGCAGCCAGGATAGGTGTGGGAGAGAGAAGTACCAAAGGGCAACACTTGGACTGGGTAAGAGTGAGTGTGTGGGTGTCACTTAGCGACATGGAAAAGGGGACGACAGCAGGAGTGGAGGAGAGCTTAGGGAAATTCGGAAATGGTCAGCAGTGTGGTTGGAATTTCAAATAGCAAGACTGGGTGAGATCACAGAGGAAGAGATACAAACAAGAGATCTCAGCACACACTACCACCCTCCCAGTACCTGCTAAAGTGTTGAGACCACAACACACACTAAAGAGAGGAGGATTCTATAGAAGAGATCCAAAAGGGAAGACAAAAGTGGAAGGAAAAGAATCATCAGGAAAGTCAAGAGAGTAGGATGCTTCCAAAAAGAACAATCGTTAACTTATCCAGTGCTAGAGATCAAGTACAGTAGTACAGTCGCTCAGTTCATGAACTTCATGTGTTCTGCGATTTCACAAAAGATGGAAAAGATGGCCACACTTGTGTTTGTGTGGGAAAGATGTGTTGGTGTTTCTCAACCTGATGCAGAATTTGCAAACAAAAACAAAATTTCATCAAACGCTTCTGTTTGCAACCCAAACTGTTTGCAGACAGAAGTCAACACTTCTGATAAACCAAGGTACCACTATACCTAAAATAATTTAAAGAATAGGTCCATTAAATTTGGAGATCAGAGGAGATGTTAATAGGAATAGCCACTGTGAAAGGGTGAGAACTGAAGTCCAGGTAAATACTATATCTTATTTTTGCATACTAACATAGCTTAGATATCTCCATACCGTGTCAAATACCACCAAGGGGGATGAGTGAAAATATTGTGTTTATCTTCTTTATAGATCTATATAAACATACATAATTTTGCTTAATTAAAAATGTGATCATATTTATGTACTACTCTAATTTTAGGTGGGTTTTTTTTGTTTGTTTGTTTGTTTTTTGCTTTCTCATGATGCACCGTGAGCCTTCCTTGCCATAAGGTGATGGACACGGTGAACAAAGTAGTCATCCTTCATGACACTGTCTTTTTTCTGCTCCTCCCTAATGCAGTTTACACACACAGGTGCACATATGTGTGCACAGGTATGGAAGGTATGCTTATATTTTTGTCCTTGCATTTTTAGCTAAGTAGAAACATCATAAATATCTTCTGAATGTTGCTTTTTACTCACCCGCACTTCACAGAGAGCATAAACACTCTCGTCCAGCTCAAATCCATTCTTTTTTAATGGTTGCGTAATACTCTAAATGTGGGTTTTGCTGTAATGACTTTAACCATTTTCCTTTTTGCTGTCATTAACTTATTTCCAGTCAAACACATGATGATTAGTGGTAGCAAAGTAGTTCAGTGCCACACAATTTTATTCCCTTTGTTTATGTGTTTAAGTCCCTTCCACATGTTTATTGTTGGAGAAAATATTCTTATAAACATTTACACATAAACCTTTCACGTATCTATTTTTCTTTTAGGTTAAGTTTTACATACGCATTTAACTGGCTTACAAGTAAAGACATTTTAAAATATCTTGATAGATAATGTCAAATTTTCTTTCCAAAAAATAAGACATGTGTATACCACAGAGTAACCTAGAGTTCCAAGGTCACTGGGATGTAGGTACTCATTTGAGCATTGCCTGAAACAGTTATATAGTCACTAAGGGAAAAGGCCTTGTAAACTTAACTACAGCCTGACTCCATAGCCCAGCACTGATTTGACAAAGCTGATTGGAATAATCTACGCCAGATGGAACACACTGACTAAAATTCTTCCAACCTTTGTTGTTGCTGTTGCTGCCATGGTTAGCTTTGATCAATAAATGTACACAAAAATAAACAAGAAGCTATTATTTTAGTTCACTGAATAGTGACAACTCCTTGTTGAATAAAATACCATCCCAATGAAAAGCCTTTTCCATTTTCCAACACCCTTCAAATCTGTAGCAGATGCTTCCTTTCAAAATGCAGAGTGAAATAATGTATGTAAATTCGACTTGAAATTGAAAATTGTCGGGTGTCATTTTAAATTTCTGGCATCCGGGATAAAGACAATAATGATTACTACTAATCATTATTCCATGGAATTTTTTTTTCCTAAAAAGGCATCTGTTTTGTTTTCCAGCTCTGTACTACGTATCCTGATGAAAATATAATTTTCCACTAAGTATCCAAAGTCTATGGTGAAGTCTTTGGCTCGTGGGCATCAGAAATGAGCTTTCAGTCCCTACATTTCCTACAGGACAGCCCTCTAGATGAACTCCACAGAGAGTTCATATTTCAAAGGAATTTGGGCAGAATTAACTGGCAGTCATTCAGAACACAAGATAAACCCTTGTTGAGTCAGGGAATTTTGCCTTTCCGATCAAAATGAAGAGATCTGGAAGCTTTTCTGTCCTGTGGCAAATACCTTCATGCTTAAAAGAAACAGAGAACACATTTGCATATAGAACACAATATCTTAGTTAAATTAGAGTTATTTAATAATCACAATCTGGTTACAGAAAATTTGTTTTCCAGAACATATAATCTAGTGATCAGTACAGCAGTTAGCTCAAGGATAGGCCTTAGAATACTGCGTTTGGCTAAGCCAGTTGTAAAATCATTAGGGAATAAGCATAAGCAAGTTCCATACAAGCCCACTATTCAGACATTAGATGATTTTTAGGTGCATAGATGACATAATGTTAGGCCTCATTTAAAAAGAGTAATAACTTAGTGAAACCCGTGCATATTCTTGCCATATTATTTGCATTGTACTGATTTAATCTGGCCCATTAATTGATGGTGCTGACATTTTAGCCAGTCTGAGAGTAAGAAGCATGTGACACACGGAGGTCTAAATTCATCACAGCAAGGTGACTATGGAGTTGTACTCCAAGGAGTTGAGATAATTTAGTATTATTCACTGCTGAGTCATATGAAAACAGAGTATAGCAGATACCTCCAAATGTTTTATGAATAAGGGAAAATATTAATATTTTATAGTATGTAAGTTTTTTTAACCAAAACATCCACATATGCCACACTAGGAACTAGTTTTTAAGATGCTGAGTTGAATGAGACATAATCCTTTTTTTCGGAACCTGGTTTAAGTCTAAACCATGTGGTTCAGGAATATTGAACATTATCAGGTTCTTTTCACAGGGACTGAAAAGAGGTTAAAGCAAATCAAATGAATTATTCAAATCACAGAAAACTAAGGGGTGCAAGGTTTTAAGACCAGCACCCAAATGTTAAAACCAAGCCCATTATGCTTTGCTCTATCTCCTTTTTTACAGTCTTCCAAATCACCATCTCCTTTAACGAGACCAATTCTAAATGATTTAATCACAACCTTTATAAACAGCTCTTCCAAAAATTAGACAAGCTACTGCACAGAGCCAATATACAGATCTCACAATTACGAAAGTAAGATGCGCTGGGCACTAAACAATCTTAACATCGGCTTCAGTGCTTGATAACCACACCATAGTTTTGCTCCTAAATTCACCATATTTGCCATTTAGAATGAAATACTTTTTGACACTTTTGAAAATTAGGAATCCACAGTCCAAATTATAAAAGTAATACTATCATCAATGATGACACTTTAAAAAGCAAACACTGTCAGGATCTGAGAGCACTCAATGTGCTATTCACATTCTGTTATATTAAGAAAATGTGATGAATAACATTACAATTAATCCAGTGGGTCACAGTTTCTTTGCGCTCTACATCCTTATGTTCTTGGCACAATATGATTAGCAACCGTAAGGCAAATAAGATTATAAAGAATAATTAATTTTAAGTGTATTATAAACATGCCAGATAGTATATAAAGAAAATAACCTGCATCATCTAATTAGCACTTAAATAATGAAGACTGACTTTTACCATATAACTCACAATATCAGTGCACACTTGTCTCTCTTTACTGCAGTATAACATTCAAAATAAACAGGAGAAGCTTACTAGCACATCCAAAGTACATACAAAATGACTTTACATTGGCTGAGTATTTAGGTCATTTAGGAAAATGGTCAGAGGCTTCCAAATCCAGAATTCAAGAGAAACTTAATGCTGACAAAGGGAAAAGTTGATATTGTATAGGCATGAATTCTTAGGAGAAAATTTGTTAAAATTTGTTTTGGTTTTTCAGGAGTGCAAACCCACTATTAGAGGCACTCCAACCTTGAGAAATCTGAATGAGAGGATTGGGAAGAGGAATGAAATCCATAAATGAATCTGAAAGAATCACCTGGGAGGTGGGAGAACAGCAAAGGAAGGAGGAAGATCCAGTGGGTGAGTGGAGGGACTGTTTGAAGGGCAGCGGGTGAAACTCGCCTGTGCAATAAGATCCAGACTTAAATTGACCCCTGGATTTGAAGACATGGGAATCATTAGGTCTTCATCAGTGCAGTTTGAAGAGAGGAATTTGACTGAAGTAGATTCAAGAGAAAGAGAGAAAAATAAGTAAAATAGGAGAGGACATATAACCCCTAGTTTGCTTTTGTAAATACAGCAATTGAGAAATGAGCCAAAACTACATAAAAATAGAAAAACTAAGGGAGGAGCTGTTTAAAGATGGAAGACTCTCTGCCCAATTTTTGCACATTGATGGAAATACCATAGTAGAAAACAAATTATCAGTGATATAGAAAAGACAGACTGTTTGCTATAGGTAGTAAAGAAAGGACTATTTTAAGGAGGACGTCTCTCTTTCTGATTTGTGTGCCTGAAAGGACAGTGGAGGACCTTACCAAATCCGCAGATATTGGTGAACACCAAGCTCTTAAGAAAGATCAAACTCAGTTGTGAGAGCTTTTGAGCCACTTAAAAGTACAAATAGGCAGTGTAGATTTTAGAAGAGGAATTAGATATAAAGAAATAAACATTAAATCAACAGCATATGGTGAAAATTTCAGCCAAAGATGAAAGCAAAGCTTCCTAATTCCTCTTGATTATTTGATATTCAAGGATCTACATCCATGCACTCATGAACCCAAATGGATAAATCAAGAACCATATTTTAAGGATCTACTTTTCACGTTCTGTATAAGGTAAGCATGAGTATTATAAATGTTTTTAAATTCTATGAGTTGGTAATGCTACTCTTATTTTTCAGAAGAGAAAGCTCAAGTTAGGAGAAATTAGACCAGGATCATACGATGTCCAAAGTAAAAGAGTTGGAATTAAACCCAGGTTTATTCCCCCAAAATACTTTCTTTTGTCTGTATAAGCTTGGGGTTTTATTACCATCTTTAAATATTCTAGTTACATCTTAACTCGGTTTTTTTTGTTTGTTTATTTTTGTTTTACCTCCCGGTGCTTTTTTCCTCCATTCCTGTAGCTACCAAGCTTCCTTGTGGATAAAATATTCCAGAGCACTGCACTCCCCAGGCCACCAAGATAGTACATGATCACAGGTACAATCTCTGTCACCACATGGTCTGGGCAGAGTGTCTGTGGATCCACTGTAAAAGGGCTGTTCTACCAACCAGTCTTTGTCTTGTAGCCACATTAATTCTCCAAAAAGAAAAATAACTCATATCACTTGCTTAAGTAATAATCACAAGGATCCCTCATCTCCCATGACATCTCTGAGACCTACTTTTCAAACCCACTTCTCCACTCCAGCCTGTGTATTTCCCTGCTCCTGGATAATACCTCTATGACCCTTGCACATTTTTTTAAATTTATTCTTCCAAATGCCTTAGCTCCACACTTAGCTCTATACTGAATGGAAACCTACTTACTTTTAAAGGCTTAACTTTAAAAATCCATGTTTATTTTTAAGGGGTTTACTTTTATTCATCTACTTTGTGATTTATCATTGCTTGAATTATACTTTTACATGAGTGCACATTTCTGACTTCCTGAATACCATCCCTTGCTTTTAAAAAAAATTCCTATAGCAATTTCCCTAGCTTAAGTATATGTGAGGGATGGGCAATAAATATTTGGTAAATGAAGAAATAAGGTGGTGAGTGAACCACATGCAAATAATTCTTCTTCCAAAAGTCAAGACAACAAAATAAATATTCAAAAGAACTGAAGAAAAAAGCCATCTACACAGCACTCAACCCAAAAGATGCAAATGTATTGAGAAAAATACTTCTCTGCTATAAACTAAAAGCAAAGTTATAATAATTTTTCTTTCTATCTTCTCCAAGGCATTATAGTTACAAGCAAGCACTTCGAGTACAAATAGGAGAGATGGTTATCTTTCAGATATCTTTTATTACAACCTAACTGAAGACCAAGACATTGAAACAACATCACAGAGATTTGGGGATTGTGCAGATAAAACCAATAATTGAAAGTAAGTAGTTACAATCAAAATAGAAATACACAGTTTAGCAAATTAGTTTAACAGAAGATTTCGAGTTTTCCCCTTTTCTTGGCAACTGAAGAAGGTCAGGATGTTAATTGCTTAGACATCTGCATTCTTAGGACAAATTCCTCCCTTAGAAATTAGGGTAAATACTGGAATATCACTGTGAGCCAGAATACAGTTCTCCTTAACCAAACCAAGTAAACACGATGAATAAATGTTTTGTAGATAAATTATCTTGAGTTTAATACCTGAAAGGGTTTAATTGTCTTTATTTTCTTTAGAGAAAAGTGAAAGCCTTTGTTAATGGTAGATATTTCCTGAGGTTTCTACATTGTGGGTGTTTCAGGCTCTTGATTTGGTCAGTACAAACTATCCCTGCACTCTTAAAATGCCTTCATTACTTTTATTCTTAGGTTGAACTTGGCACTTGGTGAAGAATACACTTTGCTCATAGCCTACAGAATACTGGCATGAATACCAAAAACAGCCCAAAAAACCATATTTCAGATGACAGAACACTACTGTTTCTCACACTGAAATGATTTTCATCATAAAAAGAACAAAAATCAAGGATATAAAGTCAAAATTTTTAATATACAAGACATGATATAATTTAACATTGAGTAGTTCTAGACATTTTTATCCTTTTTTTCCTTTGCTTTTTGTGAATTTCCAAATCTTTTTCACTCAGTCTGCAATCTTGCCAGCATATACCTACTCAGATTTAACAAAAGTCTAGGGTTTTTCCCAAAAATGTTGTTATATTGTGGTAATGTCAGAATTACTCATACCATACTTCATAAAGCACATAGGTGCAGGAAGCCACATACAATTTTTTGATTATTTAAATTTACTTTCGGGTTCCAATATGTGATATAAGATAAAATTTAAAGAAAGAATAGGTGTCAGTAGAAGAAATTTTCTTTAAGAATTTGCTATTGGCTGTTTCCAAGTTTTAGCTATTACAAACTGTGCCACTATAAACATGGGTGCACATACTTCTCTGTGATATGATTCTTTTAGTTCTTTTGGAAAGATACCCAGCAGAGGGATGGCTGGGTCAAATGGAACCTCCAGTCCAAGCTCTTCTTGGAAACAGCCCATTTGCCCATCAGTTGGAAACTGGATAAAGAAGATGTGGTTTTTCTATAAGTTTTAGCTATTACAAACTGTGCCACTATAAACATGGGTGCACATACTTCTCTGTGATATGATTCTTTTAGTTCTTTTGGAAAGATACCCAGCAGAGGGATGGCTGGGTCAAATGGAACCTCCAGTCCAAGCTCTTCTTGGAAACAGCCCATTTGCCCATCAGTTGGAAACTGGATAAAGAAGATGTGGTTTTTCTATAAAATGTGGAACTACTCAGCCATAAAGAATGAGAAACTAAAGTCATTCATAGGAAAATGGATGCATATCGAGGCCATACTCAAGTGAAATAAACATGTAGAGGTACAAGATCCCAACAATGAATGTAACTGTACTGTATCCCTAAAATGTATCAATAAACTCAATTAAAGTTGAAAAAAAAACAAGAATTTGCTATTGGTATCTTTTAACAATCAGTCCAGTTTTCTTCCATCCCCTCTTTCCTCCTTTCTTTTCTCCCTCCTCTCTTTTCTCTCTTAGAAATGCAGAAATGAAGGGTGCAGTGGCTAATCGCAAGTCATTCGATAAACTACAGACCTTTAAGGAGGCTCAAAGTTAAATATAGAAAATACATATAAAATACATTGTATTTGTTATGTTTGCAAAGTGCCTATGGGTAAAAATGCATTTCCCCATCCACAAATACGAAGCTTATACATCCACATTCTGATCACTTTTGAAACTATTGACTTTCCCCTCATTATTTTCGTTTGAGAGAGAGAGACAGAGTCTCACTATGCTGCCCAAACTAGGTTCCAACTGACAGTACTCCTTCTTTAGCTTCCCAGAGTGCTGGAGTAATAGGCATGTGCCACCACTCCTGGCTATGTGTCTGTTAAAAAACATTTGTCACTGGCCTTAGGGTACACCTGATAATCCACAGTGAGCGCATCCTTCATTAAACTCTTAATTATATCTGCAAAACCTCTATTCCAAATAAAGCAACATTTATCGACTTCAGTGATTAAAACACAGACATATCTTTGGTGGAGGGTCACTACCCTCCTCAGTACAAGTATATATTTCACTTCAAAAAGCCAGTTATTAATGACGGGTGGAGGATTGGATATAAATGAATTACCTGCTCTTATATAATCCTGTCTTCAAACAAGAAAATAAATTTACTGACATAATAATTATTTCTTACTAGAAGTATGTTGGAATCATATTATCATATTTTTTGCTTTACACAGGAATATTATATATATTCCTATCCAAATGAAGTATTACTGACATAAAAAAATTTCCCTCTGAAAACTTGCCAATCACGGATTCCTGTGAACTCCAACTAAATGAAGCATGATAATAACAATAATAATAATAATTACAGTACTTTAATGTGCAAATCATTTGATACATGTTTTCTGGTTTAATCCTCAATACCATTCACGAAAGACATCTCTGGGTACAGATTCTTTCTTGCCATAATTTTATTCTTTCTTTCTGACAAAACTCCATTTCCTTTTCATAGTGTCTACTCTGTCCTAATAGAGACCTTGGTCTTCACTAATTCAGTTGTGATCATCCCAATCCCTTGCTAGACAATGGATTAAGAATAGACAGGAAACATAATTTTGGCCAATAATTGGTCAGGCAATAAAGTTAGCTTGCATTTTGCACTACTTGTTGAGCTGTCTTAACAAAGTATCCCCAGATGGGGTAAATCAATGAACAGAAAGTTATTTTCTCACAGTTCTGAATGCCAGAAGTTCAGGTTCAAGGTATCAGCAGATATCAAACTAACTTGTCTTCGGACCATGATTGTTTGACACTCCCTCTTCCATTATATTAAAACTTGTGGCATTCTTTACTGTTACTGGAGAAAAATGGGACCAGGTATTTTAACTTGCATAACACTATTCTCAGTAAGAAGCTAGTCTCAAGTGATTATCTAAGACTGTATGGTGGATAATTGCAGGTTGTACAGATTTACCGTATTTGCTGTTCCTACTCTGCCCTCCTAGCTTACCAATTTTTTCCCATTTGTGATAGTTCTGACCCATGAAACCCTTGTGAATACTATCTCCCCTGTGACTTCACTTGATGAGTAGAAACATACTGTCACCAAGCCAATCTTTGATTTAGAAGAATGTCACTTAACTAGAATAACAGAATCACCATTAATCCTAGTAAAAGCAACAACTGGTCAGCACAAAAGATTCACCTGCCGATTTGAAACAAGAACAGATTTTCATTTTCATTTTGTTTTGCAAATAAATTAATGGAAGGGGAAATGCAAAAGAAACAATATATCTATCTTCTTCTGAATATAAAGGTCCTATTCACAAGTTAAAGCAGCCATTCCTACTTAAGAATTTTTTATGAAGGCCAGAATTTCAAGATGGAGAATTGTCCTCCTTTGACTGGACAAGGAAGAAGAAAAGAAAACAAGAACCCTGGCATGTAGGATGGATGTACATTAGTTGTCACTGGGACTTATATACAAAAAAACTAGCTTATTTGGCTTAGAATTGTGGGCCATTTGTGGGGGAAAAAAAAAGTTTCACAAGAGTGAGTTGGGACAAGTATGAAGGAAACTCAGGGAGGCTTCAAGCTTCAATTTTTAGCAATTTGGTGAGTCTATGTCTCTATTCCTTCTGAGAAGAGATGGAAATGGGTTTCATGCATCCAAGTCAACCACGAGCATTCACTGAGCAACAACTTCTCCTTAATCTGTGGATACAGTAGTTGCGTGAAATGGCCCCAGAGGCAGAGTTTTGAAGTAGGTCTAAAAGGAGAGATGGGGTAAAGGCAAACCAACAGACAAGGGATTACACATCTCAATGCATCAGCTCACTGGAGGGGAAACAAGGGGGAAATAGGGAACTGAACTAGGGAGGGGATCATGCTAGTATGGCTGGGACCATGAGAAGACAGAGAAGGGAGTTAGTATTAGTTGCAATATCCTTGGCGATATTTCTATTGGTTTTCTAGGAAGGATGTTGGAATAGGGATAAAAACATTGCACTGGACCTTGAGTGAATTACTTAGCCTTTACTTATTTCAGTATTTTTATCTGAAAAATGGGATTTATAATGTCTTCTGATCATAAAAAGTGATTCAAAGATCAAGTGATAAATAATTATTGCTACTTTCATGCATCCTGTTGAGATATAGGAATAGATTCATAGCTGAAGTCTTGAGTTTCTTCCTAAACAATCTTCCTCATCCTTTAAAAAATTTGTGGTTAAATAAATGTAATATAAAACCATTTAACCATTTTAAAAATGCATGTGTCATTGTGTATATTCACATCTTTATACAGCAATTATCACTATCCAGTTACAGAAAGTTGTCATTTTTCCAAACTGAAACTCTGTACTCATTAAATGATACTTCCTCAAAAAAAAAAAAAAAAAAAAGAATGAAGACAAGGGGAGAAAAATATTCAAGTGATCCAGGTATGCAAGGACTGGACAGAGATAAAGTAAGGAAAGAAAGAAAACTGTGGTGCTCAGTGAGAATGTCCAAAACCACAAGAAATGGCTTTAGATAAATGACTACACTTACAGAATACCTATAAGAAACATAATAAAAGCTGTGCGTGATGGCAAATGCCTGTAATCCCAGAACTCTAGGGGGCTGAGATACAAGGATCACAAGTTTGAACCAAGGCAACTCAGCAAGACCCTGTCTCAAAAATATGGAGGAAGAGCATTCTGGGGAGGTAGTTCAGTGTGCGGACTAAGGGTTCGGTCTTCAGTACAGTACCTTGAAAAGAAATGAGGGAAATACAGTTGATTTCACATTTTCTGAAAGCATAAAACAAGCTGAAATAAATAAATCACAGAAAATTGAATTTTGCTAACAGATAGAAGTAAATATTGTACAGATATATGAGATACATTAAAATATAGATTCAAATAAAATGTTTAACCAGTGGAGGAAGAAGTCACATTTAAGAAGCAGATGGGTTATTTAGACAGAACTGTGAGCTCTTCTGATTACTGACTACTCTCTGGGCAGTGGGAGTTGATATGTCTTAGATAAACATAACCCAAAGTCTGTGTATCAAAGGCTTGGTGCTCAAGAAGGTGCTACTGGGGTAAGTGCTGGGATATTCAGGAAGAGGAGACTTATGGGAAGGCCTCTGGTCACCCAGGGTCACCCCCAAGGTGTAATATGGGATTCTGACCCATTTTCTTCCTCTTGCTCCCTGGCTCATAAAATGAATAGTTTACTGCATATTCCCCACTATAGCTAGCTGGCACTGCCATCAGAGTTGCAAAGCAATGGGTCTACCCAATTTTAAACTGGGACCTCTATCCCCATAAGCAAAATAAATCTTTGCAGTTATAAGTTAACCATCTCAGACATTGCATCATAGTTATAAGTTGACTAATATAGGAGGACCCTGGCTATCGGACTCTTGCTCCTATAAGAATAAAGCAGCATGAACTTCCCTATTACCAAGAGTATCAGGTAACCTAAATCCTCTGACATACTAGATTGCTGTTTACCACATGATGTTCAAGAATGCAATACTGTCTCATGACTACAAGATGCTCCTGCTGTTTCATAGTTTGCTCTGCTATCTGCTAAAGATAAAACATGATCCATCTAGTACATTGTAAATTTTTCTCCTTTAAACATTGGGCCACAAATTAAATACATGATAGAAACCACTTTTGTATTCAGGGTCTTAGTGATATACAGTGAAATTCTTGACATAGGATCTCTGAATACAATTAATAAAATTTAAAAATCCAAGGAAAAAACTCAAGAGCTGACATTTTATTTTAAAGGTATGTAGCAGTAGTTGGTCCTGTGTGATTGATGGGCTTTGTTCACGTCATCTCTTTCTTTTTGCATTGGAAATAGCACTTTACGTATTAGATACAGTTGCCTAAGAAACTTTATTATAAAATGTGTTCATAAAAGGAGATCATATTTCATGTATATGGGAACAAGCTTAGATCCAACATGACTAATACCATAACATTTATAAGTGAATTTTTGTTAGATCTAACATGTTAAGAGTTGTTCTCTTTTCTGACTTTGGTATAATTCACTTAAGATGAGAATTTTTATTATTACTGATTTTGTGAAGATTATCTGGGTATACTAACAATTTCATATATTTTTTAAAAACTCCACAGAATAAGTGGGCCGGGGATTTAGCTCAGCGATTCAGTGGCCTGCCTCGCAAGCGCAAGGACCCGAGTTCAATCCCCGGTACCAAAAAAAAAAAAAAAAAAAAAAAAAAAAAATACACAGTATATCTGTCCACTTTGAAAAATATGTTATTGCTTCTTTTTTAAGGTATTCTGAAAAATTGCTTTACTGACATATAATTTCATATCATATGGCTTACCCACTTGAAGCCCACCCTTCAATGGTTTTCAGTACACTCAAAGTTTTACAATTATCATCACAATCTAGTTTTAGAACAGTTTCATCGCCCCAGAAAATTGTATGATCTGTAGCCATAAGCTCCTGTTCTCCTACCCACCCCCAACCCAAGGCAACCATCAATCTCCTTTCTATATCTTTTTTTACTTTTATTTTTTTCTCTTCTCATTGAGTTTATTGGTGCATTTTAGATATACAGTACAATTACATTCATCACTGGGATCTTGTACCTTTTTGCTTTTTTCAGACAGGGTCTCACTACATAGTTGAGACTGACCTAGAACTCACTGTGGAATCCAGGCTGGTCTCAAACTCACAGTGATCCTTCTGCCTCAGCCTTCTGAGTGCTGGGATTACAGGAGTGCACCACGACGCCCAGTCTTGTCATTGCTTCTTTTAATTGAAACTTATCTGCAACCAGGGATATTAAAACAAAACGTTTAAGCTTTTAAAAAGTGTCTTTGGCAAGGGAAATAAAATAAGGGAAAAAATATGAGAAAAGGTAAAAATGGAAACAAAGTCTTTGTATACAGGGAAGAGTGGAGGGAGTGAAGGGAGGGCAGGAATACGAGGAAAAATAACAACCAAGACACATCTTGTAAAGGTGCAAGATCCCAACGATGAGTGTAACTGTACTGTATACCTAAAAAGTACAAATAAACTCAATGAAAACAAAGTGTCTTTATTGGAATTTTTCTGCTTTTTATCAAACAAGACAATTGAACTGTAGATGCTAAAGAGAGAATTAAATTTTCTTCAGTGTTTTGTTTGCTACTTCATCCAGACCGCATACCACTGGATAGAGACTCATACTTCTCAGAGGAAGCACAAAACCACCTCATCTAGAAGGATGAGGTATTGTCTTGGAACCATGTGTTTGAGAATTTGCTAAAGTATGTAAAAATGTGCTAAAGGGTGTGTGTGTGTGTGTGTGTGTGTGTGTGTGTGTGTGTGTGTGTGTATTTGTGGTGGGCTATAAAGTAATATCTGTACAATGAATCTTTGTGGCAAAAGTTTAAGCAGTTTCAAATGAAAAACACTGGAGAATAGCAATCAAATAAAACAACTGTAGGCAACTCACATTTCTGTGGGGTCCTCCATAATGCCAAAGAACTTTCACCAAGGCAGTGGTCTGAGCAGAGACGGGTTTCACTTAATGCCCTTGTGGTCAATGCTATTCTTTAATAAAATTCTCCAGAATTATTTCCCCAGAATAAAGTAATCAAGATAAACCAGGCAAAGGTAGGTTGAAAGTTGACATTATATCACTCATTTCTCCATTGCGAGACAGACATTTCTTTATCTCATTAATTTGATAGAACTCCCTTATGAATTATGAGAGGATATACACTGTTTAATTTATATGTTAAACACAATTAATATTCATATTTTGAGTTTCTAAACTGGGAATTGGAGAATTTCTAAATTCATAGAAAGAACCTAATATTAAAAGTAAAATACTTATCTGTATTATTTTAAATACATTAAAATTACAACATAAGTGCAGTGCCATGCCTTAAAATTCAGTTTCTTCTTTTTGAAAAAAGAGGGAAATTCAAAAATGACTTTTAAACTTTCAAACCAACAGACTAACATTTGGAGTTTCCCGAAGAGTGATCCCTAGTATTTTAATAGTTTTAGCTTGTGTTACTAACAGGTAAGAGATTATTAACAGGTGACTCTCATCAGGTTTAAGAGTAAAAGTTCATCTGTATGGCTGTTTGGTTATTAGAGCAGGTAGATAGACTGATAGATGAGATCAGATTAAAGTAAAACTTGGTGTATATCACAGTATCACAGATTCAGTCTCTGTAAACCAGGTGATTACATATGTCTTCGAAATAACAGTTTGCACTTATGTGACACACTATGATCATATGTTTTGAGGAATCCTCCATTTAATACTCTCAACATTTTGCATATTCTTTTAACTGCTGAAGTATGAGTTAACTTTTATTGTTTGACTGGAAATAATTAATCCAAGACCTTTGGGGTCATGCATTCACACTATAAATTTGGTCAGAATAAAGGAGCCAGAGTATTCACTGGGACCTTTTATAGTTTTTTGTTTTGGTTTGGTTTGGTTTGGTTTGGTTTTGGTTCCGGGGATCAAACTTGGGTTGTTGTGCTTGCAAGGCAGGCGCCGGAACCACTGAACTAAATCTCCGGCCCCTGGAGCCTTTTATAGGGAAGAAGGCAGGTAAAGAAGAAAAAATTGGTAGTGCCTAAAGAGAGGGACCCCTCAGGTCTTACTTTCTGCCTCCTTGAGTCAGCAAAGAGTCACAGCCGTCCTTTTTCTCCTTCTTACACTGTACCTCTCTTCTACATGGTTGGGAAAATAGTCCTTGCATTTCTGGGCAGGATGGGGTGCCCCCTACGTGTCCAAGAAGACACGTGATTGAATGTACTGATGACACCTGACTGACAACTTATAACAGCATTCAAAACAGCCCACTGTGTTATTCTTGCATATATTTCCCAGAAAAGCTAAACAATGAAAAAGACATAAGATTCCTGTTAGATAGGAGGAGTAAATTCAAGGGGCATGTTGTATATTGTGGTGATCATATTTAATAACTATATGCAGTATATGTGAGTTTTGCTGAGAGTAGAATGCTCCACCACAAAAATAAATGTGAGATAATGTATATCAGTAGAAAAGACATGTCTGGTTTATGTCATTTTTTTTCAAAATGTAGTTTTACATTTTGTAATTGCTTTGTTATGAGAATCATCTTACATGAGTTAAAATAAATTCGTTAAACATTTCAAGAAATGGAAATGGAGAAGGAAACAAAGGGCAATCATTTATTGGACTGAATTCTGGTTTATTTTGCAATTATTATTTTTTCAGGAAAATTATTAAGATACTCAATCTGGAAAACGGTGATAAACAAATGAGATTAGTAGATCAAATGTGCATCAAAATTCCACCATGTTCTACACCCTATGTGGGCTTATGCACTGGATAAATGGAATTATGAAATATTTTTAAAAGGAACTATTCACAAGTAACTTTTATTGCTGAATTCAAAAGAAGTAAATAAAAATGATTCATAGTTCAAAATAAAGCAGACAAATAATCCTAAGGATGCAACGAAGGATGGATTCTGCTTAATTTTTCAACATGGGAAAATTCAAGCATAGGTTGTTCTACTACAGGGTTGTATGAATGTCCTGCTACTGATCTTACAAAATGCTATAAATTTAGTGGTTTAGGCTACAGAAATTTTCTCATACTTCTACAGTTCAGAGGTCCAAACTGAATTCTACTAGACTAAGATCAAAATGTGAACAGGGCTGCTTCTTTTTGAAATCTCTAAGGGAGAATCTATTTGCTTTCCTTTTTGCAGCTTCTAAAAGCAACCTGTATCCCTTAGATGGCAGTGCTTTCCTCCAGCCTCAAAGCCAGTTGCATAGACCCTTCCACTCTCTTCCTTTGATGCCAACCCCGCTGCCTCCTTCTTCTAAGAACTCTTGTGATTACATTGTGCCCGTACTCTTTCCAGTTTCAAATCACATCTTTGCAGTTTCTTTTGCCATCCAGGATTCATAGGTGTTGGGTATCACAAGATGGACATCTCTGTGGAGAGGAAGGGGCATTTATTCTCCTAGCACAATTGTGAACTCCTGCTTCACTTGTTTAAAGGAATAGTGTCCTAAGTTTGATGCTATTGAGTATGTTGCCTCTAAAACGAGTATCCTACTATCTGTGCAAAATGACTTTTAATTATATGGTAAGGACTCACAGAGATAGTTTAGTTTAGAAAATTTGTTTCAATCTGAATGTAATTAAATTGCAAGTGGAATCTAGACTTTCAGGGGCTGACAAGGGAAGATAGGACAAACAGACAAAAATAAGCTTATCCCAGCAAGTCCAGCTGGCCTGGTGATAAAACAATCTAAACATAAATTTAATGCAGAATGAAAATCCACAGTGCACTACTTGTCATGTGTACTTGACTTCTCAGGTGAAGTAGAACAATTACTATATATCACAAAAGGTGTTTAAAAGTTGTTTCAACCCAACATTACATGGTTTGCGGAAATAACCTTGTAGGGTGGATGAATAGAATCCCAAAGTATTTTCTGACCCTCTGTCAAAGAGTTGTGAGTTTTATTCGAAGAGGGATGTCCACAGCACACATCCAAACAGACAGAAACCAGAAGAATTAAAATTAGAAATATCCACTTCTCTTATTACTGCTGCAATCTGTTATGGAACTTCTGCTCTCAACAAAAGCCCTAATAATTTCTTCCAAGTGTCTTCTTTACACATGGTAATAGTCTATAGAGACAGTGAATCAGTATGAGATCTGCAGGCCAGGTTGGGGGCTTTACTCTAAACTTGGATAAACCTCTTGGGAAGACGTAGGTCACTGTGCTAGTTACTATTTACCCAGAACAAATTACTTCAAAATGTAGTGGCTTAAATCAACATGTTGGGTTGTTTTTTAATCTCAGTCTCCGTGGATCAAAATATTGAAGGAACTTAGCTAAGGGGTCTCTAGGAGTTTATAATCAAAGTGTTAAATACAGCTATAATCAACTCAAAGCTCAAGTGAGAGAGCAACATTTCCATGCTCACACAGCTGCTGGAGGAATTAGGAGATGCTTCGGTGCTCTTGTTAATGAGCATTGTTTTTTTTTTTTTTTTTTTTTTAGAGGACATCTCTCCATGTAGCTCAGACTGAACTTGAACTCACTTTGTAGCATCAACTCCCGGCAACCCTTCTGCCTCAGCCTCCTAGTGCTGGGATTATAAGCATGCAGCATCACACCTGGCTCCTCCTTGAGCAGTGGACACGGATGCTGAGTGACCTCAGTGTGAACCATGAGGGACACAACCAAAGCACATGCACTATGAAAAACACAGCCCTTTGTAACCTAATCTCAAAAGTGACATCCCATTATTTCTATCACTTTCCATCTCCACGTGCAGGAAATAAGCAAAGGTACAAATGCCAATGTATTTAGAAGATTGAGGACAGTTTCAGAAGCTGCTTACTGCAATCATGCAGAAAATCTTTCCCTTTAAATTTGCCTCCCTGTGGTTATATTTCATCATCTAAACCCTATCTCTGAAAGATTAGTGCTTCTATCTATGAAATGTAGGCAAAGCCAAACACCGAGGCAGTGAAGATAGATTTTCATCAGTGATACACTGATCCCGAGGGGAAGAGGATCCTGGATGAGTGGGGTTCCCCATTGGTTTGTGTAGAGATGACTGGGCGTTGTAAAGGAAGAATAGGGGAGCCCCGAGATAGCTGCTCAGTAGCGAAGTAGTCAGAAGAGAGGCAGCACGGAGTGCTGGACAGCGTGAATGCCAGTTCAGCCAACCGTGTCTGCCAGCTGCCAACTGTTGACATCCTGATTCCTTCCTCTCATACAAAATGGGAGACAAAGGTCCTGTCCTTCCTGATGATTATATTTTAAAGTAATGACATTCCCTGATGATAGGAGATACATTAATCTCGCAATGGAAGAGATGAAGGATTTACAATTGTGCCCTTTTCAGTAAACGATCTACGAAAAATATCGTCAGGAGCCTATCATCAGGTGTTGGCCTGAATAAATGTTTTTGGCAGTCTTGAGCTTTCTCATGAAGGCACTTTGAGGAGGGCTGGAGTTATCCTAAACTGAGATGCAGCCTCGAGCTCTTTGAAGTTGTTAGTGTTTAAATCTTTCAAAATAGAGGGAGAGGAACAGGTGAAACTCTGTTGAGAGTCTGTTGTCTTTCTAGGTCTAGCTTAGTTCTCATCCAAAGGAACCCTCAGAGAAACCTGACCAGAGTTTGGTCAAGAAAAGAATATTTGTCATGTCTAAATTACAAGGCTTTAAACCCAGTCATTATTTAAAGAATCTCACTTATCATCTTCATTAATATGCAAGTTCAGTTGTACCTGGGGCAGTATTGGAGGAGACAGGCATGATTTACTTTACTCAGTTCTCTGCTAGTGACTAGAGTCCATGAGAAAAGTTATCAGCTTCTTCCTTGCTGCTGGGTTGGCTGCTCATGAGCCTTCCAATTCCTGGTCCCCGAATGTAGAATCAGTTCATCTGCCAACTTGGCCAGAGCCGGCTGGCAGAGCTGACTGTTTTGGGGACCAGGGAGAGCCCAGAGCACAGCCCCTCCAAGCCAGCCAGCCAAGGCCCAGCAAAGTGGCCAGAAGTCTTTGAAAATTTCCAGAGCTGGCCAGCTATGCCTGACATCTGTGTGCCAGAGCTGGGGACCCTCAAAGACTCCTTGCCCATCTACAGGGCCAGCTTATACTGTAATACGAAGCTTCCATTTTCCATGTGCAGTCCTCTTCTGATACTGTTACACGCTCAGGGCTGGCCAATTGTAATACAAAGAAAAACGTGTTGTTATGTTCAAACTTTTGCTCTTGCATACGTAATTCAGTGCATCTTTCAAACCAGGAGATTCCTATTAACAACACTTCAGTAGGATTCTGGATGTTCCGGCTTTCAGTTCCGCACAACTGAAAGAGAACACATGTGGGAAGACATCATTTTATAAGGGATGGAGGATTATGTGATAGAATGAAATGGGTGGCATCATCATTAGAATTTCCTTCACTTTTGCATTGATATTTCTACTTTCTGTGACACGTTGTTCAACAAGTATCACAAGTAACTGAAACTTTTGTTCATTTTCTTTTAATTCTCTTTACTTTAAGCCAGGTGCTTATAGTAAGTAGCCTTTTTTTAGAAAGACCAAGGTTTTCATGACAGCTAAAAACTTTTGGACAAAAGGATTATGTAATATACTAAAGTTAACAATGTTTAAGCATTTATCTTTTTAAAATGTATAATTAGCAAATAAAAATTATATACATTTAAGATACACAATATAATAACTAGATATAGTATGCATGGTACCTTAGCAAGGTCAAAATAATTAACACAGCTGAGTGTGGTGGCAGCATACACATGTAATCTGAGCCCTCTGGGAAGCTGAGGCAGGAGGATCACAAATATGATCCCAGCCTAAGCAACTTAGCAAGAGCCAGTCTCAAAATATAAAGAGTATGGGAATTTGTTCAGCTGAAAGTTCCCTGGGTTCAATCCCCAGTACTGGGGAAATAAAACTATACATTGATCACTGTCTTTAACTATCATTGTGTGTGAGAGAGAGAATGTATGTTGTAAGGATAATGAAAATCCTCTCTTTTAGCAAATTTCAAGTAAACAGCATAGTACTTTTAGTTGTATCACCTGGCTATACATTCGATCTCTAAAGTTATTCATCTTAAAATTGTAATTTTGTACACTTACCCAACATCTCCCAAATCTCTGGCTCAAGCACCTTCATCCTCTTGAAGGTTCATATGTCTCAAATATACTTGAGCTCCCTTTCCAGACAGCTCTTACCTTTACGTTACTAATCTTTAAAACCATGTTAATCTTCTCCCTCTGGATGATGATAGAAGGTAATGAAAAAACCTACATGAAATTTCCTAGTACAATATCTGCCAGAGCACCAATGCAAAACTTATATTTCCTTCCTGGAAGAGATATATCTATATCTATATACGGATATAGATATAGATACAGATATATAGATATAGATATATAGATTTTTTTTTAGTTCTTAGAGTTGACTTAGAAAGAATAAAAATGTTAGGACTTTGTATATTTTAATCTCCAAACTGTCACCTCTATAAAGCTCTGTAGCTCGAAAATGAATGCCGTCCCTTTATATGGTTTGCAGAGAGGGAAGCACTTCTCTTTGATTCCTTGTTCAATGAATGCCTTCATCTAAAATCACATTTTTTTCCACGGGGACTAATAAGAAAAAAGAAATTCCTACCACTTTAATATGATGAGATTTGATCGCTCTTGCATAATATATCTTAAATATCTGTTATTTTCAAGATGCCATGAATCCCTTCTGTTCTTCTCCCCCTTAGAACTACTTAAGTAGAAAGGAAGCTTTTCGATGAATTAAGTATGTGAGACACTATGCATGCAACATGGTCTCCAAGTGAGTTAAGGATGCATTTTGGATAAAGAGAGAACATGGTAGAAAGCTAACAGATAGAAATTCCTTTGACTCGGCTGTCCTTCTAGGTACCTTCCCAAAAATGTTAAAGATATCTTACAGTGGTGTGTGCATATCTATATTTATCATAGCACAATTCATAATAGCTCAATCCCGGCAGTACCCTAATGTGCAACAATACATGAATGCATAAAGCACTGATATTTACACACAGTGGACTAGTGCTCTGTTATAAAGAACAACAAACTTCAGTCGTTTGTAGAAAAATGGATGCCACTTGAGATCATATTAGTAAGTGAAATAAATCAGACACGCAAGCCTAAACGGTTCATGTTTTCTCTTATATAAGAAAGCCAAAATATAAATAAAGAGCTAAATAATAGGAGATAGAGAGATCTTTTGCAAAGAGGAAGGGAAGCAAGAGAAGGAGGGAGGGAAAAGGAGGAGAGTAGAATAGGGTAAAAAGGCCTGAAGATGTGTTATGTTCATGTGCCTACTCCACGAGAGGGATGTAAACATTATGTACTACAAAAACGGACTGACAGAAATCAAAATTGAGCAAACAAAGAAGGAAAGAATTCAGGGAGTTGCTTAGAAGTGCAGAAGAGGAAATGGCAAGTCCACATTAAGGCACGGAGATTAGGCAATTTGGGCTGAAACACATGGTTTATGTACAAGAGTGAATGACAGCATGCTTCCTCCTTTAGCTGTCCACTGCGTTCTCTCCTTGGCTGTTCAGTGCACTGCCAAATTTCTCCAGTGAAATTTCTACACCCTTTACATGCACTTCCTCTCCACTCACCTTCCCCTTCATCCCCAGTGATTTGCTTTCCAT
Source organism: Fukomys damarensis (assembly GCF_012274545.1). Lineage (NCBI taxonomy): Eukaryota > Metazoa > Chordata > Mammalia > Rodentia > Bathyergidae > Fukomys > Fukomys damarensis. Next base: position 14,672,855 of record NW_022900936.1, on the reverse strand, counting down.
TTCCTTTTTCTCATTGAGTTTATTGGTACATTTTAGGTATGCAGTACAGTTACATTCATCACTGGGATCCTGTACCTTTACATGGCAGGTCTTGGTTCTCATGTTTTCCCCTTACCCCTGCCCTCCCTTCACCCCCTCCTCCCTTCCCTATTTACAGAAATTTTATTTCCATTTTTTCATTTTCTCATGTTTTTTCTCTTCCCTTATTTCCCCTCCCCCACCCTTCCCACTTCCCCTACACCTTTAGCCCTTTTCTTCCTATTCCACATTGTGCCAAATACAGGTGTGGAAAGCTCACCACCAGTATTATTATTGCTTATTACCCTATCAGATGACGCTCTTTTATTGTTCCTTTTATAGAATCTCCGTGTACTTGACACATTCTCTTAATTTTTTACTTGGGCCTGTGTGGCCCAGTCTTCATCCTTTCTCTTGGCTTTTCTCTGTTTTCCGGCCGTTCCTAGTTATGTTTCCTGGTGTTCACCCCGAGAAATATCTGTGTATTTCTCAACTCTGAGCGCCTCTCCCAGTTTTGTTCCAGAGTTTCCGCCTTGCCACGCAGCCATTCTCTAAACTTTGACTAAGCCTTACCACATGATGCTTCCAAGCTGCTTGTTCCTAAAACCTTCCCGTCCCCGCTGCCCGCACTGACGTGCCTCAGTCTCACCTCGGGCTTGCTATCTTTTCCATCCTCAGATCTGACAGGCTTCTCACCTACCCGCTTTTCTCAACCGCCTGGGTGTGTAATTCACAGAATGACTGCAGTGTGCTGGGTGATTTCGACGGTCTTTCACTGCGCAGCCTTTTTGCGTGTGCTTCCCCACCTGGAATGTTCTTTCTCATCCTTTGAGATGTTCAACATCAGCCGGTCATTTAACTCCAGTTCATATTCCTTCATTTGCACTTTCTTCCTTCTCATTTTAAGGCAGAAGCTCCTCTTCCCTCTGTTTAGAGTCAGATTGGGTGGTTCCAGTCTCCCCTTTCGCACTGTGGATACTTTCGGAGGAGAGTCATTATTTGTGTGTTTCCTCTGCTGCCAATGCCCAGCATAATTACGACCGATTGCACACCATCAAAACCTCTTTGTCCAAGGAAAACGAAAATAAAGTGCACAGCCCACTACCACATCCCACCTCTCTCCTTTGTCCTCTTCTCCTATGTGTGTAGCTAGTGCTTCGCCTCTTTTCCATGTTTATTAATGTCAAAGCCAGTGCTTTCAATACTTGAATCAACAGCTGATCTCACAAGGAGACATTTCACATTAAAATTTATCCTCTGAAAAGCTCTTATTGAGACATGACCCCACCACCACCACCACCACCACCACCACCGCCCGACTGGAAACTCCTTAAATGGGGGCTCATTTTCCCTAGGACTCAGAGTAATAAGCACATAGCACTTAGTAAATTGAGATCTATTACTATAGTGGTTCTAATGCACTTTAACCCACTCCATCCTCCCTCAGCGGTAAATGAGCTAGGATCACAGCCTTCTATTTCTTTCTCTCATTTTTTACTTTTTATTAGTACGTGTTTGAAATACATACTTATTACATCCCCTGCGGGAATTCCGCACACGTTCATAACTCATCTCTTCTCTCCTCGCCTCCCTCCTCCCATCTCTTGATTTCCTTGCCTTTTGCAAAAGACCAGTCTCACTATTTCCTGTTACCTGTCTTGTACTTTGCTCTTTATTTGCCTCTTGAAGAAAGCATTATGGCTTTTTGTCACATTGAGGCACCGAAGGCTGGGACTTAGAGACTTCACCAGCGATGTTAGCCGCACAAGAGAAGTTAAGCTGATATGCAGAAAGCAAGGCAGCAATAGAGAATCCTCCCATCAAGAAAAAGAGAGCTTCTCTCACAATTCTTTGTCCTTTTCAGGAACGAAGACAGCTTCTGGGGTGTCGTCTCCACGGGAACCCTTCTCCTTCATTCGCTCCAAGAGTCAGATGAAGCACTGGACTCTGCCACATACTCCCAAATCCCATTCCGTGACTAAACTATTGCACAGACATCCAAACTCAAAGACCCAGGGTAACTTGCCCTAGAACTTCCCGTGAGAACATGAGTGCTTAATAACAAAGTAACCCATTGCAAGAGACCTAGTCGCAGAGGTTAGTTCAGTCCATGTCAACGGTTAATGATAATTACCAAGCTAAACAAATCATTAGAAAAATGCCCCTCTTTCAAACCTGGATTTTAAATACTGATGAATAACTTGGGAACCATGCTTCAATTTAATGAGCACCAGCGAAACTAGCACCAAATGATGATACAGCTACAGCGCTTCTTTGGAAAGGGGTTTGGATTTTTTTTTTTTTTTTTTAATGTCAGGGAAGATAACATTTGAAAGGAATATAAACTTGATTTATTCTGACTGACTTTTAATTATTTGAGACCATAAATGCGATGAAACATAGGTGTCAAGATACATTAAACACACTTAGCCTTCACATAGGTGAGCATATTTCAGACAACAGAGATGGGAAGTAATGGGAGATGTTTTAATGGACTTTCTCATTTGAGATACAAGGGAAAACAGGTATTTACTAGCCACAAACGAAAAGGTGAAAGGAGGGAAGGGACGTACAGAGGGAAGGTGGAGAAAGGGAAAAGAGAAGAGAAAAGAGAAAGAGCGGGAAGGAGGAATGAGAAAGGAAGAGGAAGGAGGGAAGGAAGGAAGACAAGGAAAAGGGAAGGGAGGGGAAGCAGGCGGGAAGGTGAGGTAGGTGAACCATTCCTCTTTTTCAGTATCTAAAACTAGGGCGTAAATGTCCTAGCTCTGAGTAAGACTAACTTGTAGTTAAATCCATCTCAGAAATGTATAACCCCTACTCATCTAAAAGGTGATAAGGAATAAAATTAAACACAAAAATGTTTCAAAAACCAAGTAGTATTTTTCTCATCAAAGAGATGTAAAAATAATTATATTTGGAGACATCCATTTCTGCCCTTTCCGTGACCTGTACAATGTGTTTTTCCTAATGTCATTTTTCCTGGCTGAGAAGCGCATGAACAAGAATAGAGTTTATAAAAAAACATAGTGGAGGTGGAGAGAGCAGGGATGTTATGTCACCAGTGACTTCAAATGGAAGAAAAATACTGATTCCACATTTCATCCTGTAGAGAGAATGGAAATTTAAAGATCGTGTTCATGAACTTTTCCTTCCATGCCAGCAGTCAACCAAGGATTTCTGTGTTTGATGAACCTAGCATTCATCCAACTATAAAATAGCTATTTCACAGAAAATAATGGATATTCCAACATCAAATGAAGCGGTGTAAATTCTCTTTTACCAGGCTATATCTCATTCATCCTTGCAATGACAAGGAATTGTGCTGCAGATTCTTTTCTCAATGGACCATTTAAGGTGCTTGAGTTAAGTAACTCTCCCTCATGCTGATTAATATGCATGCATTCTCCCCACTTTCCAGTATTACATTTAAATATTTTAATGGCTTATCTAATGAGGCCAGAATTTATGGACATCTAAAATAAAAAAGTTTAGGGCCAGGGATTTAGCTCCGCGGTGCAGCCACCTTCCTCACAAGCACAAGGACCTGAGTACCATACCAGGTACCAAAAAATAAAATTATAAAATAAAATAAAATATGAAAAAATAAAATATAAAATCTTTAGCCTTATTCTGAATATTTTGTTTTATGTTACTGATTTTTTAGCTAACGTATCTTCTTTAAAAGTTGATCTGAAACTAGCAGAAATGACACTTGTGGGATTTTTCAGAGGTACCATTACAATGGGAAGTGGCAGCCCAAGAAATGAAAGTCAGAGATGTATCAGATAGGAGAAGAAACCACCACTGGTGGACACATAACAGCCATTCAGTAGATATTTGATATTTTGAGAATTTCTCACTGCATCCACATTTAACACTATGATGTCAGTGCTTCCAGAATCTCACTGTAGCTGAAGTTTAAAACACCACTGGTGACACTGCTACAAGAATGTCAGCAGCCTCTATGGCTCTCTCATATTCCAGAGGAAGAAACACAATCTCTGCATTCCTTCCCGCACAGTGTGCTCAGGTGTGAGTTCGTGTTCCTGCTCTTTGACGTATTTTCTATATTGAACACATGGATCTGGGAAACCACGCAGACACCTGAAGCCGGCCATTCTCATTCCATGCCAGAACCAAAGGTCAGCGGCTACATTCTTTTAAAGAAGGCAAGTGAGAAAAGCTTCCCTAACCTGTAACAGGTACCCGTCTTCCTCATCTCATCTGCCTTGCTCTCGTCCCACTTCCTGCAATGGTCTGATTCCAACGTGTCTTCCGTGTTCACCTACAGCTTCCTTTAGGGGCAGCCAATAAGGATTTGTAAAGAGCGCACTGCTGAACAGCACGTCAGTTTTAGAACTCATGATACTGGATGAGATTCTTGGATCAGCTGTGAGAGGAAGTCACACAAAAATTTACTAATTAGCATCATGTGTTTTCCTTCATGAAGCTGTAGAGCTTGATTTGAGTAGCTCTTCCTCCTCCGCCTTCAATCACTTTTTGTGCTGGTGGTGCATACTCCCATAGTGGTGTTGCTGTTGCACCTGCCTCAGCAGACATACAATAATTGGTTTAGAAAATATTTTCTCCCTACACAACCACTGGTGCCCCCCAGCAACATTGGCTAAGACATAAACTCCCCAGCCCATATGCCCAGGGACTGAAAGAATTCAGGGTGGGCATGATGGAAAGTATATTCTGGACCTTCAAGAAGTTCATTCTGAAGTTTCCTTTTCTTCAGTTTACATGGTAACCTCTGTTTGTAATGGAGCATGGGTTATCCAGCTGCAGATAGAGTCCTCATTGCCTGTGACTTCCCAAGACCACAGAATTCTTTTCCTTAACACTGATCCAAGTCATGTTTTATGCTCTGATATGATTTTTAGATGACTTCACTCTTTAGCTACTAAATGTCAAATAGTACCATAAAGGTAGAGGCAATGTTCAGATGTTTGGTTTGTATGTATCTTTTTAGTTTGTTTGTTTGGTTTTTGTTTTTAGTTTTTCATACACTTTATCCATACTTTATGTAAACATGCCTTAGTGTATTGTAGGGTTTTTTTTAACTCATTAAATTTTGGTGTTTCTCAAGGTTTTGGAGATGATGTTCATTCTGAAAATTCATTTGCCCCCTCTTTACTTTCCCTGAGACATGTGACACAAAACAAATGGCTTTGTTGAACTGAATATATTTCTACAAACTGGATTTATCTGCAAAGCCCCAGCAACCACCTCCAGCACTATAGCTACCATAGTCCTTAGCTTGTTTTTAAAGAAGCCTCATACCTTCTACTTTTCCCTTGTACATGGGTTGCTTTCTTCCTATGAGTTAGCGCAAACCTTTGCAATGTAAGACACTGTGGGACAAATCACTCCTTGGGTTTCTGCATAACAACATTTTCAGGGTCTTTTTCTCTTTCCTAAGTGGGAAGACAATAGCTATCTTTATGATACTGCAAATGAGTTGGCCATGTTTCCTCTGAACTGGCTATGTTCCTAGATTAAGCTAGGGGAACAGGATAAAGCTCATAGTCCCACAAGTATCTTACAGTAAGTAGAGTGGAGAGTAAACCTGTAGACAAAAATCAAAATGAGATGAGTGTGTGCTAATATGGAGTTCTACACAAAATACTATGAGATCATAGCAACAGAGTCATAGCCACCAAAAACTCAGGAAAAAAATCACTGAGAAAAAAAGAACAACTTTTAAAAAAAGGACAACTTCATTGATAATTGTAAGTCTGTTAGGCAGAGAAGATGAGGCATTCTAGGTAGAGAGAATAGGTACTAACAAATAAAGAGAATGTTCTACTTAGCAAAATAGAAGTAATTCAGTGGTGTGGGGAGGATTAATGCCGTTGGTGGGGAATAAATGTTAATATGTCTGTAGATATGCACTAACTTCCATTCCAGGTAACACAATATCTGAGATAATCAACTTATGAAGAGTAAAGATTTATTGTGACTCATATTTTTGTAGGTTTCATTTAAGATTGGTTGGTGCCTTCACTTTTGGACATCTAGCAAAACTGTAGACCATATAGTGTGGAAATGATTCATCTTATCCTCGTGGTTGAGAACATTAAAAGGGAGAGAAGGACAGATTTGTGTCCCATAATTGCCTTCAAACATTCTTCCCACCAGAGGACCAAGCCTTTAACATATGGTTCTTTAGAGATCATTTGTTTTGTTTTGTTTTTTGTTTGTTAAGACAGGATCTCACTATGTAGTTGAGACTGACCTGGAACTCACTCTGTAGCCCAGGCTGGTCCAGCGATCCTCCTGCCTCAGCCTCCCAAGTGCTGGGATTACAGGCGTGTGCCACCATGCCCAGCTAGAGATCATTTTAGATCCAATCTCTAGCAAGGTGGATGAGTCAAATTCAGATAACTGACTTTTATTCAATCTGAAAGGCCATTTTGTAAAGCTACAATCATTGAACAGCAAAGAAGATGTCAAAGCTGTTAAGATGCTGCGACAACATAGTCCATGGAAGTCAGGAATAAGATACTTAACAGGCACATTGGCAAGACCTGAAGACAGAGTGAATGGATGTCGGGTACCAGGCACAGGAGAGCTATGCATGTAATGCCTAGAATTGCAGAAAGGATGAAGAGAAGTAAGTTGAGATGAAAACATGAGTTTATTGATGGACTAATAGGTGGGAAAATCCAGGTTCAAAGGGAATGTTTTCATTTGGAGCTGAACCAATGGATCAGGCTGTTCTCAGGGTATATTAATTGATATTTACAAAATACTCAGAAGTAAGAGAAGGATACATGATTATTTTATTGGATGAACTATTGGATAGACAGAGAATATCTTGCTGCTGTAGAGAAACATCTGAAAATCTTCTTGATTTTGGACAGAGCTAACTATGTGGCTGGGCCAGGGCAGCTCAGAGAGCACAAATATTTCTTTCATACTTTCCCAGAAGAAATATTTCCTGGAAGCAAGAATTACACGGCTTGCTCTTTAGCATGACAGCAATAAAAAATTGGGGGCCTTATCAGAAATAGGTCATTTTCAGAACTGTCCTAAAACCTATTCTTCCGATGGGCTATTTCTTCTGCCTTTAGGGCGTCTCACATCCTGCCTGCTTACAGCCATGCTGTGAAAATTTCCCTGCTTACATCTTTGTTATAAGACATGTCCAGGTCATGTCCTTCTCTGGCCCCACCCCCTCTGCAGTTTATATTTCCGGAAGACAGGCATATCACATCGCTTCAGGGTCGTCTGGTGTCCTAAGATGTAAACTCAAAAGAGCTCTCTTTGCAGCTTTACTTATTTTCACTTCCAGATTCCCCAAGCAGTTATTCTAAGCTCCCATTACCCCATCATCTCCCCTGCTGTTTTTGTGGTTGCGTTTATCAGAAAACAAAGACTACTAGAAATCTCTCTGCCTCTTCTTCTCCACTTTACTCTTAGTAATTATGCATTCCTTACCTTTCAAGTTAATGTCACTGTTCTGCATCTTACCTCATACACTTTTCTGAATTTCATCAGTGACCTCTGAGAGGTCCCCAGAGACACTTTTTATTCCTCTGCTCACCGGACTGTCTTTATATGACACTTAATACTGTCTACCACGCCCTTCTCCTACTTTCTTTTTTACACGCTTTTCCTATTTCCTTGGCTACCTCTCAGAGTTCTTTGTAGCTTTTCTTTCTCCATCAGTACTACAAATATTAAGACTCACTAGAATTGTACTTTTAGTCCTCTTTCTTATGTTATTCTACAAGGACGATTTCAACCTCTCATGCCTTCATTGGTACTCAGTAGCTGATGAGTCTTGTCATTAGCTTCATCTCATGAGTAGGCTACAGAAGTTAGAGCTGAAGTCTGAAGGGTTAGAGGAAGACGCAGTGAGGGAGGAGTTTGAACCTGCAGATCCAAGTTCCAGAATATGGGCCCTTAACCACTATGCCAGCGTATCCTTTCATAAGAAAAAGGTTTTACAAGTCATAGAATTCTATGGTGGAATTTTCTCGATGACTTAATTTCTTTCGATCACACCATCAAACATTTAAGTGGGATTGGAAACTTAATCATTCCAATTTTGTTGTCTTTCTTACAGGCTATCTATGAAGGAGTTGTGCAACAGAAAAGTGATCATTGTGTAGTGCCAGAGGATGTTTCCTTCTTGATTCCGAAATATCCACATCTTCTGTTTCAGTGAATCACAGCACACTCGTGGGCTCCCTGGATGTCAGCCAGGTTTCAGCTGTCTTCATTTGCAGAGCAGGTGTCTATATAGTAGGTCATTGCGACCTCTTTTTGTGTTCGGGGACCTTTTTTGAATTAATGAAAGACAGTCCATTATTGGCCAGCATTTCACTTGGCAAAATCACACACAAGTCAAGCCTGCTTGGATGTGGATATGGAGAGACATATAAATAAATATATGTGTGTGTATTGATTTTCCTTATTCTTAGCCAGGCATACATCTGTGTGTGTATAGTTAATTGTTTTGGATCTGATTTTTCCATTGTCTTATATGTGTGTATGTGCCTGGACATGATTATTCTCTCACTAAAATTCAAACGTGTGGTTTCTTTAGCTAATAGTTTACCCTGTCTTCATAGATTTGTTTGTTTTGTTTTTAGAGAAAAGATTCTGGGATTTTGGAAGTTTCATATTCTGACTGCTGAGCCAAGCTCTGACCACACTGTAAAAAATGAAAATCTCTCTGATCATAAAATGTAGCACTCAGCAAACCTGGAGCCTTTAGATTTGAAGTTTAAACAGAAGAATAATTCCTAAACTGACTAATTATCACTCGCTTCTGAGTTATGGTTATTTCTTTACCATCAGCAGCATATACAGAGGTGCAGAGCTCAAAAATGATGCCTCTTCATAACTACTGAGTAAGAAATGAAGGGAACATCCAATAAATCAAGCTTCAGAATGATGCCAAAAGAATGAGGGTGGGACCTTGATGATGGAGCAATTCGAGTTCAGTTTAGAAGAAGACGCTTTGACTTGGAATATAATTGAGATATCTTTTATGATATTGAAAAGGACATAAAAGCATAGTTAAAATTTTAAGTTAATCTGGGTATGGTGGTGCATACCTGTAATCCTAGCACTTGGGAGGCTGAGGAATCAGGATCTCTGTGAGTTCGAGGCAAACTTAAACTACATAGTGAGACCCTGTATCAAAATAACAAAATATATTCCAGGGATTTAGCTCAGTGCTTCTACCACCTGCCTCGCAAGCCACAAGGACATGAGCTCAATCCCTGGTACAAAAACTATATATATATTTTTTTATATATAATTTTAAGTTAAACCTGAATAACTAAAGATTGGATATGCTATTTATGCCTTCCAACATAATATTCAGGAAAGGCCTATGAACCTAAAACATAGGTAAGAACCTCATTAGTGACTGATGCCTTTAGTGCAATAATATATCTTGGGAAAGTCATTCATTCAGTTAATAATCATTTGTGATCATTTGCTATGTGTCCTGATGGCACTGTGTTAGGTAACACAGCAACATGACCCTTTTTTCCACTGACCTTCCACTCCAAGAAGGAAGACAAAGTAATATATGTAATTTCACATATGACCATAGGTGGATTATGAAAAGCTAAGTACAAATTATCTGTGGAAGCAAATAATAAAGGAAACTCACGCTCAGGAAACATAGAGTCAATATTTATTCAAGTTGACTTTTTTAAATGTCAGTGTACTAAAATGTTACATATACACATTCTAATTTAGCTATATATTTTGGCATTCTTCACATTCTATGTGTTTGAACACCCATTCCACTACACGTAGTTTATAACTCTGATACACAGTAAATACCCTTCAAAAAACACAGGGGAAAGTATTTTTCAAGAGCTTCCAGTTGCTTCTACCACACAGCTGTGATCAAGAACCACAACTCTAGGTTGTGAGCTTCTTAAAGACAGACATACTTGTCTCAAAGTTCATGCCCAGTGTTTAGCACTGTAAACAACAAAGTTTCAGTAATGAATAAATATTTTTCAATGGAACTGATGTGTCCTGAAATTTATTAGAAGCTATTTCCTCAAGAAAGAAAACCAACTGTTGCCTTACTGTTGTTCTTCCCTTCTACTGTAGTAAGATACCCAGGGCAATCTGTGAATTGTCTGCCCAGTCTCCAGGTTGGGGGAGGACCAAAGAGATAACAAGCTGGAATCACTGCAAGGAATTTGGATTATGAAATATTTTAATGGAATCATAGTTTATCTAGTTCACCCAGTTCCCATTATTTATGCCAACTATTGTCCAAACAGTCTTTGTCCTCTCAGAACTGGATGACCCCATCAACCATCCTTGGGGACAAACACTGGCTTGCAAAAACTAAGCTGAGTCTGTGACTTTTCACCTGGTCGATCCTCTCAGCATTTCACACCATCCAGAGTCCAGTTAGCTGAACTCTGTGAATGGCTGAACTGATGGAACTGCCCAGATATTTTGGCCAGGAGGACGCAATCTCAGGCTACCCCCATAAACATAGGTTCCCAAACCAAGAGACCGAGTATATTCACTGTATTCTAGGCTTAGGGATCCCTAGGAGACTTTGCTGTGTCAGTCTGGGTTCTTGGTCTCCAGGCCAGTACTTTCCATCATGGCTGGCAGTTGTTTGAGCCATCATTTTAACCAAGCTTGTACAGCTCTTGCTTTGAATAAGCTCCAAGAAGTTTTCCATGGAGAACTTGTGTCTACTGAACTGTCTGCTTACCCAGACTTCATAAAACCTTTGTCTGTCCCGACAGAAAAAAATGACATCATCATCATCATTATTGTATTCATTAAGTACAGTTGCATTCTTTCTAAATACCTCTACATTCTTCTCTCACCACAATATATCTTGGACTTGAAATTTTTATATCTGCTTTTTCAGATTGCATTGAGGACAAAAATGATCTCCTAAAATAGTCAAATGAATTAGCCCTTGTTTTTCTTAACAGTGCAGAGTACTGTGAAATGTTTAAAAACATACTTTATTGGGAGAAGTTACTCCCCTTTTTTGATTTGTTAAGTCAAGATTTGAACACATAGGGTCTTCCATTATTTAGTGGAGGTAGAAGCAGAGGTATCACTTGACAATGACAATGACAATTGCTGTTAAAAGTGAACTTGAGGGGCCAGGGATTTGGCTCAGTGGTTCTGCCGCCTGCATTGCAAGTGCAAGGACCCGAGTTCAATCCCCAACACCCACCCCAAAAAATATGAACTTGAACTGTGTGCTTCAAATATTCACATCTTTCTTTGCTTGCCTTTAGTACTTGGAGGAATTAACAGAAACCTCACTAACCAAGGACAGATTAACATAGGAAATTTGTTGCTTACAAAATGGTTGGAAAAACGCATGGAACTGCTCCCAGACCATGCTTGCTGCCTATGATTCCGAGAACAATCAGAACTAACCTAGGCTGCCTCTGGAGCTGGGTTGGAAGGAAGAAGTCCTCTTGACATGGTTCCAGCATCATCTTCACAGCCTGGATGCTATAAAATGGGTACCAGGAGTTGTGATTTTGAGACCAAAATTCCATAGTAAGAGCCCGCTAGCTCTACCCCTGCTTCTGGACTTAATAGGAGCTGGAGAATAGACAAGAGAATATTCATTCTCACTGCCCTACTGGCAGCATCAATGCCTAAAATCAGAGAAAGGGCAACTCCTCCCTCACATGTGCCCTCCAAAACCCAAAGGTTTTGGTTTCATTGGTGGATCCTCTTCACTTCTAAAGTCCAGCTCCCAGAAAGGATGAGCAGAAGTTATGGATATATGACATCTATATAAACAACATAAAAGAGCCACAAACTAATAAACATTCAGTCAATCTTTGGCATAATCAAGGAATTGGTTTCAATCCACGCCACATACATACACACTAAAATTTGCAGGTGTTCAAGACCCTTTCAGTGTTTTCAAGTAATCCTTTCAGTGTTTCAAAATATACCTCTTACTATATATTTTAAGTCGTCTTTAGTTTAACCTATGATACCTATGATTTTTACCTAGTAAAATATAAATGCTACAAATACATCTAAATTTGTATTATGAGGGAAATAATGACAAGAAAAAGTCTATAAGTATTCAGTAAAAACACAAGTTTTGTGTAATTGTTTTTATTTTGACATAGGATCCTATAAGTCACTAAGTTCCCCAGGATGAGCCCAAACTAAAAATCTTCCTGATTCTGCCTCCCAGAGTGCTGAGATTCCAGGCATTTACCACCATACCTTGCTCAAGCACAAATTTGTCTTTAATATTTTTGATCTACGTAGAGTTGGTTGACTCATAGATTCAATACCCATAGATACAAAGGGTCAACTATATTTTGTTTACACTTCAGATTAGATACACAGAAGATGACAAATTCTGGTAACCAGAGTCCTTTGCCTCATTACTTTTGAGGTAAATCAAAGGGACATCCTATACTACTTCTAAATGCCATACTTTAAGATTATGGCTTTCAATTCAAATACTACCCAAAATTTCAGTATTTCAATTCACATGTCTTAAAGGAAGACAGCCCAGAATAATACTCCCATGTCTCCAATTATTTGACTTTTCAAGTAATTCAGCTTGACTTAGATGTATATTTTTTGTCTTACAATTGAATAATCTCAGTCTCTAGAAGTTTATGGTTTGGTAGAGCAACCAGAAATTCACACTCAATTAAGAAACATGAGATGAAGTTGCCATTTAACATGCCAATCCTTCTGAACTTATATTACTCATAATAATAACTGATTCCTCAAAACAAACAAAAGTATTTTATGGTGTGGCTTAGTGGTTTTATTTATGCCTCCTCATGAGGTCAAGAAAACACAACACAAGTCTAGAGAAGAATTAGTTTCTGTTTCTGATTTTAAAATGGATTGCCGAGAGCTGCAGCAAAGAAAAATAAAAAAAGTTTCTGCTAAATAATATAAGCAGTATTTTTGTGGACCCTTTCAGTAATGAAAGCAATGAGGATAGTGGCAAAGGATAAAATAAATTAAATACAACTGCTTCCTAGGGAAATACAGTCTGAAAATATTTTCACTCATATTCCTCTGCATTTTTATGCTGTGAACTGAGGGAATAAAAAGAAACTATAAAGGTCAGTACTTCAAAGTTTACTACAAAGGTGAGTAAAATATTTTTGTGCGATAATATTGATCCCAGAATCGTTTATTATGTAGAAATTTAGTGTGTCGATTTTTTAATTAAAAAATCATAAGGGTTCTATCTTCAAAACTACTTTTTAAGGGAACAGTTACATTTCTCATAGGATATAAATTGATTCAGTGATAAAACTTTATGAGCTATTCATTTCTAACCTCTTTTGCTTAAAATCTCCTGGCTTCCAAATCAGTGATCAAATGATACAAAGACATATTAACATTTGTAATGGGCCTTATATGTTGTTCATGTAGTACAACTCCTTATACATATAATAAAGAGTTTGAAGTGTCTCAGAAACAAAACTTATCAGTTAATAATCTGAAGATCAGTAAGAATGACCATGTCAGCTGTCAAAATAATTATTCTTTTTAGGTATATGATTTTAATAGTCAAGTTTTTTACAAAATAAACAGGCAAATGGTAAACATCAAAATAGTCCATTTTTAAAATATCAAATATCCCCACATATAAATGCTTCTGTATTTTTGTGGTTTCGATTTATTTTATAGTTTGGATCATGAATGTCAGCCAAAGACCCATGTGTTAAAGACTTTTCTGCAGCCACTGGTGCTATTGGCAAGTAGTGGAAATGTAGGAGGTGTGGCCCAATGAAATGCAATTAGGTTAAAGGAGGTGTGGCCTTCAAGCCTGGACTCCTCTCTTCTTTGACTTCCTGGTTGCCATGATATAAATGGTCCTCCTCCGCCTTGCATGTCTGTCTTCACACCCTACGCCACCACAGACCAAAAGCAACAAGACCAATTTACCATGGATCAAAACATTTGGTATCTTGACTCAAAACACACATTTCTTTTTGTAAATTGGTTATGACAGGTAATTTGTCACAGTGACAAAAACCTGACTAACAGCTTCCATCTCGAAATTTTCTGTAATGAGGCAAGCATAGCTTTCTTAAATGTATGTCCACAGTTTTGACTAATAATTCTAGTAATGATATCAGCTCTTTCAAGTACAATTTTTAATGCAGGGACACTAGAAAATGTATCTAATCTGTTACAGTTGAGTAAGTTTGCAAAAGAAGAGGGTTTGGGAGACAGTTTAAGATTCTCCAATTCTTTATTTCAATCAGAACACAGAAATTTGATCTGGATAAAAATTTACTATTTAGCCTGAAAGAGGACCTTCAAATTCTTTTTCTTTCCCTCTCTCTTGTCTCTTTTTTCCTCTTTCCACCCTAAAATTTCTTTCTTTTTTCTGTCCTGTCTCTCCAACTCAGTCTCTTGCTCCACCATAGTGTCCCTCATCTCCCTTTTTATTCTAGTTCCTGAAGAACTCAGTCTTCTTTTTTTATTTTTTGTTTTTAGGACGGGTTTCTCTTTATGTTCTTTTCTCCAGTCATTTTACCTCACTCATGGCTCTGTACCTTCAAGGGAAGGCAAGCGCCTGTTACTGTTAAGGGGATATATTCCTGTCCTTATTCCTGCACTCTCTCTATCCCCCCTGAACTTAATAGCTTTGTAAAGATAGTAAGGTAATTCTACAACCTCTGGATTCACTTCAAACCTGCTCTAATTCTTTCACTTATCTAATCCTCTTGTTCTAAGTCGAACCCCCCATCCTAAATGGTAAAGATGCCATATTGAAAAGAATATTCACTGCAAACATACTATGAGCTGCTTCTTGAAATTAATCTAATTCACATGAGTTAAAGGTGATACATTAATGACTACCATAAGTGGTCAGTTGGCAAGCTGTGCCTGATCCTATTGGGCTGCTGAATGTATCAATTGGGACAAAGAGTGGTGATTGATTTAAAGAGTTGTTTTCTCTGATATTATGAAAACGAGAATGTCTATGAGTCATTAGAAACTCAAAAGCTAAAACGCAACTATATTAGGAAGATTTAAGTAATACCCAGAAATTAAAGAAGGACAACCCAACAATAAAAATAAAAATGAGAAAACACTTAAGCAAGACACAAAAACAAATATCCAGTTCACCAATAGCAAATAGTAGGACAAATGAGGATGAAAAGTCTGATAGTGAACCAACAGGACTCCCTGGACCCATAGCACAGGAGGTAACAAAATTGATCAATCAGGCTCTAGAAAAATTCAAATCAGAAATAATTTCCCAGCTAGCCAGAGAGATGATGAGCAAAATAGAAGTCATGATTCGAGACTCTAGAGCAGAAACTGAGAAAAAAATAGATGAGCTCAAGACTGTGATAGAAGCCATGAAGACTCAGCATAAGAAAGACATGGAAACAATGAATGCCCAACAGAGGAAAGAAATGGAATCCATAAAACAGATTCAAACAGATATCCAGGAGATTAAAAACTCTATTGAAAGTGTACGAAACAGAATAAAAGATTGCGAAGATAGAATTTCAGATATAGAAGATAGGATAGCAGTCAGTGACCGTGAAAAAAGAGGTCTATTAAAAACAGTAAGGGATCATGAGAAATCAATCCAACAACTCCTAGACGATACAAAGAAAAATAACATAAGACTGATAGGAATTCATGAAAAAACAGGAGAAAACACAAATGATATAAAAAAGCTCTTCACAGAATTAATGACAGAAAACTTCCCAAACAGAAGGGAAGAATTAGACATACAGATAAGTGAGGCATATAGAACCCCAACTAGCCACGATCAAAAAAAATCTACACCTAGACATATAATAATCAAGATTCCAGAAATCCAACAGAAAAACAAAATACTACAAGCAGTAAGAGAAAAGAAACAAATCACATGCAAAGGGAAGCCCATTAGAATCACAGCAGACTTTTCAACACAAACCCTTAGGTCAAGGAGAGCCTGGAGTGAGGTATTCCAAGTCCTAAAAGAAAAGAATCTCCAACCTAGACTTTTGTATCCTGCAAAACTCTCTTTCAAAATAGATGGGGAAATAAAATACTTCCACGACAAAGAGCACCTGAGAAATTTCATGAACACCAAACCAGCACTGCAAGGAATTCTAAACAATATCCTAGAAAAGGACAACGAAATTCACAATAACATGAGGCCCAACAGACCAAATCAAATAGGCAAGGCAAGAAACTAAAAGGAGATGGGAGAAAAAGTAAAAAGAGTCAACAAATGGACAAAAACATGACAAGAATAAGTCAAAATATATCAGTTGTAACCATCAATGTTAATGGCCTCAATTCACCAATCAAGAGAAACAGATTGGCAGAATGGATTAAGAAGCAAAATCCAACAATATGTTGTATACAAGAAACACACCTAGTGCAAAAGGAAGTCCATAGACTGAAAGTGAAAGGATGGAAAACAATTCTCCATGCGTCAGGAGTCCAGAAAAAAGCAGGGGTAGCAATCTTATTCTCAGATAAAGTAAATTTCAAACCAAAACTCATTAAGAGAGACAAAGAAGGACACTACATCCTTGTAAAGGGAACAATTCAAGAGGAAGAGCTGACAATCATAAACATATATGCACCAAATATAAATGCCCCCAACTATATAAAACAAATATTAAGTAACATGAAAAACCAAATAAGCACTAATACAATTGTAGTGGGGGATTTAAATACCCCACTATCACAAATTGACAGATCTACTAGGCAGAAAATCAACAATGAAATAATAGAACTGAACCAAGCTTTGGAACACATGGACTTAATAGATGTTTATAGAGTATTCCACCCCCAAAAACCAGAATATACATTCTTTTCGGCTGCACATGGATCATTCTCCAAAATAGACCACATACTGGCTCACAAAACAGGTCTAAATAAATGCAAAAAAATTGAAGTCATCCCCTGTTTATTATCAGATCATAGTGCAATCAAACTAGACATCAATAGCACAAGAAACTATAGAAACTTCACAAGCACATGGAAACTGAACAACACTCTCCTAAACAATCAATGGATTACAGAGGAAATTAAAGAAGAAATTAGACAGTTTTTACAAATAAATGAGAATGCCAATACAACATACAGGAATCTTTGGGACACAATGAAAGCAGTTCTACGTGGAAAATTCATAACATTGAATGCCCACACTAGGAAAACAGAGCGGGCTCAAATAAACAACTTAACGATGAAACTTAGACTCCTAGAAAAACAAGAGCAAGAAAAACCCAAAGCTCGAACAAGAGAGGAAATTATAAAGATCCGAGCAGAAATCAATGCAATTGAAATTAAGAAAACGATACAAAAAATAAATGAAACAAAGAGCTGGTTTTTTGAAAGAATAAATAAAATTGACAAACCCTTAGCTAATCTTATCAAAAAAAGGAAAGAAAAGGCTCAGATCCATGCAATTAGGAATGAAAAAGGCGAAGTCACAACAGATCCGAAAGAAATCCAGAGGATCATGAACACCTACTTTGAGAACCTGTACTCTAATAAAATGGAAAACACAGAAGAAATGGACAGATTTCTAGATACTTATGAATTACCAAAGTTGAACGAAGAAGATAAAAACATTTTAAACACCCCAATCACAATCAGTGAAATTGAAAATGTAATTAAAAACTTACCAACAAAGAAAAGCCCAGGCCCTGATGGATTCACTGCTGAATTTTACAAGACATTTAGAGAAGAACTACTACCATTACTCTTCAAACTTTTCAATGAAATTGAAAGAGAAGCTATACTTCCAAATTCATTCCTGGAAGCAAGTATCACTCTGATTCCCAAACCAGAGAAAGATACAACCAAAAAGGAGAACTACAGACCAATCTCCTTAATGAATATAGATGCAAAAATCCTTAATAAGATACTAGCAAACAGAATACAGAGGATTATTAAGAAGATCATCCATCATGACCAAGTCGGATTTATTCCAGAGATGCAAGGGTGGTTCAACATACGAAAGTCAGTGAATGTAATACATTATATTAACAAAGTCAAGGACAAAAACCATATGATCCTCTCAATAGATGCAGAAAAAGCATTTGATAAAATTCAACACCCATTCATGATAAAAACCCTGCAAAAAATTGGAATAGATGGTCTATACCTCAATTTAATAAAGGCTATTTATGAAAAACCATCAGCCAACATCATATTGAATGGCCAAAAACTGAAAACCTTCATGTTAAAATCAGGAACAAGACAAGGATGCCCACTATCGCCACTTCTCTTCAATATAGTTCTGGAAACATTAGCCACAGCAATTAGACAAGAGAAAGAAATTAAAGCAATAAAGATAGGAAAGGAAGAAGTTAAACTATCATTATTTGCTGATGATATGATACTCTACATTGAAGATCCAAAAAACTCCACCAAAAAACTTCTAGACTTAATTGACAGATTCAGTAAAGTATCTGGATACAAGGTGAATACCCAAAAATCAATAGCCTTTCTATACACAAATAACAGACAGACAGAAAGAGAAATAAGGGAAAAAATTCCTTTTACAATAGCATCCAAAAAAATGAAGTATCTAGGAATCAATCTAACAAAAGAAACAAAAGATCTCTACACTGAAAACTACAGCACTCTGAAAAAAGAAATCGAAGAGGATATAAAAAAATGGAAAGATATCCCCTGCTCCTGGGTAGGAAGAATCAACATAGTGAAAATGGCCATACTACCGAAACTGCTATATACATTCAATGCAATGCCAATTGAAATTCCAACACTATATTTCACAGAACTAGAAAAAAGAATCCAAAAATTCATTTGGAACCACAAGAGACCTAGAATAGCAAAAGCCATTATAGGCAACAGTCACATGGCACCAGGTGTAACAATTCCCAATTTGAAACTATACTACAAAGCCACTGTGATAAAATCAGCATGGTACTGGCAAAGAAATAGGCCTGAGGATCAATGGAACAGACTGGAAGACACAAAAACAAATGCAGATGTACTCAGCTACCTCATCTTCGACAAAGGAGCTCACCATCCTCAGTGGAGGAAAGATAGCCTCTTTAATAAATGGTGTTGGAAAAACTGGATATCAACCTGTCACAGATTAAAATTAGACCCTTATCTTTCGCCATGCACTAAATTAAAATCCAAATGGATTAAAGATCTAAATATTAAAACAGAAACATTAAACTTGCTGGAAAGTAAGTTAGGCAGAACTCTGGAAGACATTGGTATAGGAAAAGACTTTATGAACAAATCCTCAGTAGCACGGGAACTAGCAGAAAGAATCAACAACTGGGATCTCATCTTACTAAAAAGCTTCTGTACTTCAAAAGAAACCATTAGCAGAACTAAGAGACAATCTACAATGTGGGAAAAAATTTTTACCAGCTGTACCTCAGACAAAGGACTATTATCAAGGATATATAAAGAACTCAAAACAATCAGTCCCCCCAAATATAAAGACCCGATCCAAAAATGGGCATCCGAAATGAACAGACATTTCTCATACAAAGAAGTGAAAGCAGCAAGAAAATATATGAAAAAATGTTCCACATCACTGGTCATTCGAGAGATGCAGATGAAAACAACACTGAGATTCCACCTCACCCCACAAAGAATGGCTGCTATCAAGAAATCACACAATAACAAATGTTGGCGGGGTTGTGGGGAGAAAGGAACCCTCCTCCATTGTTGGTGGGAGTGCAGACTAGTGCAACCACTATGGAAATCAATATGGAGATACCTCAAAGAGCTTGGACTGGAGGTTCCATTTGACCCAGCCATCCCTCTGTTGGGTATCTTTCCAAGAGAACTAAAAGAATCATATCACAGAGAAGTATGTGCACCCATGTTTATAGCGGCACAGTTTGTAATAGCTAAATCTTGGAAACAACCTATTTGCCCATCCGTTGGAAACTGGATAAAGAAGATGTGGTTTTTCTATAAAATGGAATATTACTCAGCCATAAAGAGCGAGAGAATAGATTCATTCATAGGAAAATGGATACATATTGAAGATATACTCCTAAGTGAAATAAATAAGTCCCACATGTGTAAATACCAAATAGTTTCCCTGGTGTGAATATTCTGCAACAATGCATAAGATTCTAATAAGATTACTGACATTTAGAAATGGGAGGAAAGGAGCTAAAGGTGTAGGGAAGGTGTGATACGTAGGGGAAGAACAAAAAGGGAAAAGAAAAAAATGTGAGAGAATGAAAAGATGAAAATAAAGTGTTTGTAGATGGGGAGGGGAGGAGGGGGTGAAGGGAGGGCAGAGGTAAGGGGAAAAAAATGAGAATCAAGACTTGCCATGTAAAGGTACATGATCCCAACAATGAATGTAAATGTACTGTATCCCTAAATGTACCAATAAACTCAATTAAAAAAAAAAAAAATTTACTATTTAAAAATAAAATATTAAAACAATCTCACTTTGTACATTACAATAGAGTTAAAGAGAAAATTTAACCAAACTTAAGGCATGAAAGGGTGGAAATCACTCCCCTTCTTTCACATTTGCAGGGCATTGAGTTTGGACAGAGAAACCAAGCACACATTCTTCAGCTTCTTTTATTTCTAAGTCTAAGAAGTTTGAGGCATGAAGAAGCATGAATTTTCATCTGCACTATTTTGCTCTTTTATTTTCTTTCTCTTTTGAGGAGATGTGTGGGTAATGAGGATGGGATTCAGGGCCTTTATACTGTACGACATCACTAGCCTTTTTTTATTTTTCACTTTGAAACAAGATCTTGATAAGTTTCTGAGTTGCTACATTGTGTTCAAATGTTCAAACTTTCTGCCTCAGTGACATAAATGACCTCTCTGAGAGGTCCCACCTCTCTAAGATCCACACCTCCTATCCTGGGGACCAAGCCTTTAACACATAATTCTTTAAGGGGCACGAGCCGTTTGGAAACCACAGCATATGCTCATTAGTCAAAGGAGCTCTACCTACCTAAAGACCCCCTATAATTTACAATGTCTACCTGGTCTTCTTCATTGAAAAAATAAAAGTAAAAAGTTCAACCAATCAGTATGATTTTTTTAATGATTTATCATAGAAATATGAGTTTTTCATTAAAAACTACTATTCTCAAAATTGGAACATAGAAGTCATATGTTTAATATAGTTGCGTGCTGCTATGGAAATGAAAAATGGATAGGGGATGGATTCATAAACTATCTTAATTTCAGAATCGGTTGCTTATTCTGTCTAACACTACGAATAATCGATGAAGACCCTTATTGTTAATTATATAAAGATTTATTTATTTTATTGCTACTTTTATCCAAAACAAATTGAAGTAAAGAATTAGAAATTTCCAGGTCAATAAGATCGATGTAAACCACAAAGCTTGTTAATCCTGGCAAAGCAAATAAATGCTGATTGTATAAATTGATCAAATGATCGACACTGCCCCACTGTATTTTTTTTATTATGGAGATGCAGGCTATTAACTCACATTAACTTCTCTTCTTCTTATCCATGAAATACATAGAGAAAGCTAACTGCCTCCAAAGCCAAAACTAAATGTGACTTAAATTGGCAGCAGATGCTTGTATTTCTCAGGATGAATGCACTGTGGATACAGAACCATCAAGCCACACTTTGTAACTGCGTAACCACAGCACATGTGGCACACACCTGCAGAAGTCTGAACACTACATATGCTTGTCATTCCATGTCCTCTTTAAGGTCACACAGAGTCTCCATGTAAATAGCATGTCCCTCTGTAAAATTGTTTCTTCATGCATGTCATTCTGTCTTTACAGTTGCTGAGAGCAAAAGAATATCCATCCACACAAACAAGGAGAAATATGAAAAGTTTATTGACTGGGTGCCCTTGATAACACAGTGGGGTCTCACTGAAATACATGATCGTTTTAACCTGAATAATTTTTTCAGACAGAGTTTTCTTGAAATCTTGAACCATTAAACTGCAATTTCAGCAATGTTACTCTTTACATGATTTTCCCAACAATCATGTACTCATACAGTTACACAGTCATTCAAGGATCGGCACTATTTGTGAAGCTAGGAACAAAGTGATAAGCAACACAGAATTTAGAACCACAACAACAAGACATCTTTTACAGGGGCAAAGAGGTAATTAGGTCCAGGATTTAGCCATGAAACCCTTCACAGTCAACTGGTACTAGTCAGAGTCCCTTACCCCTGTCCTTAGATTAGTGCCCAAAACTAAACCTTTAGACCTGTGTTAAGCAGGTGGATTATTATATTTATCACCCCTACCCACCTAGGGCAGCACAGCATGGAGAAATATTCCATCTGCTGGGTAGTAGGATAGAAAAGTAAGCATAAAACCTTACCCTAAAACTCACTACTGGACCCAGTGTGTTAAAATCTAACACCACACATAACCCAACAGATGCTATCCTTAATCCAATGCTCACAAACAGAGCTGCTAGACCTGCACCAGCACGAGATAGAGACCTACATTCTGACAGTACAGATATATTTCATTGAGCATCTCCAACAACCCCAGTGTGAGCCAGGAAGCAATCCATTAGGCATCCAGGGCTCTATAGCTCCAAGAATTAGGTACAACTCAGTTTACTACCAGCTTTTGCAGAGAGGGAGCAGCTTCCAACAACCCTCCCAACATTACTCAGCAAAGCTCCAATTAATAGACTTTTATCCCATTCAGCTTTACAGGTAGCTGGTTGCCGCAGTTTCAGGCTATGAGGGCATCATGGCAGAAAGCAGCCCAGTGTGATCCAGCATTGTTGTACTGGTAGCCATTGAATTTCCCTTTTTATCCCTCTCTCTTCAGGGGACCACTGTACTGATTATGCTCAAAGTGGGCTGTAAGCAGCACAGGCTGTAAAGAGTTAACCCCACAACGGGCTTGTTTATATAAGTGAGTCTGGCTGAAGCCTGTGTACCTAGGTCAGAGTAACTCACACCCAAATTCCATCCCCACAGTTAAAACCTTCTTACTAGGACAGTGTTCTCATATACGTTTTGTTTATTCTGTTCCTAATTCAAGAATGTTTTATCTTGCCCTTCACGAGCCTTGCTTGCATTAATTCCCATAGAAACTGCACAACAATGTATCCTCACATGTAGTTCTGCCCTTGCACATAGCTCAGCTTTACCTCAGTTAATTACCAATAAAAATAAGTCACTTGGACTAACCTGTGCCTTTGTTGATGGCACTGGCCTTGGTAATCCCAGCACTCTGCTTTATGTCTCTCTTAGTTCTATCTTTTAAATTTTTCCTCAGGCCTGCATTGTACATGAGTGGGAGACTGGAGCCTACTGCAGAGGTTTCCAGTAACATTTCAGGGATCCCCACTATGTCTTTACTGCAGGAAGCACGACACAGAAGGAGTAATTGTCCACAAGAAAGAAGAAAGAGGAAGTAAGCACCAGGTTATTGCATGAGAACCTGGAGTCAGTTTTTCCATGGCAAAGCCCAGATCTGAGCAGAATTCCAGAGCACCTGACCATAGGTTAGTGACAATTGATTCAATGTCTTTTTGTGCTCCAGCACCACCAGAAGGTGGATTACTCTTTGGGGATACTTTTCTAGTGATGAATTAAAGATGGAGCAAACCTGGACTTTGAAATAAATACCAAATCTTTCAATATGCAGACAATGTAGTATGCGAACAAGTTTCAAGGTGTTTCAGGGAACTATGAGTTTACCTATCAATGAATAAATAAATGAGACACCAGGAACCTTTGATGTAGCCACCAGGTATCTGTGATCACTCAGACATAGAAATCAAAATATCTATTTTAAGAAAACTAAATTAGCTTTTAAAAATAGAAAGATGACTCAGCACTTTATCAGAGAAAATAGAGTTTAAATAAACTTTAAAAATTAAACAAAAATCTTTGAGCTGAAAAGTACACTAAGGAAAATTAAAAATGCATCACAAGCATCAACAATAGAATAGCTGAAACAGAAAAAATCTAATGAGCTAGCTCAAAGACCTAGTATTTTTTTAAAAATACAGTCAGGAAAGAAAATCTAAAAACAGATAAAAAGGAATGAAGAAAATTTGTGAGAGTTTTAGGACAGAACTAAAAGACAAAATATTTGTGCTACTGAAGTACAAGCGGGACTAGAGAATGCCAAAGGGGCAGAGACCCAACTCAGAAATGAAAATGGAAACACAACATATCAAAACCTATGAGATGCTTCAAAAATAGAACAAGAGAAAAGTTCAGAGCAGTCAACATGTACATTAAAAAAGCAGAAAGATCTCAAATAAACAACTTATTGCTGCATTTCATGAAAGTAGAAAAACAAAACCTCAAATGAATAGAAAAAAAGAAATAATAAAGACTGAAGCAGAAGTAAATGAAATAGGATTTTAAAATTAAAGAAATGAAGAGCTTGTGCTTCAAAAAGGAAAAAAAAATGATAAATCTTTCTCGAGACCAAAGAAAAAGAGTGAAGACACAAATAAAAATCAAAGATGAGAAAGAAAAATTACAAATCACACCACATAAATTAAAAAGGATTGTTGAAATTCATTATGAATAAATATATGGCAATGAACTTTCTCACCTGAAATAAATAGATATAATTCTTTGATATGTATGTCTTACCAAGATTAAATTATGAAGAAATAGAAAATACAAAAATAAATACCAAGATTGAATAAATAATATAAATAATTTCTCCCATCAAAGAAAAACTCAAGACCAGGTGTTTTCACTGCTTAATTCTACCAAATATTTAAAGTCAACAGAATGAAGAATAAAAGCCACATGATCATCTCAATAGATAAATAAAAATGCTGATGAAATTCAACATCTCTTCATGAAAAAAAAAATGCAGAACAAATTAGGCATAGAAGGAAGATATCCAACCATAATAAAAGCCACATATAACAAGGCCATAATCAGCATCATATTGAATGGGGAAAAGCTGAAGTTTATTTTAGTATTGGCAGTCCTCAGCAGATAAATTAGGCAAGAAAAAGAAACAAAGACCATCAAGTCTGAAGGGGAAGAAGTCAAATTGTCACTGTAAATGACATGATCTTACATATGGAAAACCCCAAAGATGAGAAAAAAAATTATTTGAAGGAATAAATTCAGCAAAGCTTCAGAATATAAAATCAGTATAGGGGCTGGGGATTTAGCTCAGCGGTTCGGTGGCCTGCCTTGCAAGCGCAAGGATCTGAGTTCAATCCCCGGTACCAAAAAAATAAATAAATAAATAAAATCCGTATAAAGAAATCAATAGTGTTGCTATGTACCACTAATGAATTATCTAAAATAGAAATCAAGAAAGCAATGTCATTTGTGGAAGCTGCAAAAGAAAATACCTAGGAATAGATTTAACCAAATAGGTAAAAGATCTCTACAATGAAAGCTACAAAATATTGATGAAAAGGGACAAAAAAAAGAAACATGAAAAGACATTGATGTTCTTGGATTGGAAGAGCAAATATAGTAAAACCTTGGTCCGTGAATGCTTCTGTTTGAAAAAAAAACTTTGTTTTTGCTTCCAATCACGAACTCTGCATCTTGACAAACATGACCAGGGCCATCTTCCTCACACAAACCCAAATAAAGCCATCTTCCCCAAAATCATAAAAAAAATAAGTTAATAAATCAAGGTATTATTAAAATAACTGGAAGTGATTTATCTATTTAATCCAATTGGGCAAAATGCCAATGACTTTTTTTCACAGAACTAGAAAATAACAATTCTAAAAGTTATGAATCCTGTTGGTGGGAGTGCAGACTGAAGCAACCACTGTGGAAATCAATATGGAGATACCTCAAAGAACTAGGACTAGAGGTTCCATTTGACCCAGCTATGCTTCTGCTGGGTATCTTTCCAAAAGAATTAAAATAATCATACCACAGTGATATATGTGCACCCATATTTATAGAGGCACAGTTTGTAATAGCTAAAACTTGGAAACAGCCCAATTGCCCCTTAACTGGAGACTGGATAAAGAAGATGTTGTTTTTCTATAAAATGGAATACTACTCAGCCATAAGGAATGAGAAACTAGAAATATTTATAGTTAAATAGATGCACATTGAGGCTGTACTCTTAAGTGAGATAAATAAGACACGAGTAAATACCAAATAGTTTCTCTGGTGTGAAAAACTAAAAGTGTAAATAACGTTCAAATGGTATTAATTGAGAGGGTAAAATAGGAAGAAAATGGCTAAAGGGAAAGTGGGAAGGGTAGGGAAAAGGAAATAAAGGAAAAGGAAAAATGTGAAAAAAAGGAAAAAATGGAAACAAAATTTGGTAAATAGGGAAGGGTGAAGGGGGTGAAGGGAGGGCAGGGATATGGGGAACAAACAAGAACCGAGATATGTCATCTAAAGGTACAAGATCCTAATGATAGATGTACTGTGTTGTTTGCTTTAAATGTACCAATAAGCTTGGTGGGAAAAAGTTATGAATCCACCAAAACACCTGAATATCCAAAGCAATCTTGAGCAAAAAGAACAACACCAGAGGTATTATAGACCTGGTTTAAAAATGTACCACAAACCTATAGTAATTGAAAACTGCTCTTAACAGACACATAAACCAATGGAAAAGAAAAGATCCTAAAAGTAAACCCTCAGATATACAGTGAATTTATCTTTGATGTAGTTGCTGAGTCCACATTGAAGAAAAGAGAGTCTCATCAAGGAATACTGCAGGAAAACGCGACAACACCGTTCAACAGGGAAGAAGGGAGGCCAGAAAGTAGTGCAGGAGGAAACTATACTCCTATGTCTCACATGCTACAGCAACCAACTAAAAATGAATGAAAGAAATAAATGTAAGCCCTGAAACTATGAAGCTACTGGAAGAAACCAGAAGGAAATTTCTTTGGAATATTGGAATAGGCAATGGTGCTCTTGGATAAGAATCTAAAAATAGAGGAAACAAACGTAGAAATATACAAAAGAGATGACATCAAACTAAACTGGTCTTGCAGAGCAGAGGAAACAGCAAAATGATGACAACATAGAGGATGAGAGAAAATATTTGCAAATAATACATCTCACAAGGAATTAACAGCCAGAGTGTATATGGAACTCAAACAACTCAATAGCAAAAAAAAAAAAAAAAAAAAAAAAAAAAGGTTAAATAAATTAGGCAGCAGATTTAACAATTCTCAAAGGGACCTTCCTCAAATCATCAAGTATATGAAAAAATATTCAACATCACAAGCTATCAGGGATCTGTAAATCAAATTTATGGTGAGCTATTACCTCACTCCAGTAAGAACGGACATTATCAACTGACAACAGAAAAGCACTGGTGAGGGTGGAAGGAAGAAGGGAGTCTTATCGCTGTAAAAGGAAATGTACATTAGCACAGGTTTTATGGAAACCAGTTTGGAAGTTCCTCTAAAATTTAAAAATGGAACTAACATGTGATGCAGCAACCCTACTGGAGGTATTTATCCCAAGGAAATTAAATCAGGATGTGCAAGGAGACATCTGCGTTCACATATTTATGCCAGCACTATTCACAATGGCCAGGAAACAGGGAACTGACGTGTTCATAACTGGCAAGTGGGTAAAGAAAGTGTGGCGCAAATACATAACGGTGCTGTTTGGCCAAAAGAGATAAAAATCACATCATTTGCAATGACATAGGTGAAACTGGAGTTCCATACGCTGCATGAAATTAGCCAGGCACAGAAAAACAAGTGCAGCATGCTGTCATGCATGAGTAGAATCTAAAAGTGTGATTTCACGGAAGTTGAAAGTAGAATAGTGTTTGTGGAGGCTGGAGAGACTGGAGAAAATGGGGTAGGGCTGGGAAAAGGGGTGTCCATGTACTGATTCCATTATAATTAGACAGGAGAAATAAATTCTGCTGCTCTGTTGCACAGGAGCACGACTATAAACAATGATAATATGCTATATGTTGGAACATGTTCGAAGAAAAAATCTTGAGTGTTATTTCTACAAAAAAGGATAAATGTTGAAGAAATATATATATATATATTATATATATACACACATGATTTGGACATCAAATCAATGTGTGATACCCTATAAATATACATTATTTTATATGAAAAAATGTTCAACATCACAAGGTTTTGGGGATCTGTAAATCAAAATTATGGTGAGTTTTTAAAAATCGATTTGCAGACGAGGTAGAAAATCAGCCTCATTTGTACTTTCACAAAATGCAGCCACTTCCTGGAAACAAATATGGAAAATATTTCTTCAAATGGCCTATATTTTATTTTATTGGACAACATTTTCTTTCAAAGATTTCACCAAGCCAGTAACTTTTTCACATCTATTTAGGGCATTAATCTGTCTGGGTATGTAACTCATTAGCTAGTCTAATTAGTTTATCAACTTCTACCATTTCAAAAGACCTCAATCCTACTGGAATTAGATATAGGTAGGAACACTTTCAAGGAATGGTGGAACCAGAAGCATTTTTGTAAAACATTTTCGAACATCAAAGTGTGCACTGCCTTGGGGGCTGGGCAAACAAGGTCATGATCTGTTGCGTGCCCCTTCATTTTCCAAATCTGTTCGAATTTGGATTCATAATTTGCCAAAAACTATGGCCCAAAAAGTATTTCACCTCCTATGCTATTAACAGTTCTATGTTAAGCTATGTGTTTTTTCTGCACTTGATGCTTATTAAAATCCACTTTGCATATGAAAGGGAAGAGAGACGACCAATGCAAGAAACATTGAAATAAGAAACTGTTGCTGCCAGAAACAACCTACAAAAATTTAAACTTAGGGTCCTGAGTTGATTTGTAAAGTAGGAAATGTTCCTCTCAGTCTTATTTCTTTCTTCCCTCCTCAGGACAGCATGGCCCTGGGAGCGCAGGATGTCCAGAGTCCTTGTGGAATTTGCAAGTTTTATTCAAATTGACTCTAAAAAAAAAACCAAAACAAAACAAAATAAACTCACAATAATAAATTTCTCATACATCCTGAATATTGCTTGTACCTGACATTTGCATCACAGCCTAGAAACATCATATACAAAAAAGGAAATCATAGTCACTTTAATGAGTTAACCAGGCGTTCCTTTAAATCATATATCTGCCCACAGAAGCTGGCTCCCTTTCATGTCCTTTGGAAAACAACAACTTCATATCATGGGAACAAATGCAGTCTATAGCGGGAAATATAGAATAATTCAATTTGGGAAAGTAGGAAAGTCACCAGTTTGGGGGATGAATCCTTTCCTACTACCAGTAAAAGACCCAATTATGGGAAATCAGGACATTTAACAGAGAAACTGGCTAAACAAAAATCTGTTTCCCCCAAGAAGCTGTACTTGCCATAGCTGAGTTTTGTTTGTCCTCTCACAGCAACCAGGGTAGGATAAAACTGTATCATTATTTTCAAGTCCAGGAAACTCAGGACAAATTATGAGCAAGCTATTCTTTTTAAATGAATGTTAATTTTTGAGCCTTTATAATTTATTTAGCTTCCTGGAAAGAATAACATATAAAAGTATGCAACTTCCAAACTCCAATGCTTAGGATTTTTTTTTAATGTTTAAATTTTATAGTCACTTTAATATAATAAAAACATGCCAGGTTCACCTTCTCCAAGGCAAAAAATATTCCTCCAAGGATAAGAAATCAAAAATATCATATAGCCGGGCGGGGTGGCGCACAACTGTAATCCCAGCACTCGAGAGGCTGAGGCAAGAGGATCACTGTGACTTCGAGACCAGCCTAGACTACATAGTGAGTTCCAGATCAGTCTCAACTACATAGTGAGACCCTGTCTCAAAAAACAAAACAAAACAAAACAAAAAATCACGTAGATGCTTGTGAGAAAACAAATATCCAGCATTTGGGCTGGAAAAACTCAAAACACAATTGAGTACAATGTTTTATACTATGAATCAGTAGTAAGAAAAACTTGAATTCTTTTTGCAGAAGACATTTTACTTAATTGGATTTAAAGGTAAAATCCCCTCATTCTATAAATTTTACAATATAGGCAGCCTGGGACTCATGGAGAAGAGCCCCCCAATATACAGACAGTGTTACAGTTTACATCCAGGTGTCTCTCCAAAGCTTCATAAGCTTGTAAGTGGGGCTTTGGGGAGCAGATTAGGTCATGGGGTGTGATATTTATCAGTGGATTTGTCCTCTGATGAAGCTGTCTGGAAGAGGTGGCTCATGGGAGCGTGGCCTGGAAGCTTCTGTCTCCCTTCCCAGCCCCTCCCTTCACTCTTTCTGCTTTCCCACCCCAGCCCGCAGTTTCCCTCAGCTCTCCCCTGCCGAGCACCTCTGCCATGTCCTCCCACCTAGGGCCAGCCAACTGTGGGCTGAGATGTGAGAAGAAGAAAAAAACTCTCTTTCCTGGAAGTTTTGTGTGTCAGGTATCCTGCCTTAGTGACCAGGAAAGTGAGTAAGAAAGACTTGCTTAAATTTATCACCATTCATTCCCTGCTAAACTTTCATATAACAAATAATTTGTCTATTAATTCTTCCTTTCTCCCTCTGCACTTCCCGTGATATTAACGCATTTTGGTTAGTCAGTGAATAATTACTTATTGAACACTGTCATAAATGCAACCTTATTCCTACACAGCCCAAAGCCATCAGGAGTAATGCTGAATGATTTGTGATTCTTTTTCTTAACTATTCCAAACAGGGGACCCCTGAGCCAAGCAGTCTCTAGTTCACATATTCGATTTCCTTGTTTGTCTCCCTGAACAGAGCCTAAAGGTGCAGCCACTGGGTAGCAGGGAAGGTTGAGAACTGAGTGCCTTTTTGCTCAGGATAAGAACAGGGTTCGGCCATTAAGAAAGATGAGAATAGAGAGAGGAGGTTCAATTAAAATCTTAGACACAGGATGAAAATCTATAAATGCCTCTGGGATATTTTCATATATCTTTGAAAATTACTCAACTGGTACAAAAAAAGTTTTTTCCAAATATGAACTAGATATGCTTGTGCAATGCTAGGTGACTGTATGACTAAGCTACAAAAACATTAGAAATTTAAGGCTTACTCTGCTTACTTGTCCCATAAAACAACAAATTAATTATTTCAGGTACTATAGTAATGCCATGGTTCATGAATATTTCTGTTCACAAACAATTCAGTTCACAACCAAAAGTGTCATGACCAACACGGCGTGAACATCTTTCCCACACAAACACAAATGCAGCCCTCTTCCCCAAAACTGTAAAACAAGAAAATTAAGTTCAGAAACCAAGGTACCACTGTATTATGCAGTGACTGTTAGGCAATAACACTCTGAAAGCATAAAAAACTGCTTGAATATTGAAGCCACCAAATTTTAAATGCTAAAGTTCCCAGAAAATTGAATATTACAGAATCATAGTATGGAAGATTATTCTAATAAATCTTCCTAAAACTCAGAACTTAGAGACAAAGAGTGAAGAGGTTAAAATAATGAATGACAACAGAAGCAATCTAAAATATAGCTGAGTTCTCAATACTGCATATTTGAAATTTGAGAAAAATATTTTTCAGACAAAGGGAGAACAATAATCACTAAAAGGTGACAATGTTATTGGACTGAAAAATATGTTAAAAGCATTTTTATGAAAGTAGAAACATATATCCCAGAAAATATTAGAAGTCTCCTCCATTTAAAGAAAAAGAAGTATATGGGGGGGCAAAATGAACACATTTCTTATGTCTAGACATCAAATTTCAGAAGATAATGAAACAAGATTTCTAGATTTTGAGGGGGAAATTTTTGCAATCCAACTTTCTAAGCCCAACTAAACTAAAATTTAGCTTCAAGATCAGCTGAATGATATTCTCATACATGCAAGGATAACATTTTCCATGTGTTCTTCCCCCACAAAATAAAAACTTCTGAACAAATGGGGAACTAAAGAAAAATAAGATGCACATGAAATACCAATTTGTACTTCACATTTTATTAATTTTTGAACAACTCTGATTCATAATTTCTGAATTTTCAGATATTTTATAGTGGATAACTATTAGTTCTTTTTATAATATGTTTAGTTAAAGGTTGGTCAAATGCAATAGAGATAAATAAATAATTACACATAAAGAGACAGGTACCTGAACAGCAATTTCTCAATAATGAAAGAGGAAAAATCTGCAGTATGTTGAAAAAACAAATGAAGTGAGACAACTAATTTTGTCATAACAAAAGTAAATGTCAGTCAGATAGCTACAAAAACAATGGCTCACAAATGTAGTTCTCAAGGTCTAAGGACTGTACAAAGTTTTTATCTATTTTAAAATGCTTTTGAATGCTTATCCTTTCAACAGTGAGTTGGAGAAGAGCAAATACCTTTCTCGCCTATTACATCTATTATTTAGATGATAAAGAACAAAGACTTGCAGAAAACAGTCAAATTCATAAGCCCGAGATGGTCATGATGCCTAAACCAGGCCTTTTATTCAATACCCAGTGTTCTTTTGTACCCATTGCTCTAGCCTTCAGTGATATTGCATGAGTCCCCAGCCTTTGAACAGAAGTCTAATGTTCTTTTTCCCCCTTAATTTAAAGGATTTTCCTAATACAACTGTGTCTTGTTTAATTAGGAAATTGTATAGTGTGTTGCTCACTAGAAATTAACTTTGTAGATATTGCTATGGAATGAAGGTCGGTCTACCTCTTCCATTCATTTATTGGAGCATAATCCCTAATATGACAATATTCAGAGGTAGGTCTGTGGGAAGTGATTAAGTCAGGATGGTGCCATCTTCAAGAAAGGGAAAAGGCTGTAGCACACTCCCTTCCTGTTTCCATCATGTGACGATGCAACGACAAAGTGCTACTGCCAAAGCAGAACACCAGACAGACACCAGATCTGCTGTTGCCTTGATCTGAGAATTCTCGAGCTCCAGAATCCCAAACAATACATTTCTGTTGTTTGTAAATGACTCAGTCTAAGATGTTTTGTTATAGTAGCTTGAAGTCATTAAAAGCAGTATGCAAATGCTGATACATCTCCAGAATCTAACACCTATGGGCTTTCCTGAGTGAAATGACGTTGACCAGAGGAAGTTACTGCTCAATTCTATTAATCACTTGGACAATAAATAATTCCCTTAATTCTTCCTTTCCGGAATTTGGCATAGCATAGTTTATGGCAGAGAAGGTGAAAATTGTGCTTTGATTATCGTTTTTGGAAAATCCAATGAAGAAAATGCTCATCGATGGTGGAACACTTCAAATCTGAAAGAAAATAGGAGATAGTAATGACTGATTACAAACAAAAAACTCCAGGAAGAAACTTCTCATGCATTTCTCTCAGGTGCCCTGATTTTATTCCCCATAATAGATAATTTAATTCACCCTCCATAATTTTCTTGAGTTTCTCTCTTTCTCTGTCTTCAGATCAGCTACTGGAAACTCAAGTTGGCAGCCCTCAACACAAAGTTACGGCACAAATGAGCTCATTAGAGCCAACACAGAAGTCATAAGTGAACAGAAAAGAGAAGTAAATATCGCTCTTGTCAGTTCTGCAGAAGTTCTTTAGTGCCTAGCTCACAGGTACTATCAGATCCAGAGCCCTCTCCGATATGGGAAGCAGGCAGATTACATTAGTACAGCAGCCATTGTGCCCCCAAAATCCCCAGCCACTTTGCCGTGCCCACACACCTATTTTGAAATGAGCAGTTTGGAAGTAGAGATAAAAACTATATGCAAATGAGAA
This sequence comes from Fukomys damarensis, assembly GCF_012274545.1. Taxonomy (NCBI): domain Eukaryota; kingdom Metazoa; phylum Chordata; class Mammalia; order Rodentia; family Bathyergidae; genus Fukomys; species Fukomys damarensis. Next base: position 14,639,232 of record NW_022900936.1, on the reverse strand, counting down.
AAGAAGAGGAGGGATATAGCGCCATGCTTTAAGGGAGTAGCACCTAGAAAATCATAAACTTTTCTTCCCATTCATTTTATTGGTACATTTTAAGTATACAATATGCTGACATTCATTACTGGGAGTTTGTACCTTTACATAATGCATCTTGGTTCTTATTTTTTCCCCATCTCCTGCCCTTCCTTCAACCCCTCTGTCCCTCCCTATTTACAAAATCTTTGTTTCATTGTTTCCTTTTCTCATATCTATTCCTTTCCCTTCTTTCCTTTCCCTTCTTTCCTTTCCCCCTGCTTTGCCCCCTTTCCCTTCCCTTTGGAACTTTTCTTCCTATTTCACATTATCTATTATACATTTTGATCCTTCTTTCAGTTTCTCACACCGGAGAAACTATTTCGTATTTACACATATATGACTCATTCATTTCACTTAAGAGTATGGCCTCAATATGGATCCATTTAGCTATAAATGGCTCTAGTTTCTCATTCTTTATGGCTGAGTAGTACTCCCATTTTATTTTTTAAAATACTTTTTTTTTTTTGGTATCAGGAATCAAACTCAGGACCTTGCACTTGCAAGGCAGGCAGCAGAACCACTGGGCTAAATCCCCAGCTCAAAAAAACACATTTTTTATGCAGTCTCCACTTGATAAGCACTTAGGCTATTTTCAAGTTTTAGCTATTACAAGCTGTGCCATTATGAACATGGATGCAAATATTGCTGTGGTATGATTGTTTTGATTCTTTTGGGAAGATACCCAGCAGGGGATAGCTGGGTCAAATGGGATCTCTAATTTTAGCATTTTGAGGTATTTCCATACCAATTTCCACAGTGGTTGAACTACTCTACACTCCCTCAAACAATAGAGTAAGGGTCCTTTTTCCCCATAGCTCTGCCAGCATTTGTTATTGATTGATTTATTGATAGCAGCCATTCTTTCAAAGACTATATCTGAAAATAGAAAGACATCCTTTGTTCCTGGGTAGGAAGAACCAATAAAGTGAAAATGGCCATAATTCCAAAACTGCCATATAGTCAATGCAATTCCAATTGAAATTCCAACAGCATACTTCACAGACCTTGAGAAAACAATCCAAAAATTCATTTGAAACATGAAGAGACTTAGAATAGCAAAAGCCATTCTAGGCAACAAAGGCAAGGAAGGGGGTATCGCAATACCCAACTTGAAACTATACTACAAAGCTACTGTAATAAAACAGCATGGTACTGGCAAAGAAACAAACTGGAGGATCAGTGGAATGAATTAGAAGATACAGAAACAACTCTAGATACACTCAGCCATCTCATCTTTGACAAGGGAGCCAAATACCCTCACTAGAGGAAAGATAGCATCTTTAATAAATGATGCTGGAAAAATTGGGTTTCAACTTGCCAAAGATTAAAGCTAGACCTATATATTGAAACTAAAATTGAAATGGATTAAAGATCTAAATATTAAACAGAAACACTAAACCAACTGGAAGAGAGTTTAGGTAGAACTGTTAAGGACATTGGCATAGGAAAAGATTTCATGAACAAAACCAAAATCACATGTGAACTAACACAAAGACTGAACAAGTGGGATCTCTTCTTATTAAAAAGCTTCTGGCAAGCAAGAGAAACCACAAACAGAGCAGAGAGACAACCCACGTTTTGGAAAAAAAATATTTACCAGCTGTTCCTCAGACAAAGGTCTACTATCTAGAATATGTAAAAAAACTTAAAAAAATCAGATCTCCCAAATTTAAAGACCCAATCCAAAAATGGGCATATGAAATGAACAGACATTTTTCAAACAAAGAAGTAGAAATATCAAATAAACATATGAACAATGTTTGACATCACTGGTCATTTGAAAGATGCAAATGACAATTATAAACTTTGGTTCAGTGGAGAAGACTATATGATCATATTCATTTTTTGCTTTGTTTTTCTCCTGAAGATTTATTTTTTTCAATTATAGCTTACATTTTTAAGCACTTACTGTGTGACAAGAAATAAGTGATACATATATTTTTCATTTCCCTTCCTAGGACCTATTAGACACAATTAAGACTCAGGTCCAAAATAAAGATCATTTAACTGGCATTAATGTAATGTTCTTCACTTCCAGGGTACTGCATAAAGTCTTGCGTAAATTGGCAGCTTCCCGATGACCCCCATGAAGGATTGATTTGTAAACTTTCAACAAAAAAAACCTAGAAATTTCAATTTACAATTTGCAAAATGTACCTCAAATATGTTCTTTCCACACAGCCAATATCATGAAATACCTGTATATACATGACTATATTTTCTTTTCCTTTAAGCATTAACATTTCGCCATGCACTAGAAAGTGTCAGGCCCTGAGGCTGAAAGATGAACATGATTTAAGTCATTTACCATAGGGCTTGTACTCCAATGAACACAAATGTCCAAATGTACGTCATTTAAATCACTGTGGGTCACCTTTTCACATAAATTTGGTGAAGTAAATGAGCCCTACATTTTGAATACATAATCACAAATGATATCAGGACTCTTTGCTGAGGGTAGTCTCGTTTAAATTATAACACGTTGAAAAATGAATTCATGGCTAATGCAGCTAGGAATGTCACTAATACTAAAGCTGTTCCCTTCACTATTTAGTTCCCTAATTTCCTTCTCTAAAAGAAACTGTCACTTCTACTAAATGTGAGGGAGAAACAGAGGTGTATTCAAGGTTTCCTTGGTCTGTATTTAACATGAATTAGTCATAAATTAGTATGTCTAACCTTCCCCTACCCATCATCACCTTAACATGTTCAGCACATGAAACAAGCTGGAAACTTGCCTTGAGACATTAGTTGGCTATTTCAACTTTATCACCAGTGTATCCTGTTCTAATGCTAACCTTTAAAAAGGTGCAAAATTGAGAGGAAAGATAATGAGAAGTAAGGAAAGTCGGTCATTTCTTATTCTATGCACATTCTCATCCTCCTTTTCTCACAGGTCTTTTCCTACAACACCATTTTGGATTCGTAGCATGTCTTACTTCCTAACGAAAAATATCCTCTTCTTATTTCCTGACTTGCTATAATCTGCCTCCTTCAGACAAGTTTGACTTAGACCGGAGTCAACGAACAACTTGTGATACAACTTTACAATGGACCCAAGAACATTTGGAAAGAGTAAATATGTACTATAAGTAACAGTATTTGTGCAGATCTGAGTCCTAGTTCATCAATATCCATACTTTGGGCATCCATTAAACATAGTCATGGTGTTTGTATTATGAAAGACTTGCGGACCATAGAAAACACAATTTCATAAGTAGCAGCTAAGGAGTCCGGGCACAGGTGTAATAGTAATTCATAAAAGAGAAATATCACTGTGTGACAGGAAAAATAATCTCACTGTGGTACAGGGCCCATAAGAGTCAAAGCACTCAAGTCAACAGCCAGCAGCTCTTGCTCAGCTATTTCCAGACAGAGTCATGACCACAGGCACAGAGCAAAACACGTAAGACATATCAGTGATAAGTCAGAGCAGGAAAATGGAAAAAGTCTTAAAAATATAACCTAGCTTGGATCCCAAGGATGAAACTGGGAACATGGGTCACAGCTAAGAAAAAAGAGGCCGAAGGTGGAAAAAGCATGGAGGAGCTGAGTCACAGGCCAAGGAACAAAAGCCAGGGAACATCATGAGTCAGCCATTCTCAGGAAAACCAGCAAAGACAAACTTTCCATGACAGAGCTGCCCTTTGGCGATGCTTAACATCTGGGCCTTGGTGTCCTACGTTAGCAGTGTCCTGGGGCTGTTTATGACCTGCCTTCTGACAGGTAGGACAAAGAGAGTCTGGGGGACACAAGAATTGCACAGAAAGCTTTAAAAGAATTCTGGTCCCATAAAACAGTAAAGAGGGATATTATTCCAAAATAGGATTGTGTGAAATGTTGAAAAGGAAGGTCAACCAGATGGCTGAGGATTGTAGAGTTTAGTCAGTGAATTCAGATCACAAATGTTCTTTGGAAGACAGGAATAACACCCTGGAAGAATAATCACATCTGGAAGAGAATTTTCTACTGTTATTTGAACCTGTTTTATTGTATTCTAAATGTCTGAATCAATTTTAGAACAGTGATATTTCCAAATTGCATGCCCCGGTAAAAATTAATAAATCTTACTTGACACTGTTATGATGAAAGGTTAAAACAATCAGTACAAAATAGGAAATCCTTCTTCAACATTTCCCTAACTTCTTCTGTTATTAATACATATTCTTCCATATTTATGTGTCATTATGTGTGTGTTTGTGAAACACTAGAAACACAATATTTACCTACTCAGGGCAGAAACAACCAGCTCCCAATTTGCTAGATTCTTTCTATTGTCACTGAGAAAATGTTTCACACATACTATGTTAAATGTCTTCTGGAGAGAATAACATCCTGCTTTCCGAATTCTGAAGGCAACCTCAGGATTCTTCGTGCCTTGTAATGATTATTTTCAAATATCATTTTGTTAATCAAACACAAATCTATTTTTAAAGTTTCTGTATCTTATGCAATGAGTATATCTTCATATATCAAATAAAATAAAATGGAACTGTGATGTAAACCTTGGAATGAGTCTTGATTTTCTTTTATTTATAGTCTTTGACCTTTAGTCTTCAAACTTTAATCAGAATGTGGTGTTAATCCTAGAAGCCCTGCTCTTCAAAATGGATCTAACAATCTGCTTCTTTATCCTAGAGTAAACCAAGGAAGTAAAAATATTTTATATACTATCTAGCTGTATGCAAATACAAATAGTATTATTTCATATATTTTGGTGTAAATTATATATTTAACATTTTGTTTAACCCAGATTAATTATCAAAGTGCCTTTGGATATATATTTACATTAAACTAAGGTCCATAAACAGATGAGATATATATCAAAATGGCCATAAATTATCATAAAACTTGCAGTAATATTGTGTAGATTTGCCTAGGAATTAAAATAGTGTAACTAGTCCATCCACCTCTAATATCTGAAAAGATTGAAATTTTCCCTGCTGTTATGTTTTTTATTGCATCTCTTAAATGTCTTATGTAACTGAGTTATTCTTGCTGTTATCTCTATTTTTTCATATACCACTGGATGCAATTTCTGTGACACAAGTACAAACTTATTTTTGACCTAAGTAGAGATTCTGAGTATTTTTATATTACACTGAGAATTAAAAGCTTGCTACTGATGCATAAGTTCAATAAACCAAATGTATGAAATCTTGGTTTTTTAAAGATACAGTGTCCACATTAGATCATAGCTTATTTCCCTCTCTCTTTCTGTCTCTCTCTCTCACACACATATACATATATATATGTATCATATAAAATATCTCATATATATCTCATATATATATAATATATCTCATATATCTTATATCTGTAATATACATGAATATTCATGTAAGAGAAACAATGTGATATTTAAGTTTTAAACTCACATATCAGAGTTATTTCACTTAAAATTATGGTCTTATGGGTGCATTCCTTTTCTTACAAATGACTCAAATTTATACTTCTTTATAGTATAGAGTCATACTTCATTATGTATAAACACCACGTTCTCTTTATCCATTCATTTTTAATGGATATATTGGCTGTTTCCAAGTTTTGGATATTATAAATTGTGCTGCTGTAAACATGAGTATGCACATATCATCATAGTATGATGTCTTGCACTCTTTCAGGAAGATACCTAAAAGGGGAATAGTTTAGTCAAATGAAATTTCTATTTTTAGTTTTTTGAGAAATCTCCATATTGATTTCCATAGTGGTTATATTAGTTTACAGTCCCAGCAACAATGGAGAAGGGATCCTTTCTTTCCAGAGCCTTGCCTTGCAAGCATTTGCTCTTGTTTGATTTTTTGTTTTGTTTTGTTTTGTTTTTTGAGACAGGGTTTCACTATGTAGTTGACTTTTTTGATGGTAGCTATTTTATCGAGAGTGAGGTAGAATCTCAGTGTTGTTTTAATTTGCATTTCTTAAATGGACAGATTTGTTGAACATTTTTTCATATATTTATTGGCCATTTGCATTTCTTTATCTGAGAAGTTTCTATTCATTGCAGGTGCCCATTTTTAATTGAGTCTTAAAATATACAGGATGGGGAAAGTTTTTGCCAGCTGCTCCTCCAGCAAAGGACTGATATCTAGAATATATGAGAATGTTTTAAAATATGTAAATCAGTTCCATCCAAAGATTCACCTTTGTTTTAAGCCATGCGCTTCTCGTGAATTGAGGAGAATTTTGCAGACCAAAGTCTGCTGATTGATGATGAATAAGCTGTTATCTCCCATGAACCCTTGACTCCTCCATTTCTTGCCCCTTAAGTGGTGGAGAACGAAGTCACAACTTAGCCTGAAAAATTATCAGAATGAATGTACCTGTTTGTATTTCTTTTTAAAAGGTAGAAGTTTTAATTATTTCCATCCCACATTTTTGTCCTTTTATTCTTCATAAATTATGTAGATATTCAGTAAGCATATACCGGGTGCTATCATAACTGAGGGAACAGTGATGAGAATGTGAAACATGGCTTCTGTTTTTATAGAATCTGTGACCTATTAAAAAATCCAAGATAAGAACATATCTAGTAAATTGAGTTTGACTTCTAATTGCTGAATACTCTTACTAATTCATGTACTGTTCTCATTCAAATAGCAATATGCCATTCATTCAACATGCATTTTTCTGACCATTTCTGGTTGTGCCAGACACCTTTGTATTAAATGCTAAAAAGCCAATCATATAGTCATGTAAGTACGTACTTATACAATGTACTCATGCAAACATATGCTAATATAATGCTGAGTGTATTGTGGGTAAGGGGAACATGTTCCTGCTATAACAAAAGTAGACCAAAGAGTACTGTGTGTTCTCCGAGGAGTTGACTAATTCTGCATAATAGAGGTGGAAAGTTTCCCTCAAGGAAATGGCATTTGAGTTGGGTCTTAAGGGTTGAATACACATTTTCCAGATGGTAAAGAAGAAAAAGGCCATTCTGGGAAGAGGTAAAATCACAATACAAAAGCATAGAAACCCCACTGAAATATATAATTATTTATGCCCAATCTCAAAACACTATGGAAAGATTTACTTTGAACTTTATATCTTGGGGAAATTGGTTTATATACACAAGAATCTATACTCTTCCTGCTGCAGATAGAGAAATAAGAAACTAGAAATTGGGAAAATGAAGTATCAGTAAATCATTGGATAAGAAAAAAAAAGACAATGAGGTTAATTTGTAAAAGAACAGGAACAGAAAAGATAGTCTCAAGCTTTGCAGCTAAGGTTTCTGATATGTGTGGAAGCACCCCTCAGGTTATGAACAGCGGGAGGCTTTGCTGTGCCGCCATGCAGTTATTATTTATAATGTTTAAGAATAGCTCCACTGAGCATTCGTGAATAGATGCTGAAAAATAAAGACTATCATAAGGCATCCACATGAAAGTTTGCAGAAATAGGGTGAAAATGCACTGGTGAAAGTTATGTTCAAATCCTAAAATCAAAAGGTCATTGAAAATGTAGGACAGAGAAACTTCTGCTATATATATTAACAGCATAAAGCAAAATAAATTTACAAACATTATATTTGAAGTATGGAGAAGGGAGATATCCAAAAGCTGCTGATCAAAGGCTGATAAATGACTATATATGCTTTATGTGCTATTAATTACCAAGTAAAGGGACATTGAAGTATTGGCCTTCTCATCACTGCTGGATTGTTTCTATGGCATTAATTTAATAAGCATAAACTATATCATCAGATTTTGACACTTCCTCTTATGATCTCATTTTCCTAACTCTCTTTTTCCCTATTGGATTATATATTTTTCACAACAGGGTTTTAAAAATCTAAATTTAAATACTCACCAAGAAATTCCACATTATATTCACTAAGTTCCAAGTGATCGTACACATACAGATGACCTCAGGAGAAAAGCCAAGAAGCAAGGCTAGCAAAAAGAAATCAGAGAGATTTAAGTATGTCCTACAGCTAGTAAGAAAGCAAGGAAAAGTCTTATCTCTCTGTTGAAAATAATTATTTATTATTGCCTCCTCTTCTTGACTATGGAGATTTGGTTTTAATTATTTTGTTTGTTTTAGATACCATCTTTGAAATATGTGGAGTTTTCCTAGAAATGCTATGGAAATACAATTTTTTTTGTGTGTGCTGGGGATCAAACTCAGAACCTTGCACTTGCAAGGCAGGCAGCAGCACCAGTGAGCTAAATCTCTGGCCTTGGACATTTGGTCTTTTATTAAGAACATATGCCTGAAGGGGAATGGATTTTACATGTGTATGAATACAAAATAAACAATGTCCTAAGCATAAAATATAAAATTTTCAGAGTAATCTACTTTTAGGTTCATTAACTGATAAAGAGGGAGATTTTTTTAACTACATGCATTGCTTGGTGTATGTTATGGATTGTATCTAGATGCCCACACCCCAAGCCTCATACAGGCATAGGTGGGGAGAGGTATGTGAATAGACCTATCTACACAGGCAAAGGATGTAAAATATTTGTAAAGTACAAAAATATTTGTATCCTATCAAAAAGTGACCTCAGCAGAAGAAGACTTTAACAATCAAGCGGATAAGAAGACCTATCCTGTACATAGCAGTCAACTTCTTTTTTCAGCCACCACTGTCATTCACCAATGGGCTTATGAACAAGGGTAGCCATGGTGGCCAGGATAGAGGCTACGCATGGGCTCAGCAACATGGGCTCCCACTCACCAAGGCTGATCTGACTACAACCCCTGCTGAATGTCCAATATGCCAACAAAGGAAATCAACATTGAGTCCTAGACATGGCACCATTCCTCAGGGTGATCAGCCTGTGACCTGGTGGCAGGCTAATTACACTTGGACCATTTCCATCCTGGAAAGGACTGTGCTTTGTTCTTCCTGGTTTAGATACTTATTCTGGATATTGATTTGCTTTCCTTGTACTTAATGCTGCTACCAAAACTACTATCCATGCACTTACAATAAGAATGTCTTATCCACTGTCACAGAATTCTACATGGCATTGCCTCTGACCAAGGAAAACATTTTATGGACAAAGAAATGAGACAACAAGCACGTGCTCATGGAATTCACTGGTCCCTCAGCATCCAGAAGTGGCTGGGTTGCTAGAAAGCTAGAATGGTCTTTTGAAGACACAGCTACAGTGCTGGAAAGATGGCAACAGCTGTGGGACTGGGCCAATGTTCTTCAAATACTCTATATGCTTTGAATCAATGCCCACTATATGGTATCAAGTTTGTGACAGCCAAGATTCATGAGTCCAAGAGTCAAGGGGTGGAATTGGGAATTGTACCACTCACTATTGCCCCTAATGATCCACTAGAAAAAGACTTGTTCTAAGAAGCACAATAATGATACCATTGAAATGGAAGTTAAGACATCCCCCTGGTCATTTTAGTCTCCTCATAACTCAGAGTAAACAAGCTAAAAATGGAGTTATAGTGTTAGCAGGGGTGATTGACCCAGATTATCAAGGGAAACTGGACTATTACTCCACAATGGAGGAAAGAAAGAATACACCTGGAGTGCATGAGACCCCTTAGGGAACCTCCTTGTATTACCATCCCCTGTTATTAAAGTCAATGGGAAACTACAAGTCCCAAGCCAGGCAGAATGACAAATGGTTCAGGAGCTTCCGGAATCAAGGTATGGGTCACTCCAACAGAGAAAGAACCATGACTTTCTGAGGTGCTTGCTGAAGGCCAAGGGAATACAGAGTAGGTAATAGAAGAAGGTAGTTCTAAATACCAGCTACAACCCAAAAAATGAAGATTGTAATGTTTCTTTTTTATGTTTCCTATGTAATATAGTGTTGGTAGATGTCCTATAGATTCTTAGGTATTGTTAAATCTATGCTCAAGTTATAAAATGTTAGGAGTAAGCATCTCCCAAAGAAAATTTTCCTTCTGTCTTGGAGAGGAAATTACTGTGTCTCTTTTTGTGCACCAGAAAGTTATAACATATGAGGTGTAATTATGAACTCATCTTTGTATCTGGAGTCTATAGTCTTTAAAAGCATGTCTGGTTGTCAAATTGACAAGGACCAGATTGTGATAGTTAACTGATTGTGTCAGCTTGAGTAAGAAATGCCAAATTAAATTATCAGCATACACGGGGGTGTGGCTGAGGGGATTTTACTGAAGATTTTCTGGGATTTACTGGGTGTAAGTGACAGCAACCAATGAACTTGGCTCTAAAATGGCATAAAGGGGAAACAAAGAAGGAAGCTTGCTTCTGTTTCTTAGAAAGAGCTCCTCTCTTCACCATCACCTTTGACATCATTGCCTGGTTTCCACTGTAGACCCTTCAACCTCCTGATATGAATTTGCATGGGCCACTACCCTGAGCTCCAGACCTTACACTTAATCCTTTGCATCTCCAGTGTGCATTTTTGTACACCTGAATCTGCGGCATCCCTTGTAAGTCAATCTTGTAAATTCTTGTTTTTATATTTTAAAATACATTTTATTTTACTTTCTCCATTCCCCCCTCAAGCCTCCTTCTCTCTGTGTGTACAAGTTTGTTTCCATTTATTTTTTTTCCTTCTACTTTCACTTCTTTTCTTGACCCTTCCTTCCAGTCTCCCTCCCTTCTCTCTTGTTCCCCTACCTATTGGAACACCTTCTTCCCATTTCCCAACAGCCATTATAAATTTCAGTCCTTATTTCAAACTAGACTCATATCTAGACACACCAACCTAAAATCAAAATGGATCAAAGATCTAAATATTAAAACAGGAACACTAAAGCTACTGGAAGAGAAAATAGGTAGAATGTCTGAGGACACAGAGGTAGGAAAATACTTCATGAATAAAATCCAAATCACCTGGAAAACGCTACAAAGAATCAAAAACTGGAATATCATCTTACTAAAAAGCTTTTTGCACAGCAAGACTCCCCCAAATTTAAAGACCCAATGCAAAAATCAGCATCTGAAATAAAAAGGCATTCTCAGATGAAGAATTAGAAATGGCAAATAAATATATGAAAACAATGTTCAACATCATTGGCCATTTGTGAAATGCAAATTAAAACAACACTGAGATTCCGTCTCACTCCAGAAAGAATGGCTGCTATCAAGAAATCAACCAATTACAAATGCTGGAGGGACTATGGGAAAATGGAACCCTTCTCCATTGTTGGTGGGAATATAACCTTGTAAATTCTTATATGTTTGTACATCTTGCATTAAATCTATTTCTCTACTAAGCACTGATAAAATGTGCAAATAGAAATTAAACAATCTTACTTGTCAAAGATTGAAGATCTCAATCCTAAATCACAATACCAAATGCACTGAGGATATAAAAAGAAAGAAGCAGCAATCTGCCATTAAACACTAATCATATGTAAACTATGTACAGTAGGGACCTTCCTGAAAAAACTCAAAGCCACATGAAATCACTCAACACCATGCTGATATTGTCTTCTTTAAACTTCTCCTTTATTTTATAGCCATCAAACTCAATGTTTAGTATTTTTCCTCTCTCTCTCTCTCTCTCTCTCTCTCTTTCCTCTCTCTCTCTCCATAATTACCATTAATATTAACTAACTTATAAATATTTTATGATATATTTATATGATTATTGTACACCTTCCTTAGTGACTAGATAAGCCACTCTCAAATAGAAAACAGTGGCATTCTAAAACTATATCATTTAAATTAAGATTGTTTGTAAATGGGGAGGGGAGAAGAGGGTGAAGGGAGGGCAGGGACAAGGGGAAAAAAGGAGAACCAAGACCTGTCATGTAAAGGTACAAGATCCCAATAATGAATGTAACTGTACTGTATACCTAAAATGTACCAATAAACTCAATGAGAAAAAAAAACAAATTAAGATTAATTAAAGAACTATTTCTAATGGTATGGATAAAGCTGATAATGATAACATAAGTAAAAGCCCTTTTCCTTGAAATCTTTGATAGACAACTGATGCTATGGTTTGAATCTTGTCACCTCCAATACTTAATGTTAAAATTTAATTGCCATTGTAACACTACTAAACTGTGAGACTTTTTTTTTTAAGATTAGAAAAAATTTATTGAAAGAAATAAAGCTTCTAAGAGAGACAGAAGGGGGACTGGAAAGTGGGTTGCCTGCTCACTGTACTTCTTCAAGATGTTTTATGCAGTAAAGCTGTGTCAGGAGGTGGCTACAAAGTGGGACAATACTATAAGATCCAAAGGAAAATTACAAAGTGGGCATGAGGAGAGGCCAAACCATGACCAACCAATAAGATTACAAGTACAGTCACCCAGGTAACATTGATTAAATGGGGGTCAAGTTGGGGAGCAAATCACTTAGCAAGCCCACAAAGATTTTCAGTAAGTGTAGGGGTCAGGGATATTTCCTGGAAAGGCTTGGTTAAGACCTTGGATCTCCACCCAGATGATTGATATCTATTTAGAATATCAATCACTGATATTCATCCCCAGAGGAAGCACAAGGATATAGTAGTTTTTCTCCTTTTGTAATTCTGGACCTCAGTGAATGTGTCTTGATTGTCCTCCATGTTGGCTCCTTGCTGTGTTGGCTCCCAGAGGGGAGCCCTGTCTAACTGCCTACAAGGTATCTAATTAATTTACCTATCTGCAATATTCCACCCTTTGAAAAAGTACCCCTAACTGCTGTGAGGGGGCAAAGGGCAAAGACACCTCTAGCTACTTCCAGCTGAAGAGGGTCATAGCTGTGATCGGCAGTTAGAGTTACTCTACAGTGAGTCTGTCTAAAGGCCTTCAGTAGGTGCCTGGTATTGACATCTTGGTAGCTGCAGAGCTTTTAAGTCTGGAGAAGACAAAGCCAAAGAAATAGTTAAGAATATACGAACCAAATTACAAGGTCAGCAGGATTGCTATGAATATAGCACACAAAGAGGATAAGGAGAAGGTCCAGGGGACTTCAGAATCCAACATAGAAGTTATATAGTTTAGCAGTTATGAGCTGATTACAAGGTTAATGTGGTGGATCCCAGTAAAAGAAGTCTAGCACATTTGTCATTGGTTCCATTTGTATGACCACTTGGAGTTTGGCAGCCGCTAGGCAAGAATAAACAAGACTTTTAAAATAGTAGAATAATCTAAGCATGAGCACACTAGAATGAAAAGGCAGGTTGGGAAGAAAGTCCCACTTAAAAATTGAAATAGTGATTGAACCTGCTGGACTTAGATTCTTTCATTGATAGAAGTTATCTATAAGTCTGATACTTTGTCATAAGTCTCTCTAGTTTTAGCTATAAAATAGGGACAAATTGAAGAACAATTTTCACTAAGAAATATAAAACACTGAGTTCTTATAAATTTTACCTTAGTTTTTTTCCTAATGATCCATAACCATGGTCAGCTACAGGTACAGCTGAAAACTGCCAGAAGGGGTCACTGACTGGAGCCCCTTTTTATATCTAGCTTTACTACTATGGCATTATTTTATACCCCTTTTGATTATTCTTTTCTGCTGGGTGTTTAAGACCAAGTTAAAGTGAGACCTGTGCCAATCGACATGAACCTCTTGCTATCTATCAAGGTCAGTGAAGTCTCTTCAAGCATTATAAAATATGAGAGCTTTAACAGATGATTAGGCTGTGAAAGTTCTACCCTTATGGATGCTATTACAAAAGGGTTAAATTGTCCCTCTTGCCTTTTTGAGATGGTGCAACGAGAAACCCTTCATAGCCTCTAGCCCCTCAGTGTTGGATTTGTCAGACTCCAAACTTATGAGCCAATAAATTCCAGTCAATTATAAGGTAACAAGTCCATGGTATCCTGTTGTAGCAATAAAAAACAGACTAGCAGTTGTCATCAATTTGACAGATGTCAAGATCTTCCTTGTCATTTGTGGTACAATGTGACTGATTCTGATTGTGAGCTCCACTAAGAAACTTTCTATGTGTTGATAGAAAGTGAGTAGACATAATTTCTCTAGTCATAATCTACCAGACTTGAGCAGAAACCTTAACTTTCATAGTTTTTTAGGTTTCTGAGATCTTCTTGATTATGGAATGATCTGAACAAGATTGTGGCTTGACTTTCCCTAGTAATAAAAATGAAAGATGACATGAAAGTATGTGTGCTTGTTGTAGAAGTTTGTTGTGAAAGGTGAAGAGCTAACCAAGAAAGCAAACCTGCGAAAGCATTTGTGTAACCTTACTGCTAGCTTTTTACAACTAAGCATGCAAATAAATAAATACTGGAAGAAAACAATAGAAAGGTCTCATTTAATCATTGCTAACTTAGTTTCCTTACTTTCCTTTTTCTCTGCCTTTTTTCTCCCTTAGGGGCCTCTACAGTGCAATTAAGGGCATTGATTCAAGGGAAACATGTGTTGTGAAGGACAGAAATAATCCAACAATCCACTGGTTTCATATATTTTCTTTGCATTTGAAAATTTGCTCAAAATCAAAGCCCCACATATACCATCAGTTTATCCTGGAAAGCTCACTCAGTTTTCTTTCCTCTGCAGCTTCCATCTGTAGTGGCTCCTAAAAAGATTCCAGGTACTTCATCCTAGGGCACTGGCCTAGAACAGCCTCTCCAATGTTAGAAATGGAAGAAAATGAGGTCCAGAAAGATGAAAGGGTCCACCATCATGAAGGCGACACATAGCAGACCAACATTTTTTTCAGTACTTCTTCATCTCTAAAATGTGTCTTCTCATCTTCAATACATTTTGTAAGTCTGCAGAATGACCTCCCAGGAGAGGAAAACTATACCAAATCACTAAAAACTGATTTGCTTCATTTCAAGAAATCAAAACACCTGGTTCTGAAATGCAACCCTTTCAAAGCTTCCATATAATCATAGAAAATTTAATTAAGGTCCACTCACTGATAGTATCAGTTTTGTGAGAACTGTTACATGGTAATAAAATTCTCAGATTACCATTTTTTAAAGAGTTCTCTTGTGTGCGTCAATGGCAAGAGATCCTTTTTCCAAACCTGTCTTGTTTCCTCAGTGAGTCAGCCTCTCAAAGCTTATATTGCAGTCATTGTTTGTATTATAAAAGTAATGGATCCCTGAAGCAAGAAGAACAGCTACATACAGTCTGTACGAAATACAGAGCCTAAAAAGTCATTTTTATTGGTCTGCTTTCTTAAATATTGCTCAATATTAGCTATTACTAGCAGTGTGCAAAAATATAGAACACATGGGAAAAGACTATGGTAACCAAACAACCTGGGAAAACTTGTGTATTGGAAGGGAAAAGATGGTGCTGGTAGGGGAATAATCTTGAAAAGGGGGGCACAGAATATAAGAGTTTGGCACATTGCACTTTTCCAAATGTATGGCTTCATTTAGCAAACTTGGTTCAGCGTTTAATTTTTCCATTATTGTTACTCATGTGTCAGCAGGCATAGCGTGGCCTCCCCTTCACCGGCCTGACACTGAGTCAATGCTTAGCATCCAAACCACACACAAGCTAGTTTTCCCCTAGAAAGCGCTCCTCTGGTGACTCAATGAAAGTATTTTAATCGCTGGATAGGAAAAACAAGTATTTGCTTATTCTTTTAGATATAAACTCACTGCTGATTTTTATAAAACACTTACTGCAACAGCAACATTCAAATGGGTGAATAAAGTACAGCAAGGGTTTAGGGTTGAAATTTTCCTACCTCTATATGACTCCTAGCATTATCACATCTGGAAGCTAGAAAGATGAATGGAAATGCAGAACAGGAATTATTATAACATGTGTGTCATCAGTGGGCAATTCTTAAAGGATACCAACTACTAACTTTTTGGTGAATGTGTACACCCTAGATATTGTGTTCAACAAAGTGTCTTGTGGTCAGGACAGTAGTTCACTACTGTTTTGGGTCAACACACAATTCCTGAATCACAGAGCAAGGAATTGTGAGACTATGCCACTAATAATAATAACACAAAATCAGCAAAAATTTTTAACCATTCACTATATTTCACCCATTGAACTAAGCACTACGTGCAAAATATTCCTTATTCTCACACCAAGTTTTCTGTTATTGTGAAAATATAGAAAATAAAGCTTAGAAAAGTTAAACAAGCCATCCAAGTTCACAGATTCAGTAAATCCTGGAGTCAATCATGGAGTCTCTTCTTTCCCATTTAATTCCAACATCCTATTATTAATGCACAATATCACTTTCACCTCTGGAGAGAAGAAATAGGCCAGATGACCTATAAATCTCAGGTGACCTCTTTCAAGCTTGAGTTCATATAAAATCCTTTCCCAAAACACCATTAGCAGAGAAATAGTACACATCTCCAGCTATCTCTGAGAACACAGTCATCAACAGCTCTCTTCCAACCTCATTTCTCAAGAAGAACTTTCAGACATGTCTCATGCCTGCTCCAGGTAAAATTTTCATGGCTTTTCTACCTATTAGATCATTTTCACTATGCATTTCCTGCATCTCTTTATCAAATTCTAAACTACAATATTTAGATTTAATGCCCTTTCTCCTTTGAAGCTTTCTTATCAGATAGCTTTTGCTGGATGGGTAATTCTCATTTGTCAGCAAAGTACACCCTGTGATGTATAGGAGCTTCCTTCCCTTTGAATTATATACACTGGGGCAAAATTTTAAAATCACCAAAACTTTCTTACATCTCTGCATACCCAGTGAGGTAAATAAATCCATATTTATTTCAGCCTAACACAGCTTGTAAGACCATACTGCACTGATTATTGATATTTGTTTCCAAAGGACTTCTTTAAAACCCTTGACATATAATTAACAAGTGCTGCATAATGATGAATCCTTACACAAATGAAAACCAAGTGATTTCTGAAAATGCTGCCAGAAAGTAATTTTGACTGAAAACAACAACAAAACCAGCACCATGCATGTGAAATCATCTTTGTGGCACATAACAGCCACACTTCTAGTACTTATGGAACTGTGTGCTCTGCTTTAGTGGTGGTTTCTTCTCAAAAGAATTCCACAGTGATCAAAACTAATCTCAGAACTATTTATCCAGGTTTCAAAACAGTAAGCATAACCTCAATAGAGCTGAAGAATAGAGCTTTTGTATAAACTTTAATCAAATAGTGCAGCATGCTTGACACATGCCATGGAAAATGCACAAGCGGAGAAGGAAGGAAGTTGGACAGAGGGATTAATGAATCGACATGCAATGGTGTGAAAACACAGAATCCATGTCTTAGAAGCATTTGCATCTGCTCAACATTCACAGCAGGCTCAGAGGGTTCAGTCCAGTTGTAAGACACAGAAATAGGATACAGATTTTCCATCCTTTTAGAAAGAAACAGAAACATAAGGTTGAATTCCTCCCCATTAAGTTTATCAGTACTTTTTAGGTATATAGTATGTTACATTCATCATTAGGATGTTGTACCTTTACATGACTTATCTTGGTTCTTATTTCTTCCCCTTTCCCCTCCCCTTCATTTACCCCTCCAGCCTTCCCTATCTACAAAGACTTTGTTTCCATTTTTTTCCTTTTCTCATATTTTCTTTTCCCTTCTTACCTTTCCCTACCCCTCCCAAATCCCCTACTCCTTTAGACCTTTTCTTCCTATTACATCAAGTATATATTTTGATCCTTATTTACACTTTTGTTTTATTATTTTATTTACATTTTTCACACTGGAGAAACTATTCAGGATTTACACGTGTGTCCTATTAATTTCACTTAAGGATATGGCCCAAATGTGCATCCACATTTATCAACTGGATAAAGACTATCTATGAAAAACCAACAGCCAACATTGCTCTAAGTGGTCAAAAACTTAAAAACCTTCATGCTAAAATCAGGAACGAGACAAGGATGTCCACTATCACCACTCCTGTTCAATATAGTTTTGAAAACATTAGCCACATCAGTTAGACAAGAGAAAGAAATTAAAGTAATAAAGATAGGAAAGGAAGAAGTTAAACTGTCATTATTTGCTGATGATATGATACTCTACATAGAAGACCCAAAATATCTCTGCCAAAAGTTAATAGACTTCATTGAGAGATTCGGTAGAATAGCTGTATTCCAGATAAACACCCAAAAATCAATAACCTTCTTGTACATAAATAACAGACTCACTGAGATAATCCCTTTCACAGTAGCATCTCCAAAAATGAAGTATCTAAGAGTCAAACTAAACAAGGAAGCAAAAGACCCCCACATTGAAAACTACAACACTCTGAAAAAATAGATAGAAGAGGATATAAATAGAAAGACATCCCTTGTTGCTGGGTAGGAAGAACTAATATAGTGAAAATGGCCATACTTCCAAAACTGCTATACAGACTCAATGCAAATCCCTCTTGAAATCCCAACAATATATTTCACAGATCTAGAGAAAATAATTAAAAAATTCATTTGGAACCAGAAAAGACCTAGAATAGCAAAAGCAATTCTAAGCAACAGAGACATGGCAGCGGGTATCACAATCACCTACTTAAAACTACACTACAAAGCCACTGTGATAAAATTGATATGGTACTGGCAAAGAAACAGACCCAAGGATCAGTGAAATAGATTAGAAGATGCAGAAAAATTCCAGAATACTCAGCAACCATGTCTTTGACAAAGGAGCCAGTTATCTTCACTGGAGGAAACATAGCCTCTTTAATAAATGATGCTGGAAAAACTAGATTTCAACGTGCCAAAGATTAAAATCAGACTCCTATCTTTCACCATGCACTAAATTAAAATCCAAGTGGATTAAAGATCTAAATATTAAAACAGAAACACAACTTGCTGGAAGATAAATTAGGTACAACTCTCAAAGACATTGGCATAGGAAAAGACTTTATGAAGAAATCCTCATTACTGTCTACCTAGAATGTACCAATAAATTAAATTTTTAAAAAATAAGAAATCCTCAGTAGCATGGGAACTAGCATAAAGAATCAACAACTGGGATCTCATCTTATTGAAAAGCTTCTGAACTTCAAGAGAAACCACCAACAGAGCAAAGAGACAACCTACAATGTGGGAAAAAAATTTTACCAGCTATTCCTCAGACAAAGGTCTACTATCTAAACTATATAAAGAATTCAAAAATCAGACACCCAAATATAAAGAGCCAGTTCAAAAATGGGCATCTGAAATGAACACACATTTCTCAGACAAATAATTAACAGCAGCAAATAAAGCTATGAAAAAATGTTCAACATCTCTGGTCATTCAAGATATGTAGATGAAAACAGTACTGAGATTCCACCTCACTCCAGAAAGAATGGCTGCTATCAAGAAATTAACCAATAACAAATGCTGGCATTGTTGTGGGAAGAAAGGAACCCTTCTCCTTTGTTGGTGAGAGTACAGCCTTGTGCAACCACTGTGGAAATTAATGTGGAGGTACTTCAAAGAACTAGGATAAGAGGTCCCATTTGACCCAGCTACCCCACTGGGTATCTTCCCAAAAGAATTAAAAGAATCATAACACAAGTGTTACATGCCCACCCATTTTTATAGTGGCACAGTGTGTAATAGCTAAAACTTGGAAATAGCCTAATTGCCCATCAGCTGGAGACTAGATAAAGAAGATGTGGGTCTACTCATCTATAAAGAAAGAGAAACTAGGTTGCATTTTCTTTAAAGTGATTACACATTTCTTCTGTAATTTTTACACAGTCCAAAGATTTCATGTCAACATTAAGAATGGTAAAGCCAATTGTAGAAAATAAATGCATACAAAGTGCTTTGTGATTCAAATGTATGGTCTAGTTTTAACATGTGCACTTTTACCCTGAAGAACTATATCACAGACTTGCCTTGTTTAATTTTATTATGTATCTTCTTGCTAATATCCTAGTTGTAGTATTTGATATACACAAATTGTTCAGAGTTTTTCTTTAAAAGACAGACACCATTTTGAGACATAACCTCACCTCTGTTAAACATTTTTCAAAACACACAGTATTCAAATCTCATATATGTGTTTCTCTTCCTATTTGAAACATTTATAATTCTAAGTCTTAAAGAATTTGCTATCTCAATCCAAAACCAGTTGACCTGGTTAGTCCTAAAGACCATGATCAATATGAAAAAGACTCACAGATTACATTACAAATTCTGTGGTAGGCCTAAATATATAGGCTGGGAAGGATGGAAAATGATGCAGAAAAAGACAAGAGGAGAAATTTATGTGAGTGCTTAGAAAATGAAGAAGAGTACATGATGAAAATTGTGACAATAATTCACAGACAAAAATGATACTTCAAAGGATATGTAAATTCCAAGTACAAGAACGCATAGTTAGGGGACCCACTCATCAGAGAAGGAAATATTGTCATTAGATCTACACTTTAAAATGTAAAATATCCTTGTAGAGCCTTTAACCTAGAGAAGAAAACACACAGTCATTCTGGTGCAACAAGCTGAAATGTCACCTCTGAACCAAGAATTAGGAGGCTTGGAGCTAGGACTGGCCCATGGCCACAGTCACTGTGTGTTTTCAGTTATCTTGAGAATTGCCCAGTGATGATTCAGTCTTCTAAAGGTTCCTACCTTTCATACTTCTACCTTGAATTTTGTTAGCTTTATGATTACAAATTCTAAATCACACTTATCAAATATAGTTTAATAAGGAACATTGTCCCTTTCTATTCAAAATTATAAAAGATTTAACAGCATTCCAATTATTACAAATTTAATTCTTTGAAGATTTCTTATGAAAAAGTCCAGAATAGATTTGGTCAGATGTAAAGGATAAAACAAACTGCAGGAGCAAAAGTAATCATGGCAATGATTTTCAAAATGTTCACAATATATAATCACTGTGGGGACATTAAGATAAATTACTTTCTGGACCTCCGAACTCATACCCAGTATATCCCACGCTCTGCGTGCTGAAGTCCAGCATCAGTATGCCTTAAAATATTCTGAAATTATGATAGCACATGGCCAGGGTAGTGAACTATTGCAATCATCTATCTGCTTATAAGTAGACAATGGAGTGGTGGAAGGGAATTTTCCCACAGATGAGAAATGAAATTTGGCTGATACTTGTGTATTTTGAAGCAAGTGAATCTGTCTCACCACATTTTCATTTCCTTATTCTTAAAATGAAAGCAAACATCTTCCTTTGGTGATGGGAGAACCCTCTGGGGTTATCTAGGGATCAGATTCCAGTATAGCTGGCAGGTGCTAAGCATGTAATAAATTGTTGACAATTCCCTTCTCCCTTTACCAAAAATTTGATATAAACCTTCACTAAGCAAATTGTTTCTCATTAAACTTGCTGGAAGGTAAATTAGGCAGAACTCTGGAAGACACTGGCATAGGAAACGACTTCATGAACAAATCCTCAGTAGCACGGGAACTAGCATATAGAATCAACAACTGGGATCTCTTCTTATTAAAATCTTCTGTACTTCAAAAGAAACCATCAGCAGAACTAAGAGACAATCTGCAATGTGGGAAAAAAATTTTACCAGCTGTTCCTCAGACAAAGGACTATTATCAAGAATATATAAAAAACTCCAAACAATCAGTCCCCCCAAGTATAAAGACCCGATTCAAAAATGGGCATCCGAAATGAACAGACATTTCTCAGACAAAGAAGTAAAAGCAGCAAGTAAATATATGAAAAAATGTTCTACATAACTGATCATTCAAGAGATGCAGATGAAAGCAACACTGAGATTCCACCTCACCCCACAAAGAATGGCTGCTATCAAGAAATCACACAATAACAAATGTTGGCGGGGTTGTGGGGAGAAAGGAACCCTTCTCCATTGTTGGTGGGAGTGCAGACTGGTGCAACCACTGTGGAAATCAATATGGAGATGCCTCAAAGAGCTTGGACGGGAGGTTCCATTTGACCCAGCCATCCCTCTGCTGGGTATCTTTCCAAGAGAACTAAAAGAATCATATCACAGAGAAGTATGTGCACTCATGTTTATACTGGCACAGTTTGTAATAGCTAAAACTTGGAAACAGCCTATTTGCCCTTCAGTTGGAAACTGGATAAAGAAGATGTGGTTTTTCTATAAAATGGAATATTACTCAGACATAAAGAATGAGAAAATAATAAAGAGCGAGAGAATAGATTCATTCATAGGAAAATGGATACATATTGAAGATATACTCCTAAGTGAAATAAATAAGTCCCACATGTGTAAATACCAAATAGTTTCCCTGGTGTGAATATTCTGCAACAATGCATAAGATTCTAATAAGATTACTGACATTTAGAAATGGGAGGAAAGGAGCTAAAGGTGTAGGGAAGGTGTGATACGTAGGGGAGGAACAAAAAGGGAAAAGAAAAAAATGTGAGAGAATGAAAAGATGAAAATAAAGTGTTTGTAGATGGTGAGGGGAGGAGGGGGTGAAGGGAGGGCAGAGGTAAGGGGAAAAAAATGAGAATCAAGACTTGCCATGTAAAGGTACATGATCCCAACAATGAATGTAACTGTACTGTATCCCTAAATGTACCAATAAACTCAATAAAAAAAAAAGAATGAGAAAATAGATTCATTCATAGGAAAATGGATACATATTGAGGATATACTCCTAAGTGAAATAAATAAGTCACACATGTGTAAATACCAAACAGTTTCTCTGGTGTGAATAATCTGCAATAATACAGAAGATCCTAATAAGATTACTGACATTGAGAAATGGGAAGAAAGGAGCTAAAGGAGTAGGGAAGGTGGGACAGGTAGGGGAAGGGTAAAAAGGGAAAAGAAAAAAATGTGAGATAATGAAAAGATGGAAATAAAGTGTTTGTAGATGGGAAGGGGAGGAGGGGGTGAAGGGAGGGCAGGGGTAAGGGGAAAAAATGAGAATCAAGACTTGGCATGTAGAGGTACAAGATCCCAACAATGAAGGTAACTGTACTGTACCCCTAAAATGTACCAATAAACTCAATTAAAGCTGAAAAAAAAGTAAATTGTTTCTTCCCTCTATTTTATAGAATATTACTCTTTCATGAAAATAAAATGTGGCTATTAATTTCTAAGGATACTATAATTAGCCTTCATCATTATGTCAAGTTTTAATACATTTGTTAACTATAATATATATATTGGATTATTGTCCATATTTAAGAGCAAAATACTCTTAAAATGGTTATCCTCACATTAAAATGAGTCTCTATAACCATGCTTATCCTTTCATACAAAGCCCACTTAGGAAATCAGGATATTGTAATTCTTAATCTCTTCATTTTTATCTAAAACTGTTGAGAAGAACAAAAAGAAAACTATAAAGTTATGTGCTCATATCAAGAGCAAGCACTGTGGCCACAGATGGGTAATTTATGTTCTTACCAACATTCAAGCATTGACACAGCCAACATCTTGCACTCTTTCTCCCAACTGGGATTTGAGTCAGCTCATGTTTCTCAAGTGATTTAGCCATACAGTGGTACCCCATGTGCCCTGTGGAACATTACCTCCCTACCAGTTTCCGAAACTAAAAGCAAACAGTACGGGCCCATCCTTCCTAAATCTTTTAGATCACTGAATGCATTCAGTAACAAACTTTGTTCTTCTGATACAGCCAAGAAAAGCATTTCCAGTGCTATGCTGTGTTCTGTCTATAAGATGGCATGGCAACAACAAAGCTGGGTAGCAACTGCAGCTGACTCCTAAAATGTTTCAGTATCAGCTCCTGTGTCTGCTTCAGATAGGTGAATTTCAACAGTTTTACCAATATAAGCAGCCCTCAAAGATCAAATTGTCAGCAGCCAATTGAGGGTCCTTTTGACCGATTCAGATAGAAATCAGGAATGGGCAAAGTGCAGCTCTACTAGTCCCTTTGATACCACTGGCTGACACCATTTAATGCTGGGATGCTGTTGAGTGACACCAAGGACAGCTAGTCTCTGCCCTCACTGGCCACTACCAGGAAACACTGGCTTGTGCTGGTTGCTATCTAACCACTCTGCTGACTGATGCTCTTTGAATTCGATCTTTGTTGGATGCTGTTCTCTGGGCTCTTTAGGGCTAATGGCCCCTACAGTCATGGCTCTTTTATTTAAAGTGACGCTGTATCCTCACTACTCAGTACAAGTTGCCTGTGTCGATTTACAAAACCACCAGAAGGAGGCATTACTTGAACAGGATCTGTTTGGCAACACAGGGGGATCAATACACCACAGGGAGCCCTTCTGGATGTGCCCTGGGATGGGCTGCTGCTTACTTAATAGTGGCAGGACTGTAATTGGTCAAAATTTCAACCTGTTGATTGGTCCAAATTCAATTCTACTTGTTAGTTTAAATTCCAGTCTGCTAGTCACAAAAGGCATCATCCCCAGTGGGTGAAGGATATGCAGAACATCTTTACCTAGGTGCCCTGACAGCTGTTTTACAGAAGACATGCTATTACACTGAAAGTGGTCGTGTCCCTGCAAAAACACAGCAGGGCTTACCTCAGAGAATTCTCATGGGGGATAGCTGTGCTAATCACAGGTTACTAGAACTTGAGGTAGGGGATATTAATAATGTGGCCTCTGCCACAGTGGGGATGTTTTCACTCCATCTTTTTCGGAGGCCACAGCTTCTGAAGCAGCTGGCACAAGGGAGGGATGCACAGCTGACGGCTGAGCTACATCTCCTGTTTCAGTGGTTTAGAGAGTGGCTGCTATACAACCTTGGAGCACACTAAGGCAAGATGTCCCAGCACATCCTTAGGAGAAGGAGTCCAAGCAGGAGCAGGGGTGGGGGCATGACAGCCCTGGCCAAACCCTAAGAAGTAAGGTCAGGGTCAGGAATGTTTCCTCTGTCTCATAATGTGGTAAAATTTAGTGCAACTACCAAAGTTGATCAGGACCACCAAGAATAAGAGAGACTTTTTAAAAGGTTTCAAAAATTAAATGTTCTCATTTATTTGCTCCATTTTTATTCAATTATTACTTAGTCACTAGGCAAACAATTAAGTCTCTGTTATATGCCAGATAATGCATGATCTATTAAAAGATGAAGAGACAAATAAGACATAAACCCTGTTTCAGCATCTAGAGCACCGTTCCTCAGTCTCAGCACTATGACTTACAGAGCTGTGTGGTCCTTTGCTGTAGGAGCTGTTCTGTGCGTTATCAGATGTTTAGCATCTCATCTCTGGCCTCTCCCACTGTCAGTAGCACTCATTCACCTTCCACTCAGAGGTGTGACGATGAAAAAATATCTCTAAACACTGCCTCCTCTAAACATTGAGGACTATGTATCTAAAAGGAGGAGAAAGACATTTTATAGATGCAATAAGTGACACAGAAAAAGAAAAATAAATATGATGGAACAAAAAGATCATAGAAGTATCAGGAAAGGCTTTGCGTAGTGCAAATCACAAGCATGTGTCACAGGCCTTCCTTGTGACTAAATGTGCTTGCTATTTCTACTGCACCGAGATACAAAAGGCCTCATATGAGGTCTCTTATTAGAGCTCCAAGCAAGACTTTCTCATTTGGTTTCCTCCGCACCCCTCCCTGGGTTGAAAGGCATATGTTTCCGCTTCATCTGCCGCTTGCGAGAAAGTACTTTAATGGCATACTCCTTCTCTGGAGCCCAATGCACTGAAAGCTCCTTGCAGAATGTTGAAAGCCTAATTAATCAGAAGCAAGATCTGAAGTAACACTCTTGAGGCTTGCTCTGTAGCATTGTGGCAGGAGGGTGGCTTAGAAGTCATCTTACATCATGTGGAAGTTTCCAATGGTAGGAAAACATAGAACTGGTGAGACTTCAGTGGGGCCTTTGACAGTTTGTAGCTGAGGCTCCCAAGGATATACCTTGAGATAAGGACCATGATGGTGTGAACTCAGAATAAAAGACGATTGTATCTCACAGCGAGAAACAGGGAGTAGAGAAGACATCTCAAAGACATATGTAAGCCTAAAAAATCTAATTACACAGAAAGCATAGAAAGAAAACACAAAACAATGCTTGAAGCATGCTAGAATTCCTCACTAGAGACCAGTTCTTGAGGAAAATACTGTGTTATAAAAAATGAATAAGCTCCATATTCATTGTCCATCTGTATCTTGCAGTGATAGCTTTCTGTTCTGCTACATAATAACTGCAAAATTAGAAACTAAAAGCTCTACAGAACAAAATATTCTACACAAGTTTGAATACTCAGGGAGAATCTGGATAAAAATGATTTTGAATGTATATTACAAGAAAAATAGGAAATAGCCTGCAGAAAGTAGAGAGGATAAAGGAGAAGAGTATTCCAGCAAGGGAAACTAATAAAAGAAACTTCAGATATGAAAAAGAATCAAATAAGTCTGAGAACTAGAACAAAACAATGTACACTGAATATTTCTAAAGTGAAGAGATAAAGAGGTTTATTCAAGATGTATTATGTCCTGGGCTCCGTCCTAAATGCTGATCAGGTGTTATCTTGATTAATTTTTATAACAACTCAACTGTGCAGGCAGTTATAATGCCCCATTTTATCTAATCTTCTCGTTTTCTTTGTCATAATCAGGTCATGTTTCAGGAATGAAAAGGCATGAAGAATGAGTGAATAAATAAAGTGGAACCATTTAGGAAATTATTGCAACAGAAAAGAAGGAACTGAAGTATCAGACTGCAGGAAAAGAAGACTGGATAGACTTCTGAATCTTTCCACTGGTAGAGTGCAAACTGTTGGATGCAACCAGTTCATTTTTGCAATTCAAAGGAGAGAGGCCAAGATTTTGATCACAGAAAAAAGGGACAAAATGCTGCCACTGAAAAGGTCAACACAACATAAAGAATAGGGCTGAGGAACACAAAAAAGTAGAAAGGATAAGCAGTGAAGTGAATAGTTGCATTGTTTTGCATTTCTAAGTTTGAGCTGCAGCAGGTTCCTTGAAATGGGGACTTGAGCTTTGTAGTGAGAGGTGACCAAGGACCTAAGTTTAGATGACTTTTACCTTGAGGTCATATTTAGTGTCCTATTCATGAAAAGGATGGTTAAAAGGGTAGAGAGTATCTTAAAACCGATACTGAGAGCTGTGACTAAAATCAGATCCAATGCACAAATCCACAAGTTCAATTTATTTTGCTTTTTGTTCAAACATTAACAACTTCAACAGAAAATCATCATTGATTTTCTGGCTTTTGCTCCAACGATACCAGGAAGTCTGACCATAATTTAGGAACTCCTTCTCTATAACCTTGCCAAGCATCTCCAAGCTTTATTCTCTGTCTTTACTCCTCAACATGTCCTATGTTCATATTATGTTGTGATCGTATCTATAGACCCAAGCCTCTTAACTATTTCTCAGCCTCTGTGTCATATCAGGTGAGGGCTTTAGCAAGGAATATGAGTTTGTTAGTTTTGTTAGGGTAGGTAAGTAAATCTTTACCACTCATGAACATTGGGCCTTTCACTTTGGTATCATTAAATGAGTTCAAACCAATTTGTTGAAATGCCCCAACTCTGCTCCGTCCTTAAAACAGAAACAAATATTTAGATATTCAGAGGAATGTAGCATGTGTTTGAAACACTGCATTTTCCTCACTGTCTGTCTTTGATTCATTAAATCCTGTTCACTTAAAAATCAACCTGTCCCAAATGGGGAGAGGAGGAGGGGATGAAGGGAGGGCAAGGACAAGGGGAAAAAATGAGAACCAAGACCTGTCATGTAGAGGTACAAGATCCCAATGATGAATGTAACTGTACTGTATACCTAAAATGTACCAATAAACTCAATAAAAAGAAAAAAACCAACCTGTTCCATATCTGCAACTGTTCAACCCCATCTTTCAGCATTTAGCCCCAGAACCCCTATAGAAAGCCATCAACCATTCTGTGCCCCTAACACTTTATGTAAACATTAAAGCATTCATTGTGTTCTTCCACATTTTAGTGGTTAGGGCATGCATGTGTGTATGTGCTTGCTTCTATGTGTGTGTGCATACAACTGTGATTGGAGTTATTAAAACAGACATTTGGTTATGCAAATAATAACAAATAGAAGGGTTTCATGAAAACGCAAGCCACAAATTATTCCCCAACCCCATAATCTCATTTTTTAAATAACACTTTCACTAGGAAAATCCTTATTTGTAAATAACAACAGTGTGATTAGCCTCCAGTTTTACTTCCTTATTGATGATGTAGCTTTTCTCCTTTCCACACAATGCAAAACGCTGTCATAAATGGACATTTACACAATGGATTGAAAAGCATATAATCCAAACATCTGGATTCTTCCACATATGGATCATTAGCCTTTGCAGCAAAAGCCAATATGGGCTCCATGTTGATGCAATTAAATGTGACTGGAAAAAATACATGTCTCTCACATTTTTAGCTACACACATGTATATATTTGGCATATGATTCATTATAGACACAGGAATTTAGGAAAGAAACGCTTTCTACAGCCGTGTCTGTTAACCATCATTTTGCTACTTCCTGGAAACTGGAGAAAAATGAGTAGGACTGGGCTTCTGGCCACATCACCACATTGCCATGGTGAGAGCATATCTAATGCATAAATAAATTCACTCAACTATTAGGATTTCAAACCTGTTCTTTATGATAGTCAACATGCACTTTAGTTTGAAATTGTCTAAAATTGAGTAAAGGAGTTTTATCCAAATATTTTCTTAATTCACAAGAAAAGAAAAACAGGTGATTGCTTACAATTCGCTTGCTTTCATCACTCTCATTCGAAACCACTCTGAAAAGTGTGTGGCCTACATTGAGTCAGAATGAGAGCACAGCTCATTAGCCTCATGGCACCGGGGAAGCCAGCCTGGAATGAGACTCAATAGCAAGGGAATTGAGAGAACCTGGCATTGGCTCTGTCACTTTCATTCTTGCAAGTCCAGCTCTGGCCTTCATATGCTGATGACCAAATAGTCCATGCTGAATTTTTGGTGCCTTTTCCTTTTCAGGCTTCTCAGAACATCAGAACCCTAGATAAGCAAAGGCACCATCTCATATATCTTTTAATAACTGATACAAAGGGAGAAAATGCATTTTCCATTCCCCACATTTTGACTGAATGTCTACTCTGGAAAAAATAGTGTTACAAAATATCCTATTTTTCTTTTACCCGAAGTCTCTCATCTTTGTTACAAACTAAGTAAATATTAGGTTACAGGTAGTATATTGTCTTTGATCTAGGTTTTCCAAACTCTTTCACAGGGAAATAAATAAGCAGGTTACCTTTGATCAGATTTTCCTGATACAGACATTGAGATCTATTTATAGAAGGGCTACGTGTGTAATATAATGCACTGCTGGAAATAATATATTCAGGAGAGTGATGGAAACAAGATTTTGCAGAGAGAAAAGTTGAACTGTGGTCAATTTTCACACCAAAGGCCCATCCCACAGAGAGCATGTAGACCTCTGAATTTATGATGAAGTTGAGTGACAGAGTGCCCTACTATTATAGGTAGACAAACTAGGTAGAAATATTATAAGCAGTCAGATAGGGCTAGGTCCTCGAGAGAGCCAGGACAAAGGTGAAACACACCACAACTGCATGTCAGCTGAAAACCAGGCCTCAAGGTGGAGACAAGATGACCAGATCCACATACTTCTTCAAAGAACTGGGCTTAGTGAAAGTATAGATAGGCAACAACCACCATGAGGGTGACCAGAGACCTCTGGACCCACCGCCTCCTAGGGGAATCCCTGTTCTTTCCATCCACGTTTACTATGTGACTTGCTTCCCAATTGGACAACCGTTATAGAAGTGACTGTACTTGTAACATAATTGGATGCTCAGGGCTATGGCCCACAGTGTATCCACATGGGTTTCCCCCTATAAAACTTCTCCGTAAAGTGGGGTCTTTGGGCTACCTACTCAGGACCCCTCCTGCCCCTCAGAAACTTCCCTATCAATAAATATCTTCCTACTTTTAACCTTCATCATTTCTAGGACTCATTTTTGGTTTCTGGAGAACAATAACTTGTCATATCATACAGTTAAAGGGTTAGGAGATATATTTCATATTTTATATTTTCCCACAACACTACCACCAGCTGCAGTTCTCAGAGAGACACCAAGCTAGTACTCATCCTCAGCCAACATGTTCAGGTTTAGAAAATGGGTATGTTAGTTCTGAAAGGGGTAATCTGGGTGACACAAAGAGTAGGCACTACTGTCCATCCTTACTTAAGATATTTGGTTCTCCTTGATTCCTATAATAAGTTCTCATTTGGAGAAATCTTGTTTTTTCAATTGATTTTATTGGTACATTTTAGGAATACAGTACAGTTGCATTCATTGTGTAGAGAAGGTGGGATGGGTAGCGAAGGGTAATAAGGGAAAAGAAAAAAATGGAGAAATCTTTTTAGAATTCTGGTTGCTCTACTTTACTAGTTAAATTTATAATGGATAAACCACAGCTGCCTCTGCTAGAACTAGTCTCGGGGCTGCAAGTGATAATCATCTGTGTCTACCCTTATTTCCCATTCTGGTTCTGCACTCTCTGCTTGCACTGCTGTGGGCCTCTCATCTCTGAAGGCAACAGAGCTCCTAACCACCATGTGCCTAGGCTGTTGTGCTTGATCATTACCGTCTCACATAATAGGGAGGGGAGGACCAAGTTTACCGGGATCAAGCACATTCTCTCCCTAATAAATGGAGTCATCACCCTGCCTTTATCTCTTCTTTCCTTGCCTCCTCATCTTTTAATACATGGAGCCTTAAATGATGAGTTAACTGTGCCAGTTAAAAATTCAACACTACATTCACTGTTGCCCCTTCTGAGAATAAGGCTCTCTAGACCCATCAAATTTAAAATTAAAAAGAAATCCCTCCGAGTGACTCATGAGAGTGGTAGTAAGTAGGCTGACTTCATCTTCTTATTCCTAAACTCGTGTGTTCTACCCACTGGGGGGAAAATATATAATAAACACTGATTTAGGGTCTTTAATAGGTCTTAGAGGATAGAACCCAATCTTTTCAAAGTATCAGCATCAAGTTGGCATAATAGTTACACCGCAGAATATGGCCTTCCCAGCTCCTTCATGCCACAAGGTACTGTCCGTGAGAGCTTATCCACCCCAATTATACACTTGGAGGCTCATTAAAATGACTATTGTATGAGTCTGAAGAGCCAACAGAGTTCTGGGTGCCTAACCTGAGCTAATATTCCATCTGTTACTCACCCTCCATAGACATCCTCTCTAACCATGACATATAACTGTGCTTTAGTACCTACCTGAGTATCGAGAACAACTCAAATCCTGTAGCCAGTTGTCCTGAAATGTCTGCATATTCCCTCTTCCTATTGCATACTATTAAAATAATGCTCATATACCCTTTTTGCATAGAATTTGTGAAATCATTAATATATAAACTGTTCATGTCACAAGGTCTTTTTTCTATATTGTTGCATATTAAAAATATAGGAAACATTGGTTTTTATCGTGACATTTTCATACATAAACATACCTACACCCAGTTCCCCTCCCCTGCACTCTTTCATTGCTTTCATCTTACATAATAGTCTCCCTTCTACTTTCATGCTCTTATCATTTTCTTTTCCTTTATTTGTGGATTTATACATATAATAGAAAACTCATGATATTTGTTTTTGTGAGCCTGGCTTGTTTCAATTAACACAGTTATCTTTAGTTGCATTCACTTTCACGAAAATTATGTGACTGGATACTAGAAGGTGAAAGTCCTTCCATGTGCATAGATTGGCATAGTTAATGTTGTTTAAATGGCCTTATTACCCAACTTAATCTATAGATTCTATGCAGTCCCCTTGAATATCAATAGCATTCTTCACAGAACTAGAAAATAAAGTCTATAAAATCATATGGAAGCATGAAAGTCTCAAAATAGCTAAAGCAATCCTGAACAGAAACAGCAGTAAAGAGGCATCACAATAAACAACTTAAAATTATATTAGAGAGCCACAGTAGCAAAAAATAGTATCTATTGGCATAATAATAGATACATAGTTTAATGGAATCCCAAAAGAACATAAAAGTAAACTGACACAGTTCCAGCCATCTGGTTCTCAACAAAGATTCCAAAACCATATGTTGGAGAAAAGATAAATGATGTTGGAAAAATTTAGGTATCCACATATAGAAGATTGAAATTAGATGCCTGTCTCTCACTTGTAAAAACATCAACTCTAAATGTGTCAAAGACCTCAATATAAGACTAAAATTTTTGAAACTACTAGAGGAAAGAAAACATAGTGGAAAAACTTCAAGATATGAGCATAGGCAATAATTTCCTGACTCCAATAGCTCAGGAAATAATAGGAAGAATTGGCAAGTGGGATGACATCAAATTAAAAAGTCCTTGCACTCCAAAGGATATAATTAAGAGTGAAGAGCTAGCTTACAGAATAGGAGAAAAACTTTGCCAGCTATTCCTTTGATAGGGAATTAATATCAAGAAATTATTAAAAACTCAAAACATTAACAGTGAAAAATCAAATCACCCAATGAATAAGTGGACGAATGAACTGAACAGATATTTCTCAAAAGAAGTACAAGTGACAAATAATTATATGAAAAAATGTCCAAAATCTTTAACTATCAGGAAAAGTCAGATCAAAACTACATTGAGATCCCCTCTCACCTTAGTCAGAATGGTTACCACTCAAAATAAAATATATAATGAATGCTAGGGAGGATATGGGATAAAATCACCCTTTTCCACTGATGGAGGACAGGTAAATTACTGTCTTTCTTTCTGATGACAAATATCTCTCTAGTGAAAAAAAAAAGACAAGAATACATTAGCACATCTATATTTGATTTTTTTATTCTAAAAAAAGTATTTGTGGAAAGGACAAGGACAACCTCTCCATATGTGTTCTAATTTTAATGTATATAAACTTCTATAACATGTTCAAATAAAATATAACACACCAATATATTACTTAGAAGACAGATGACAATAACAAATCATGTGTGCCATTTATACTGAGAACAAGAGTTCAGTTGTATATTTCTACTTAGCTCTATCTATCTTATAGATACTGATATGTAGAATTTCCTGACAACATACTATGCAACAGTATTACAGAATGTGCAGTAAAAGTTTGAATGCAAGGAGTTTAGGTGTCAGTGTGATCCTTCAGGAGCAGGGGTGAAGCCCGGAAGCAATGACTCAAAGAAAGAAGAAAAGTCAGTACAAGGCTGCACTCCTGAGTTGGCCACCTAACTCTACCCAAACCAACAGTATCTAGAGACAAGACACAGCAGACCTGTCTCAGGCAGGAAAGAGGCCAAGAAGAGATGCAGTCAGCTCATTGTCCACTTGTGCTGCTGTAACAACTACTCTAGATTTAATCTGTGGATACTGGTAAATTCAGGGTCTGGTGAGGGCCTTCCACCGGCTCATAGATGGCTCTTCTTTTTGTGTCTTCATTTGGAGGAAGAGAAGAGGCCGCTCACTACCGTCTCTTGTAAGAGCCTTCATTCTATTGGAAGGTCCCACCAGATGACCTAGTTATGGCACCAAAGTGGGTGAAAACCTGAGGAAATAGCCACACTAACTATGAGGATTAGAATGGCATCTAAGAATTATATATATCATGACCCTCCGCACACATTTTCTACAGGAAAAGATGGTGGCTTCCTTATCTGTGACTACTATCCAGCCACCTTTACTCTGAAATTATATTTCTTTTTTTTTTCTTTGATACCAGGAATCAAACTTGGGTCCCTGTGCTTGTGAGGCAGCCCTGGAACCACTGAGCTAAATCCCTGGCCTTAAATTATATTTCTTACTCACTAGAGGAGTGTCATGACTCTCCTCTTTCACCTCAGCCTGCTGTCTGGGGATTGAACACAGGCCTTTGCAACTGAGCTAGAAAAGCCTTTTCTTTGTTTTTTGTATTTTGGGGCAAGGTCTTAGTTGCTAAATTACACAGGCTGGGCTTGAACTTGCGACCCGCCTACTTCAGTCCTCTACAGTCCTGGGATTAGTTACGCACCACCACAACCAGTTCCAATCTTTTCTTAAATAAGAGAAGCTATGCAATTTAAACGTGGAGAAGACGGAATGTGGAGTTAGACGGTTGGAATGAGTAGCTCTGATGTAACTCGAGCAAATTACCTAACTTCTTGATGTTTCTGTTTCCTCATCTATGATACAAAGGTAAAACAGATCTATTGCAATAGGTTGTTTATGAGGATCAAATATTTTAATGCTGTAAAATGTTTATGAAAGTGTCCAGCACAAAGAGTCTATGGACATTATTTAAACTTCGCTGCTGCTCTTTTCAAAATAAAGCTTCATTGCAGAATGATATTTCAATAAAATATATATTTGATTTGCCTATCCTGGGATATAAAATAATAGAATCTATTTAGTCTGGGTAATCTGTGTTCCAAATCCGTCCATGGATTTATTGTTTACAAAGAAATTGAAGGCAATTCCCAAATCTGAATTGATTGAGGACAGTAGATTTTCTGGTTTCTCTCTAAACTTTCTACACGTAGTAGTGCTCCGTTTGCTGCACTCTTGAGCTCACCACTCATCTTCACTACAACTACTCCCAGGTTTCCAAGTGCCCTGAGCACATGTTGGTTTTGTACATCTCTGAACATGCTGTGCTTTTTCCTGCTTCATGAGTCCCAAATGTTACTCCATTTGTCTACAAAACTATTAATTCTTGGGACAATAATACTCACTTTTCTGGCTCAGCTTCCTCCTACACTGGGAATCCCTCTGGAGTCTCCCAAATCCGAGCCAGGTTATTTTTTTGTGCTCCCAAGGCATCCTTATTCTCACATCCCCTTGCCATAGCACTTGCCATCCGGTATCATTGCCTATCCACATCTGTTTCTTCCATTACACTACATTTTACAGTGATTGTTCATTTTCACCATTTAATACAGAACCTGGCACAAAGTGAAGTTTTAATAAGTGCTAGTAGAATAAACAAATGATGGAAGGAGTAAACATATGAATAAATGTACTTGCAGACAAGGGCATCAGAAGGCATTAGATGACTGCATAACCCTGCATTGTCAGATGTCAGACTAGAGAAGAGAGAAAGCACACAGACACACACACACACACACACACACACACACACACACACGTGCACGTGCACGTGACATCCCTGAGCATTCACTTGGTGTTATCATTTCTGTGTCCTCCACTCCTACCTTCCTTAGTCTTCAGATGAATTTAACTCACATGTGGTTGGGGCCTTCCTCCTGAAATGTAGCGGCAGTGTGTGTGTGTGTGTGTGTGTGTGTGTGTGTGTGTGTGTGTGTGCTTTCTCATTTCTCTAGTCTGACATCTGACTATGCAGGGTTCTTGCTGGTTTTCTAGCTTTGCCTGAGGCCAAGGAACAGAGTCCTGGCTCCATCCTCCTTCCTAACAAGCAGAATTGTCCTGTGGTTGTAATCTGACCTCAACTGCAGGTTTCAAGCTTGCTTCTCCACCTCTGCCTGGTGCATAGAGGACAGAGGTCAGAAATTCAGATCTATGGATAGAAGCCCTTTTGTTCTAAGGAGTGGAATTTTTACTCTGTTCACCAAAGACAAAAGTCACCCATTCTTCATTGACATGGAGCCACTTCCCTTAATTACTTCAATAGGTTTTAATCCCAAGCAATTTCAAACAAACAGGAAAATTTTACTGTCTCCATCATTTCTTAGTACACTGCTTCTTAGTCTTCCTCCAAAGGTTCTTCTGATAGAAGAATCACTAGATGTGATACCCACCACTGTGTATCTCCATCTGGGTTCCAAACCCACCAACCTAATGATACAAGGCTCCAGGCTGTGTTTCCAAAAATGTAATCTTTGCACATCTGGATCATTATTATCAGGCAATGTGTGTCTACAACTCCAAGCAATGTACTGGACTATCTTGGAATGAGGCCTCTAAATGGTATTTTCAATGCACCTAGTGATTTTGTGCACTGTCTGTATTGAGATCCACAAACTTGACTCTTTTCAAAGCATCTTCAAGAGAATAAACTTCCAATTGCAAAGTCATGAACCTGAATATGCATTTCAGTTTAGGACCCTTTTGTTTCCCCAGAGGAATGGACCTAGCCCAAGAAATTATCTATGGAGCAGTTTTGTACTCTAATATCAAGCAGGTTCATGAGACCATCTGGAATTGAAATCACTTCCACTGAGAGGATTATTGACTCTGGCATCTGACATCAATTTAAATATGAATTCAGAGTTTATGAGCTGCTTGAAGATATGTTTTCTACGTCTAGGAACTGAATGTTCTCATGGTAGCAAGTGCAGTTGGAAGCCTACAGGGATTTAACAGATTTGCTAGTAGATATGCATGGTTACCTGAAATCCTGGAGAACATGAGAAAAATATCACTGATTCTGAAGAATTCAGTATTGAAGAATGTAGCTATAGACTGTGTTTGAGTAGATTCCAGAATTGACTAATTGGTAGTGAGCAATGCCCTACACACAGTGTACTGAATAAGAATAATAGTGAATAGACATTTATTTCCTGAGCAAGAAAATGTCCAAGTAACCTCAGAACATTTTTCTTAAAAAACACTCCGCTGTTGTCTTATAAAGACAATTTCCTTACTGGGAAAAACCACATTTATTTTTGGATCTACATTATTCTCATACTACGTTAAAGTTACTCTGGAGATGATAGATAGGTAGACAATAGATAGATAGATAGATAGATGAATAATGTCTTGTCTTTCTGAATGATATATTAGCCTCTATTATAACCACATATGGTGGTGAAAATCTCTAAATGCAATTCTTTGAATAGAAGTTGGCTCTAGTTTTGGACAAAAGTTTTAAAGTCTTGCTTCATGATAAGAAAAGGTAGGAAATTCCTTCTTTTCCAAATATAAGATTGAACAAAGGGACCCATGATGTCTTATCATCCATCTCCTTGTAGCATGATTCTTCATCCTAAATGTGCTGTTGACAGCTGCTATGTCTTGAGTAAGCAGCAGCACCACTCACTTCTTTTAAGCCAACGACTTCTAAAGGACAGAGAAATTGAATTGATCTGTTTAAAGAAATCCATGTGGGCCAGGCATGGTGGCATACGCCTGTAATCCCAGCACTCAGGAGGCTGAGGCAGGAGGATCACTGTGAGTTCGAGACCAGCCTGAGCTACATAGTGAATTCCAGGCCAGTCTCAACTACATAGTGAGACCCTGTCACAAAAAAACAAACAAACAAACAAAAAAAGAAATCCATGTGGTCATTCCATATGGATATTCAAAGGCCTGTATTATAGCAGTATATATAATAGATACAAATTAAAGCTGTGTATTATCTTAGAGAAAATACAATATCAAGTGTTACATGTTTCACAGACCTGGATATTGATATAAATATAACTGTGCTCTTTCCAAAAGGTATTTATTTAAATAATAATAATAGTAATGAAATCTTGAATATAAGCTACGTAATGCTGAAGGAAATGCTGTCCTTCAGGATTTTAATTTAGATACTGCTTCTTTTGCTTTAAAAGTATATAACATTTTTCCTTTTTTATTTATGCACATTTGCAATAGATAAAGAATATATTGATTGTGGGTGGTTGATACATGTACATGATACATCTTTACTCTTTTTACTTCCTGTTCTCCTACCTCCTAACATCTCTTGGTCCCCTTCCCATTTGCAAAAGATTTATTTCTGTCTTTCCTGTTGTCTATCTTTTATTTTGCTCTTTAATGTATTTAAACTTTGAGTTTTGCATGTAAGAGAAACTATACAATATCTAAGCTTGTGTGCCTGACTTATCTCACCTGGCATTGTGGATTCAAGGTGTATCCATTTTCTGACAAATGACTCAATATCTTTCTTGATATCAGAGAAGTACCCCATGGTATACAAATACCACAGTTCTTTTATATAGCAATTCTTTTTATTTTTTTAAGCCAACATTTATTAACTGTTCACATGAGTTTAATGTCACACGTAATTCAGTAACTAAAATAATAATAATAGAGTACTATCTTTGCCTCACCTAAATTTATACTCAAAAGGAAGATGCAGTCACATTAGCAAATAGTTACAAAGCGTCATGGGTTTTCACAATACAGGAATGACTTTTCACTTACAGTCATACATGGAGTGTTCATAGAGATAACATCTGAGCCTGTGTGGAGATGAAAATAGAGAGTAGGCAGGCATTGCCTTTGGGGAAGCAGAAAGTGCAAAGTCAGGGCTGACTGAGCAAACAGTGCATTCAGGTATGCTGGCTAGAAAGTCCATGGCCTAGATGAGATGAAAAAACAGTGTTAGGAAATAAAGCCAATATTGGATGAACAATAACAACATGACCCTTCATCACATAACACTATTCGTAGTCTACTTTCTAAATGAATAGCTTAAAATTTCTCAATAGAAGTGGGAAATATAAAACTTTCCATCAAAGTAGGGAACATTTGTTATAAAAGAATATAGTCTTATGACCACATACCAACGTGAAACTTAAAATGCCACTTTCCAGAATCATAAGCATTGCTTTTTGAAGTCACAGGCAGCTGTAACTGTTCATAATTACAAGGAAACTGAAGAGAAAGAAGATAAACTAGGTCAGCAATGTAGGGCACTAAACATCTGATCCTATTAACTCCATTTTAAAATTCTGAAGACTAATTTTTCCAATATGTGAAAGAAGAAGATTGGCTTGTCTGCTAATCTTAGTACAAAAGCAAATTAAAATTAATGCAAACCTTTGAAACTAAAAGGATGTTTTGCTATTGGGCCGTATGAGTAGGAGTGGTCTGCCTTCTGTGCTCTGTCCTTAGCATCATAGAGCATGGCACTATTCATGGGCATTATGCAGTGAGGTGGTGATGACGGTGATGATGATGATGGCGGTGAGGATGCTAACCTTATCCTAAAACAGATACACAAAATATGCCTTTCCCACTCTTATACTTGACTTTTCTCACCCATCCCACTCCAATCCCACTTTAGGACACTATATTACTACAAAAAAAAAAAAAAAAAAAAAAAAAATTATCTAAAGAAGCACTCTGAGACGAACTGAAGAGCAGTATATTATGTTTTCAGAAAAGGAACACTTCCTGAAGTAGAAGAGCGTTGTTCAAAGGAGGGTAAGATTTTTCAATCTTGATCTTCCAAAATATATTCTCATTTTAACTTTTTCAACTTTTGTTCGACGTGCTCCCAGAATGCCTACCATTTTTAATTATCTTGCTTATCATGACCATATGTTATGCTAGTCTTATGCAACACGATGTCTTAACTTTTGGAACATTGCATTCAAGTATGAAAAAGTTAACCATAATATGACATGAAAAATGAAATGAAACTGTATGTTCTTGGATAATATTTAGAGGATCTTTATCATCTGTGTATTTTTTTTCTCCCCTCTCCACAGAAAGTTATCATCTGCTGGTGTTAAATGTTAAAGTTGAGCAACAAAAAATACATTATCTTGAAGGAAATAAATTACAGCGACCTTTTAAATATCATTTCCAAAAAATAATTGACTTAGCTCTTGCTACTGCTATGTTCTGGAAACCCAAAAACAGTCATAGGAAATCTGCAGAAACATAATTCTGTGCCTTGACTCATCAAAAACTTAGTTTAAGAGTCCATCATTGTTTAATTTGTTCTAGGACTGAAGTCATTTCTCCTGTATCACTGGATTTAATATTTGTAAGTGTCTGTGATGCAAGAAAGAAATTTTCTGGCTTATTTTGCCAATTGATGATTTTTACCAGCTCATGTTATACCAACCATTCCACTGAAAATAAGTTGCAGGTAAAATTATATGATTTTAAGGCATTGACAAGCTACAGAGTCAGACAAGCCTTGAAACACTAGGGCCTGCAAAAAGAAAAGGACAATTATTTGAGCTAAAATTTTAGTTTTTCTACCTTTTTATTGATATTTGCCATCGCTTAAGTGAGCCAAGAGACAAAAGCACTACATTAATCTGGGACACCAAGTAAAACTTGAACCTTTCAGTGAGGTGTGGCAACAATAAGAAGGGGCTTCAGCTTCAATGAAGAGCTTGGAAGGGACTCTACTCAAGAAGTAGTAATACAGAGTGGTGTGCCCTGTTGAGACAACTTTTAGCTTATCCAGTGGTCTTTAATTCTCAGTAAGCCCCTGAGAGGCCTTCTCTCTGCTGCGCACTAATACGTCAATTCCTGGCTTAAGAATGGTGGCCTTCTGGATCCCTCAGCTTGCCTGTTGTCTGGGAGGGCTTCTGCTTGGGGCCTGAGCACACCTGGGATGGTATCTCCATGTGCCTCTTGCTGGGGCCTCTATGTACCTGTTGTCTGAGAGGGCCTTTGGCTGGGGGCTGTGCTCCCCAGTTCCCGTTGTCTGGGCAGGCTGCTGGCTAGAGTCTCCACCAGAGTATAGGGGTGAGCCTCTTACTGAAACTTGTGTGCCTGTGTAGCTGTTTTCCAGGTGGGCCCTTGGCTGGGTGGGTGTTCCTAGGCCTCTGGGGTTGGAGTGGATCCCTGGCTGGGATCTGCCTGCAGCCACACTGGTCTGGGTCACACCACTGTGCCCCAGGACCTGCCTCACCCCAGAAAGAATGGCTGCTATCAAGAAATCAAC
This sequence comes from Fukomys damarensis, assembly GCF_012274545.1. Taxonomy (NCBI): domain Eukaryota; kingdom Metazoa; phylum Chordata; class Mammalia; order Rodentia; family Bathyergidae; genus Fukomys; species Fukomys damarensis. The sequence goes on along the minus strand of NW_022900936.1, from coordinate 14,598,796 downwards.
CAATAACAAATGCTGGCGGGGCTGTGGGGAAAGAGGAACCCTGCCCCATTTCTGGTGGGAGTGCAGACTGGTGCAACCACTGTGGAAATCAGTATGGAGATACCTCAAAAAACTAGGATTGGAGTTTCCATTTGACCCAGCTATTCCCCTGCTGAGTATCTTCTTCAAAGCATTAAAAGAATCATATTGCAGTAATTGTTTGCACCCGTGTTCATAGTGGCACAGTTTATAATAGCTAAAACTTGGAAACAGCCAGCTGCCCATCAACTGGAAACTGGATTTAAAAATGTGTTTTTTTTAAATAAAATTAAGTACTACTCAGCCATAAAGAATGAGAAACTAGACATTTACAGCTAAATGGATACATATGAAGGCCACACTCTTAAGTGAAATAAATAGGACACACATATGTAAGTACCAAGTAGTTTCTCTAGTGTGAGAAACTGAAAGTGTAAATAAGGACTAAAAAGTATAATAGATAATGCGAAATAGGAAGAAAAGGGACAAAAGGGAAGGGGAAATAGAAGGGGTAGGGGAAAGGGAAAAAGGGAAAAGAAAAAATATGTGAAAAGGAAAAATAATGGAAACAAAGTCTTTGTAGATAGGAAGAGAGGGAGGGGTTGAAAGGAGGGCAGGAGGATGGAGAAAAAATGAGAACCAAGATTAATTATGTAAAGGTACAAGTTTCCAATAATGCATGTCATATTGTATACCTTAAATGTACCAAGAAAAATAATTTTTAAAAAAGAACTAAACACAAATGAGAGAGATCAGCTTTTCTAAAACTAAAACAGGTTTAAATCAGCTCAGGCTAACTGAATTAAGGCATTTTTTGCTACTACACCTTACAAATGTAAATTCTCTCTGAAGACAGACATTACTAGCCAGAAGCTCAGATTGTGTCTATAATATTTTATACAAAATATTGGGCATTCAATCAGAATTTATGATGCATACAAAGAAAATTGATAAAATTATTAAAATGAAAGAAAAAATCAAGAAAAAATGTGAAAAAATAAAGAAATGGAAACAAAGTCTTTGTAAATAGAGAAGGGTGGAGGGGGTGAAGGGAGGGCAGGGGAATGGGGAAAAATAAGAACCAAGATACATCATGTAAAGGTACAAGAGCCCAATGATGAATGTAACTGTACTGTCTACCTAAAATGTACCAATAAACTCAATTAAAGCTGAAAAAAAAACCCCAAGAACCAACATATATCATGTAAAGGTACAAGATCCCAATGATAAATGTAACTGCATTGTTTGCTTTGAATGTACCAATAAATTTAATGAAAAAATTTGTTTTAATTTTTAAAATGAGAGAAAAATCAGACCAAATGAGATCTAAAAATCAGTTATTAAAAATAAGAAACAGACTTTATAGTGATTCTGATTCTTCTGCTTAATAAAATAGAGGAGGGAAATGCAGCATTTCATTGCCCCCAAAATAAGATTTATTACAAAGGCATAATCACAAAACAAAAGATTAGTCTAGTGCTAGTCTTAGAAAATGCAATAACTGGACATAATCTCCCAGTAGATCAATTCAACACTAGACTGTCTAAAGTAGAAAATTAGTGAGTTACATGTAAATTGAGAGAAACAGAAGCAAAAATAATGTATGTTGTTATGCAAGGATTATTGCGTATTTGAGGAGGAGGAATATAGTGACAAAATGGAAACACTTTCTGAGTGTTGGTAATGTTCTATTATTTGAAGTGAATCGTTTTTATGAAGTAAAACCCACAATGTGAAGATTCATGAAATTGTACACATAAAATTTATAAAACTTGTAATTTGTGTACAGTGTTGTAAGACTTCTGTTATTGCATCAAATCCCTGAGATAACCAATTTATAAGAAGTTTTGTTTGTCTCGTGGTTTTAACAATTCTAGTCCATAATGTGACAGAATCATTGCATTTAGGACTCATTGGGGAAGGCTACGTCCCACTCCAGCAGGAGTGCACAGTCTAGGAAAGTATTCCACCTCATTGTTGACATGAAAAAAGAGGAAGAGAAAGATACCAGCGTCCCACAATCCCCTCAACAATCTAAAATCTTTCACTAGACACCAACTCTTAAAGATTCCACCACCTTCTAGTAACGCCAAACTGAGGACTTTTGGAGAACACATATAAGCTTTTGGAGGATATTCCAGTTCCAAATGTGAGGATTCATCCCTTGGCCTACAAATTCAGTCCATCCCAACGTTCCCTTAGCATTCTCAAAAATCAAACTCTTTCAAAACTCAAGGCAAACTTAGCTATGAGCCCCTATAAAAATAGAGAAAGAAAGTTGTAAAGTTTCGAGATGCAATAGCACAGGGTAAGCACTGTCATTTCAAAAAGGATGAATAGGAATTCAGCAAGTAGGGATTGGACAAAAGCAAAACCAACACCCAGAAGGACATCTGTGAAGTGCTAATTCTCCTGTAGAGCATTATAAGCACACCATGCATGGTAGGGTGTGGGTTTTCAGGGCCTTGGGCATCCCTGCCTCTACAGCTTTACTGGTTGTGGCCATATGGCCTCCTTTGGGATGGCTTTGCATGCTGACTATAACTATCCTGAGAAGGCATTTGATATTCTAGGAATATCTAGGAATTCCATGCATATTCAGCTTCAGTCTCTTAGTCTGATGCATCATTTCATCAGGGGCTACTTCTAGGGAAACCAATCATGCCTCACCTTCCTAGCCCTCCATGTTTTTCTTTGAAATTTGATGAAGGTCTCCATGACTGCATAACTCTTTCAGTCTGAATGTCTGCAAAACCAGCATCATGTAAACTGTCCAAGTCTGCTAAGGGGCCAAGCTCTACCTGGTCCCACTTGGACCACAGCTGCCTCTGCATCCTTTGATAGCAGTGCTTCCTATGCAGTTCTGGGTTAGCAGGATTCTCTGGGGCTCTCTTATCAAAAAACTTCCCTGGAAAGTCTTTAAAACAAAATTGTAGAGGTGGGGGGGGTGTTCACATTCTATATTTCCACAAAGTTGTTGGATGGCCCTGGGCAAGTCTCTTAATTTTTTGTTAATTTTATTGGTACATTTTAGATCTATATAATGATCACATTCATCATAGGGAATTTGTACCTGTACATAATATATCTTGATTCTTTTTTTCCCAAACCTATCTCCTCCCTTTAACCCCTTCACAAAAGCTATTTCCATTTCTTTGTTCTATTCCTTTTTCTTTTCCCTTCCTCATTAACCTTCCCATTTGAACATTTTCTTCCCATTTCCCAGTATCTACTATGCACTTCAGATTCAGTTTATAGCATGTGCCTTTCGGTAACCATTCAGTGTTTCAAAAGAAACAAAAGAAATGGTCACTTTTAGCCTTCCAACGAAAGCTGACTGAACTAAGTTATCTTCTTTCTACTTTTACAGAGCTGGTTTTCTACTATTTTCATCAGCATGTATGTTGTTCTATGTATGATGTGCCCAAGATTAGTAATCTTCTATGTGATTTGTGAGTTTTAGAGAAGCCACTGGGGCAAACTCTTCCCTTAAACTAAGAATATATCTACAAGACTTTGTGTGCCTTTTAGTCATTTCCTGCACATATTCTGTGTCCCATTTTCTGGGAGCATCTTCCCGTAAAGAAGGACATATGATTTCAACTGAGGGAGCATCTGTACCACATCTCTTACAAGACACAAACAATGTTAACACCTAAGCATTTCAGATCATATACCATTGGGAATACTTTTCCTATTTTTTGCACCACTATATTCTGTTGACTTGCTTAATGTAAAATGACTTCTAACTCCATTCATCAAACAAAAAGTCAGTAACGTACTATCAGTGGGCTAAATCCAGTTCATGGTCTGCAAATTTACAAATCCAGACTGAAAGACCTGTGATCAAAGAATGATTTTTATATTTTTAATGAAAGTTTTTCTAAAAGGACCATGAGGCTTTTTTTATGACTATGCCATTAGCAGAAAAAGTATGCCTACATTTCTATTACATCTTTGACTATTTGTTCTTATGCACAAACATGAATAAACCCTTGTAAAAGAGAACACTAAGAAAATAGATTTTAAATATTCTTAGCACATATACCAAAAAGGGTCACCACGGAGGTAAAATGGGGGAAATGTCCATGATGAAGGATATGTTCTTTTGCTTGCCTGTAATAATAATTTCACTCCACATATCAAAAAATCATATTGTGTATTTTAAACATATGAAACAAAAATCTCTCCCCCATCATCTCTATTGGTTGTATTTCTGTTTGTTTCTCTACTGACTTTGTTCTTCTGGAGAACCCCAACTAATATAACTTCAATAGCCAAACTCCACCCAAGGCTTTTGCTTTGCTTCCATTGAGCAAAAGTCAACACATATGAAAAGTAGTAATTACAAAAACACTGGAAGAGTAGAAGAGCCAGGTAACAATAGCCTTCCTTTGCAAAAAAAGGAAATTATTCAGTGTGATGGACTGATTAAAGAAAAAATTCAATACCTCTTACCACTTGCAGTAGTTATTTCTTCACTCAGCAGCTCCTCTTCTCTACCCTCATTTCCTGTTCCTTGAGTCTGAGCTGTCCTGGTGATTCCTGCTAATTCCAACTCCAGATCTCAAAAGGCCTTGCTGGTTTCCATTCTTTCTTTGTTTCTTCACCTTCTCCATAAGAATAAGGTCAAGCTAAATGTTGTCCACTAGAAGTTGAAAGACAGAGCACAACCTAGTTATTTTATCCCTCAACAACTCTCCAGCCATCTGCCAACACCGTTAGTAAGCTCAGCTGAGATCACCTAAATTAAATTCATATGAACAGAAATGTCCAGCAAACATAGACATGTGAGATTAAAACTAGGCCTGTATTTCTCACCATGCACTAAATTAAAATCAAAATGGATTAAAGATCTAAATATTAAAACAGAAACACTAAACTGGTTGGAAGAAAGGTTATGTGAAATTCTTGAAGACACTAGTGCAGGAAAATATTTTATGAGCAAAACCTCAGTTGCCCATAAATTAGCACAAAGTCTCAACAAGTGGGATCTCTTCTTATTAGAAATCTTCTGCACAGCAAGAGAAAGAACCAACAGTGTGAAGAGACAACCCGCAATGTGGGAAAAACTTTTCCAGCTCTTTCTCATACAAAGGACTAAAAAATCAAAACCTCCCAAATTTAAAGACCCAATCCAAAAATGGGCATCTGAAATGAACAGACATTTCTCTGATAAAGAAGTACAAGCAGCAAAAAAACATGAAAAAGTGTTCAACATCACTGATCATTCGGAAGATGCAAATGAAAACAACACTAAGATTCCACCTCACCCCAGAAAGAATGGCTGCTTTCACAAAATCAACCAATGACAAATGCTGGTGGGGCTGTGGGGAAAGAAGAACACTGCTCCACTGCTGGTGGGAGTGCAGACTGGTGCAACTACTGTGGAAATCAGCATGGAGATACCTCAAAGAACTAGGATCAGAAGTCCCATTTGACCCAGCTATTTCCCTCCTGGTTATCTTTCCCCAAAGAATTAAAAGAATCACACCACAGTGATATATGTGCACCCATGTTCATAGCAGCACAATTAGCGATAGCTAAAACTTGGAAGCAGCCCAATTACCCATCAACAGGAGACTGGATTTTTTAAAAAAATGTATTTTTTAATAAAATGGAGTACTACTCAGCCATAAAAAATGAGAAGCTAGAGACATTTATAGTTAGATGGATGCACATTGAGGACCTACTCTCAAGTGAAATAAATAGGATACATATGTGTAAATACTAAATAGTTTTTCTAGTGTGAGAAACTGAAAGTGTAAATAAGGACTAAAAGGTATAATAGGCAATGTGAAATAGGAAGAAAAGATAAAAAGGGGAAGGGGAAAGAAAAGAGGTAGGAGTAAAGAAAGATGGGACTTGAATTAACATGAGGAAAAGAAAAAATGGAAACAAAGTCATTGGAGATAGCGAGGGGTTGAGTAGTTGAAGGGAGGGCAGAAGAATGGGGAAAAATAAGAACTAAGACGAAATTTGTAAAGATGCCAATTTCCAGTGATGAATGTCACTGCATTGTATATCTTAAATGTATCAATAAATTAACGAATTTTAAAAAATAATAATTTCCCTGGATTAGGACAACCAACCAAAACAAAGTCAAATAGACTGATTTTTTTTTTCTAATATGGCTGGAATTCAACATGGACTTGAGGGAGTAGTGAGAGTTGAATACCACAAGTAGAGTCCAAAGAAAGAAAGAAAACAGGATGAATTTTTTTGAATGTGCACAAAGTCTTATAGTGAGTGCCTCTTAATTCCTTTGAAAAGGTTATTGGACAACCTGAGATAACATACCTGTAGATTAAGTGAATTTAGTTTTCATTTTTGAAAAAAAAAGAGCTTCACTAATAAAAAGCAAAGAACTAGGAAATTATGAGTCTACTTATCTAATTAAATACAAGTCATACAATCATTTTGAGGAAATCTTAACATTTTAAGCTCAACCATATCAAATTTTTAAGAAAATATATCAGATAAAATATAGCAATTAAATATAGAGAATAAATATATCATAGTGCTTGTTATTTACTAAAAAAGAATAACACTTATACTCTATGCTGGTTGTCATGTTAAATTTGTATATACAAATGTTTCCATATTAAAAACCTCTGTTGAGTAAATATTTTGCAATAGTTAAGTATTTTTAACAAGAGTAACTGCATTTCTTCATAATAAAACAAATGCAAAGGTTTTAAAATGTCTTTATTCATTCAGACTGATCATTCACTTAAGAAAAATAATGCCTAACCTTAACACAGCTGTGTATTGAGGAACTGAGTTTTGGAGCTAAATTATCTGCATGATGATCTTTGCTCCTATAAAATAAAAAGTAATATGACTTTCAAGAAAAATAGGTCATAATATCCATTTATGTATCAAATGAACATTATTAACTCATCAACTGGAAAGATATCCTTAGCTAAACTTAATCAAAATGTATTTTAAGTTCCATAGTAGCACTGTTATTATTAGAAAAGTTCCTTGGAAAATATATAAATACACTTCTCCAAAGTGCAAATCTAGCCATATTGCAATGCACACACCCAAAACAAGACTTCCTCTTTTTTTAGGAGTCAAGTAACAAAAAGAAATTATCAGCGCTTCCCAAAGTTTTAGTACTTTTTGAAAAGAAGAAAAAGGTGAACAGGAAGACAACGCCCTTTTGAGAGTCTGAAAACAGCCTCTACTTTTCCATACATTATGTCTGAGTGTTGTGATAATTTAAGGTTTTCTGATTTAAGAGAGAAAAGTTCGGACACTTCCACATTCCATCATCAGTGTGGGAAATAAACGTTCAGGAAATTGCCTCTGCATCATTTGTTGTGACTCATGTGTCCTTGGCTTACGGCAACCGGTACCACAGTGTCGACCTGCCAAGAAGAGAGAGAAAGGAACAGCGCAGCTGAAGAGAAAAGGCATTTCCTCAGCTACAGGGCTGGATGTAGAGAGGAATACACAGTGTAGCCATCATTTGTCCTGCACAGCAGTGCCGGCTATACCCTGGGATCTGTGCTGATATTCGCCTGCAAGACATCACGGTGTGGTAGTAGGTATTGCTATATTTTCCCTCGGGTTCCTGTCTGGCTCTCTGTCCCACTTTAACCAACTGTGACGTGTGACTCTGCTGGTGAGGTTCATACTGCAGACGGAATGTCCCAGTCTCTATGTGTCTGGCTGCCTCACTTCCTCCTGAGTTCAGCCACTGGGAAGCAACTTCCAGAGATGAGATGTTAGATGGAAGAGAAGAGCCTGGGTGAACTACTTGCTTCTCTTTCCATTGGATAGAGCGTCCAGCAGAGGTTATACCTTTACCAACCTCCCATCTCCTCTGGACTGCTGCGGTTCCAGTATCCATTGGTCCATACTGTTCTTGGAGTCTGATAAAACTGCTGCATCCAGCCCAATAGTTTTCTTTGATATCTATGCCTTGGTTACCTACGTCTATGCATTCCACTTATTTTCTCAGTTCTTATATGATCTACATTGTCAATTCTTATGGCTTAAATTTTCTTGATTACAATATTCAACATAGTTTCCATTTTACCTGATTTGTACGTGTGATTTTATGAACTTATTCAAGTTTATGAATAGAGGTAATACTGTAGTTCTATTTGGAGTAGATGAACTCTTTCTTGAGTGATATACATGAGGATTAAGAACCAAAAGTACAGGATGTATGCCCCATCTTTATGGGGAAAGAGATTGTAAGTGTTATGTAAAGATATCAGAAAGATGAGCTAGAAATCAGAGAAGTTATACCCTAAAGAAAGGGAAAAGTAAACACTCAGACTCCCATTCTAAGTCCCATTCACACAATCTAGCTCTGATAGAAGTTGTTAAACAGGAGAGAAGAGGGAGGTCTGCAACTTTGGGTACATGCAATATCACCTGGAAAACAGAAAGTATTTTATTAAAAAAAAGTAAATCCCTCAGCAGTCCCAATCTATGCAAGGAAACAGGATTCCTAATTCTTCCTTGATTGATGAAAATTGGCCCAGGATCCCAGAGTGAATCTCAGCTCATCTAAGAAGTAAGTTCTAGAGAGAACTGAAACAAATATCCTTTGAAAAAGGACAGCCACTCATGTAGATAAAGTCAGTTTCTGATGTTTGGTAGCATTTTTTGTTCTTCTAATGTTTTCTAGTTGTCTTGTTTCTTGCTTCAGAATTCCATTTGTCTTAAATGTGAGTAATTCTGTCTATAAACTCAAAGTGTTCAAAGTGTGATAGCAGGATGTATAGCACTGGTATCATTTAAAAGCTTAGTAGAAATGTAAACTCTCAGAGACTACTCCAGGCTTATAAAATTAGCTCTTCATTTGAACAGAATGCCAAGGAAATTTACGTGCATGTTAGTTTTGGAACACCTGGATTTGGAATAATTGTAATTCAAGTAAACTCTTAGTATGATTAAAGCAATCTTATCTGGAGATATTAAAACACAAAATGGGTCCTTTCTCAAGGAGTAGATTTGATTTTCTTATCTACATCTTCCATAAAGCTAATGAGTCTTAGGAGATTTTTCCAACTCTTTTCTGGATGTTTCCTAATATAGTCTTTTTTAGAAGTTGCTCTTCATTCTCCCCACAGCACCTTTTCTTTCCTCAGCCTCATCCTAAACAGTAGCTGTTAATCTCACCCCACAAACTCAGTTTTCTAACTTTGTCTTAACCTTAAATCCATCATTTTTAAAAATTGTGATCACATTTAATCTGTCCTAGTTTTATTATTCCAGGTAGATGATAAGAAAGTCAGTCCCAAATAATTTTGAAGTCCCTGACATCCCAAAGCAACTGCAGAATCTGGAACATCAATGAAGTCCTCAAAACGAGAAGGGAGCATGTCACTGTCCATTGTGGCCATAACAGAGCTCTGTGGTTGGAGATGGTGGTTTGTGGCTTTTACTCCAGGCTGGTTGAGATCTAGGATCTCATCTGAGGGTGTACTCCTTAAGAATGTTTCTATAATAAAGTGTTTGGTGCCATACTTTCTCTAGGGATCATTACTCTCCATTCTTTTTCACTCTTACCCATTCTTTCTTTTCTTTGCTCCTCTTTGATTCTCAAAGCCCTCCTTTCTCTCCAATCTCAACGCATCTATCCCAATTTCTTTTTTTGTTGTTGTTGGTTTGTTTGTTTGTTGTTTGTTTGTTTGTTTTTGGTACCGGGGAATGAACTTGGGATCCCAATTTCTTAAGTAGCTTTAAAAGAAAAAAAAAAGCAAAAAAGATAAATGTCTTTAAAGTCATCGCTGCTTTTGTCACCACTGGTCTTGTTTCTTGTTGCTGGGACATAATACCCAACACCCACAACTTAAAGGAGAATAGGTTTATTCTAGCTCACACTTCTGCCTATGGTTAGCCAGCTCCAAGGCAGGAAGCCATGGCAAAAGGGATGACTAAGGAAAGCTGCTCAGCTCAGGGTTTTTTAAAAGCTCATAGTTAATTTCAAAAATTTTCTATTGGCATAAAAATGAAAATGTAAATTAATTGCTATCAAATATTCCACTTCAGTGCATATGTAACATTTGAGTCAAAAAAACTATTTTATCCATCTTTGCTGCTTTTCCCCTCTCTGCCCACTTTCCTGGGTATTGGGGGGCTCACTGACAAGTCACAAATTCAGGGACCTGATGGAATATCCAGGAAGCAGAGAGCAACGTGGGGAGCAGGGGAGGTAGATATACCCCACCAAGTCACGCCATCAGTGACCCTCCTCTTCCAGCCAGACCCTTCCTCTACCATCACGTTCAGTTATAGCCCCCATGATTCAATCAGCTTCCAAAAGCCCGACCTATAGCACACAAGGCCCTAGGGAAACACTTAGATATAAGCCACAACATCATTATGATACATCTCCCTTTATCAAAAGATCTGTGTGCCTGAAAGAAGAAAAAGGAAAACGAAACCATTTAGATAAATCAAGTTTTCAGTTTGATCTATTCTCCCTCTAAATAACTGTTGTTATTCCAGGGAGAAAGCCCACCCAAAGCCCATCCAGAACAAGATGGAACCAAGTCTCAATACTGAATTGGGCTCTTTGAAATAGCAACTGTAGCATTCAAAGTCTAGCTGAGGAAATTTTCAAAATATCTCCAAACCTCAAAGTATTGCCTGAGCATTAGGCAAACTTTCTGCTTCCCAAAGAACACTCTTGTTCCTTGGAGAAATTCCTTCCCACCCACATTTTCTACAAGGAAGCCATTTATTCACTGATCCAAGAAGTGTATTTTGAATGTCTATCATGTGCCAGGCACCACTTTCTGCACCAAGAATGAAATTCATCAAAACAAACAAAATCCCTACTTTCATGAAGCTTCCATACAAGTGATCAGGGACAGTCTACAGCAAAGAAGTTAAATGAGGAAAATGTATGGCATGTCAGAGAGGAATAAGTTCAAAAAATAAATTTTGTGCAGGAAAAAAAGCCCCTTTGAATTTTCATCTTAAATCACAGGGGAGGATGAAAAGAGGACCTCAGTCCCAAATGCCAAGTATGTTTCTAATCTTTTGTATAATTGTTTGAAGCAGAGAATAGGTGCTAGAGAATGGGACTGAATAACTTTTGGGGGCTCAGAAATAGGCAGCATGAGTGCTTATCCTCTACCTAGCCCCATGTCCCATCTCTTCCCTAATGAGCTAAAAACTCCCTCCAATTTCTTGTCCCCAAAACAGCAGATCATGCCCTGTATATTAATTCATTGTTCATCACTATGACAAAAGACTTTCAGCAGTTTACATTAAAGGAAACAAAGGTTTATTTTAGCTCACAGTTGTGGATGGTAAAAGTCCAAATAGCTCATCACAGGCTCTGCTGAGAGCCTTCCTTAACTGCGTCAGGTAGAAGTATACCAGGAAAAGTGGTCACATTAGAAAATGAGAAGTCAGAGAGAATAGGATCCCACCTTCTCTTCTAAAGCCATGGCCCCAGCTGACCTAAAGACTCCCACTAGACTCCATATCTTATGTGTTCCACCATCTCCATGTCAATCCCACACTAAGAATCAAGCCTGCAAAATATGGACAGCTAGTAGCACACTAAAACTATATCTAAGCCATGAGAGCCTGTTCACTAGTACATGAGACATGAGCTCATGATCCCTTCACCAGCTCTTGTTCTAACCATCCTCAGTCATGGTTCTCTAAAGCAAGGAGAAATGGTGCCAACTGAAGCAAACCTCCTGTAAGGCCAGCCAACTCCATGCTCTGAACACTTTCTTATTTTCTGAGATATCCAATAAGCATTGCAATTCTCATTATTTTCTCTGGTTTACCTCTTTTGAATGCCATCCTTCAGGAAAAGTGAATTCTATCCTTTAACACTCTCCTCAGACACTAATCGGAGCTCTCTTAGAATGGTATGTGGACTGCCTTTGCTGGGACAACATATTCCCACAGGCTCCATGATGGTCAATTTCAGGTACCAATTGGCTAGGCCTGAGTCCCCAGATATCTGGTCAACCAGTATCTGGGCTATTGCTGTGAAAGTGATAATTTATAGGTTGAGGGTGTTGAGTTTCACATTTTCATCAGTAGATTTACAGTGCTAAAGATTATCTTCCATAATGGGGATGGGGTGGGCCTCATCCAAAGGCTACCACATAAAAGCATGCATCATATTTGTATCTTTCTCGCTAGTGTGTAAACTTTTCCAGAGCATGAACCACCATGTTGTGGCACCTGCGGGGAGCCCTCCCACAATGTAGAAACTCAACAAAGTGAAGAGATAAAGCTGAACAGATTGTCCACTGAGATACTGCAGGGGGAAAGGATGACCTAATTTGATATCAAGAATTAACCCAAGCATGCAGGTGTATCTGGTTTATTTTTGCATACCTTTCCTGAAAATATGACTTACCAAGCAGAACATCATGCACTGTGGTTATGAGAATGGATTGACCCCCCCACACCCACTGGCTTCAATTCACTTGGTTTATATAGCATTTATTTGCTACAAGTTTCATTTTCTTTTTTCTTTTTTCTTTTTATTGAGGTTATTGGTACAATCTAGGTATACAATACAATTACATTCATCATTGGGATTCTGTACCTTTACATAATAGGTCTTGATTCTCATTTTTCCCCTTGTCCCTGCCCTCCCTTCACCCCCTCCTCCCCTCCCCATTTACAAACACTTTATTTCCATTTTTTCAGTTTCTCATATTTTTTTCCTCTCCCTTATTACCTCTCCCCCACCCTTCCCACTTTTCTTACACCTTTAGCCCTTTACTTCCTATTTCACATTATTAATTGTCTCATTAGGATCCTGTGTACTATTACAGTTTTTCACACCAAAGAAACTATTCAGTATTTCAGTTAAAGAAATCTCTGTATGAACATTAAAAATAGGGAATCCTAAAATAAAACTAAAAAGGAAAGTAAAAGAGAACAGGCAATGATGTAACATCAAAACAATCCTTAATTCTGGAGATGAAAATGGTCCCTGAA
>NW_022900936.1:14582225-14585358 GCF_012274545.1 Fukomys damarensis | reverse complement strand
GTCCCTACTATGTATCATAAAGCAGGTACTAGATATTTTACATTCATTGACATATGATACAGTACTGTCGTACATCAAGAGTACTAGATTCAGTTTTGGTTTGAAATTTACTTTGTCTGCAAATAAGATTGCTGCCCCTGTTTTTTTCTGGGCTCCTGTCACATGGAGAATTGTTTTCTATCTTTTCACTTTCAGTCTATGGGCTTCTTTTTGCACTAGGTGTGTTTCTTGTATACAACATATTGTTGGATTTTGCTTCTTATTCCATTTTGCCAGTCTATTTCTCTTGATTGGTGAGTTGAGGCCATTGACATTGCTGGTTATAACTGATATGTACTGACTTATTATTGACATGTTATTGGCCTTTTGTTGACTCTTTTTACTTTTTCACCTTCTCCTTTTAATTTCTTGCCTTGCCTATTTGATTTGCTCTGTTGGGCCTCATGGTGTTGTTGCCTTCATTGTCTTTTTCTAGGATCTTGTTTAGAATTGCTTGTAGTGCTGGTTTGGTATTCATGTAGTTTCTCAGGTGTTCTTTGTCATGGAAGTGTCTTATTTCCCCATCCATTTTGAAAGAGAGTTTTGCTGGATACATCAGTCTAGGTTGGAGGTTGTTCTCTTTTAGTACTTGAAATATCTCATTCCAGGCTCTCCTTGCCCCAAGGGTTTGTGTTGAAAAGTCTGCTGTGATTCTGATGGGCTTTCCTTTGTATGTGATTTGTTTCTTTTCTCTTACTGCTTGTAGTATTTTGTTCTTCTGCTGGGTTTCTGGGATCTTGATTATTATATGTCTAGGTGTAGATTTTTTTTTATTGTAGCTAGTTGGGGTCCTATATGCCTCAGTTATCTGAATGTTAAATTCTTCCCCTCTGTTTGGGAAGTTTTCTGTCATTAATTCTGCAAACAGGTTTTTAAAATCATTTGTATTTGCTCCTGTTACTTCATGGATTCCTATCAGTCTTATGTTATTCTTCTTTACATCATCTAGGAGTTGTTAGATCGATTTCTCATGATCTCTTACTGTTTTTAAGAGATCTCTCTTTTCATGGTCACTGACTGCTATCTTATCTTCTATATGTGAGAGCCTATCTTCGCATTCTTTTATCCTGTTGCGTACACTTTCAATATAGTGTTTAATCTCCTGGATATCTGTTTGAATCTGTTTTATGGATTCCATTTTTTCCTATGTTGGGGATTTATTTTTTCCATTTCTTTCTTGTGCTGGGCCTTCATGGCTTCTATCATGGTCCTGAGCTCATCTATTTTTTTGTCAGTTTCTGCTCTAGAGTCTCGAATCATGACTTCCATTTTGCTCACTATCTCTATGGTTATCTGGGAAATTATTTCTGTTTTGAATTTTTCTAGAGCCTGATTGATCTGTTTTGTTACTTCCTGTGCTTTGAGTTCAGGGTGTCCTGGTGGTTCACTATCGGCCTTTTCATCCTCATTTGCCCTACTGTTTCCCATTGGTGAACTGGAAGTCTGTCCTTGTGTCTTGCTTAAGTGTTTTCTCATTTTAATTTTTGTTGTCAGATTGTCCTTGGTTTACTCTCTAGATTGTCACCCAAATCTTCCTGATGTAGTTGCGCCCTAGCTTCTGTGTCTCTAACGACCTCCAACCTAGACTGATGTATCCAGCAAAACTCTCTTTCAAAATGGATGGGGAAACAAAATACTTCCATGACAAAGAACACCTGAGAAACTACATGAATACCAAACCAGCACTACAAGGAATTCTAAACAAGATCCTAGAAAAAGACAATGAAGGCAACAACACCACAATTGAAATCAAGAAGCAGTCCACAACATGTCTGCAGTGAACAAACTTTTCAATACAGTATATTTACCATTTCATGGCTCAGACGGAGAGAGGATGCAAGACCCCTGATCTCAGTTAGCTGATTGCTGAACCCCCTGACGCTGACTGACCTCAGGCTGCAAGGCCCAGATTGAGTTCCCCATCCTTCTGAATGGTTGAACTCCGCAACGTTCTATTACAGGTTTCCCACACCCTTTCTTTAAGGATATTCAAAGTTGGGAACTCAGAAAAAAACCCTTGATGACCACCTCTGCCCCTGCAGATAGGGTCCAAAGACTTGCACAGTCAGGAGGTCTGACAGTGCGCGGGGGGGGTTATGGGGGTTCAGGGGCACCCACGCTGCTACCTTCCCGGCTCTTGAGCGATGGCTGCTGGGTAGGGAGCAGGCGTGGTTCTCCTTCCCCCAGTGGATCGGGGCCGGCCTACCTCCCAGCGCTTGAGCCTACGAGCTTTATTTTCATTTGAAACTCCACCAATGTGAAACCATTTGAGTCAGACCAGATGCAAGCATTCAGAATGCCCCGCTTGTTCCCTCCAGCCTGCCTCACTTGTGAAATGACTGAATTCCACTTGACTTCAAGTTAAACCTCCTATAGGATTCCTCTTCTATGACAGGCTTTCAGACTCCTCTATTCTTTTCCAGCTGCTTTGGGATAAAAGCAAATATTCTTCAAAACATTTGCCTTTCTCCCTTACAAACAAGTTATTTTCTCTACAACTATTAAATATAGAAATGAGGAAGTATATATATATATTCCATGCATATTTATTGTCTGTACAACTCCCTCACACATGCAAGTCATATTATCCTCTTAGTTCACTCTAGTTTACAAGGATCTGTAATAATAGGCCAGTGCAGGAATAATGTCTGTCTTAACATTAACAGAATCGTCAGGATAAAGTTTTCCACTATCACTTACAGTACTGTTTGGGTATGTAGGCTTCCAGTGTGGTTGGCATATAAGAGAAGAATACTTGTTCCAGATTCAACTTGAAACCCCAACTTAGCTAGCTTAAACATTAAGGGACTTTTGCAACATGAGATTCACATAGATATATTTAAAAAAATAAATTTGCAATTGTAGCATATGCTCCTTAACCACTATTTTTTTCAAATTCTGCTCTGGAAGACCTCAACATAAATAACAAACAATCAATAGTCCAAATTCTGGGCTAGCGACAAAATATCATTTTTCACCCATATACAAAGATAAATGGTCTCTACTATGGTGAGGCTGTCTGGAGTTCTTTGCCCACATTTCAAATACCTATTTTATACACAAAAAGTTCACAAGGCCACAATATACATACATA
>NW_022900936.1:14559633-14582201 GCF_012274545.1 Fukomys damarensis | reverse complement strand
TATATATATATATGGTAAATTTTTTAAATGAAGATTCAACAAAGAAAATGATATACGTTGAAATATATACACATATGAGAAAATTTTTTTTTTTTTCACATCCAGGATTGGAAGTTACACAGAAGAAGAGCAAAGTGCAGTCCCTTTGTACTTTTAGGTCCTTGGTACCATTATGTAGTTGACAGAGAAGATGAGAGAGGCAGAGATCTGGTGCCTGCAAGCTGACCTCACAGCCTCACAGAGGCTGACTGGGTGACCTGTCCAGATATGGCCAACAGCTCTGCTTGGATAGTCAGGATATAGACTGCCACTGCGATGATAAATGGTCACAGCTACCCAGTGTCTGTGCCAGGTGATTCAGAACCTTTTTTGATCCTTTCACACAATCACTTTATGACTAGGTCTCATTATATCTACTTTTCTTATTTAAAAAAATAGAAGTTGGGCAAAAACAAAAAGATTACCCTTAAAGTGAGAAGAAAACTAAGAAGTGAAAAGTTGGGCTGGAATTTAGAAGTGGGCTATTTAATGCCTTGTCAACTTTTATATCCTCAAATAAGAAGGTTGTTCATAGAATAATCCTATTCTGATGCCTCTTTGCTGGTGATTGCAGATGTCTGCACCTTTCCTAGCTCATTATAAATTAAAGATATCTAATGTCTCATGTTTCAAGTGTTGGGCAGTATAGAAAAAACATGGAAAAAGTAACCAGGGAGAAAAAAAGTGCTAAATTTTTCTTTAAAGATTGGAAAATAGGTCATGGGTTGAACAGTTCCAAAAATTTACACTGAATTTTTTTATCTTTATTAAGGTTATTGGTACATTTAGGCATACAATACAGTTACATTCATCATTGGGATCTTGTACCATTACATGACAGATCTTGGTTCTTATTTTTCCCCATTCTGCAGTCCTCCATTCACCCCCTCTACACTTCCCTGTTTACAAAGACATTGTTTCCATGTTATTCCTTTTCAAATATTTTTCTTTACCCTTTTTACCTTTCCCCTACCCCTCCCACTTCCTCTACTCTTTTAGACTTTTCTTGCTATTACACAATATCAATTATATATTTTGATCCTTAGTTACACTTTTAGTTTTTCATGCCAGAGAAGCTATTCAGTATTTACACAAGAGAGACTTGTTAATTTTACTTAAGATTATGGCCTCAATGTGCATCCACTTAGCTATAAATGTCTGTAGCTTCTTGTTCTTTATGGCTGAGCAGTACTCCATTTTCTTTTTCTTTTTTTTTTTTTTTTGGTACCAGGGATTGAACTCGGGTCCTTGCACTTGCAAGGCAAGCCACCAAACCGCTGAGCTAAATCCCTGGCTCCATTTTATATTTTAAAAATAAATCTTCTTTATCCAGTCTCTTGTTGGTGGGCAATTGGGCTATTTCCAAATTTTAGCTATTACAATAGCTATAAACAGGGGTGAGTATATATCACTGTGGTATGATTCTTTTAATTCTTTTGGGAAGATGCCCAATAGAGGAATAGCTGGGTTAAATGGGACTTCTAATCCTAGTTCTTTGAGGTATCTCCATATTGATTTCCACAGTAGTTGCACCAGTCTGCACTCCCACCAACAACAGAGAAGGGTTCCTATCTCCCCACAACCACAACAGCATTTATTATTGGTTGATTTCTTGATAGCAGCCATTTTTTTATGGGATGAGAATCTCAATGTTGTTTCTCATTTGCATCTCTTGAATGACGAGTGGTGTTGAATATTTTTTCATGTTTATTTGCTGCTTTTACTTCCATGTCTGAGAAATATCTGTTCACTTCAGGTGCCCATTTTTTAATTGGGTCTTTGTGTTTTTTCAAGTTCTTTATATATTCTAGATAGTAGAACTTTGTCTGAAGAACAGCTGGTGAATTTTTTTTCCCACATTGTGGGTTGTCTCTTAGTTCTGCTTGTGAGTTCTCTTGCAGTGCAGAAGCTTTTTAAAAAGATGGGATACCAGTTGTTGATTCCTTTGCTAGTTCCCATGCTACTTGGGATTTTTTCATAAAGTCTTTTCCTATGCAAATGTCTTCAAGAGTTCTACTTAACTTATCTTCCAGCAAGTTCAGTGTTTCTGTTTTAATATTTATATCTTTAATCCACTTGGATTTTAGTTTAGTGCATAATGGAAGATAAGGCTCTACTTTTAATCTTTGACAAGTTGAAATCCAGTGTTTCCAACACCATTGATTAAAGAGGCTATCTTTCCTCCAGTGAGGATGATTGGCTCCTTTGTCCAAGTTGAGGTAGCTGAGTGTGTCTGGAGTTGTTTCTGCATCTTCTAATCTGTTCCACTGACCTTGGAGTCTGTTACTTTGCCAGTACCTTGATGTTTTTATCACAGTGGCTTTGTAGTATAGTTTCAAGTTGAGGAATGGAATACCCCCAACCCCTGCCACCATGTCTCTGTTGCCTAGAACTGCTTTTGCTATTCTGGGTCTCTTAGGGTTCCAAATGAATTTTTGAATTGTTTTCTCTGGTTCAGTGAAATATATACTGCTGGGATTTCAGAAGGGATTGTGCTGAATCTATATAGCAGTTTTGGAAGTACGGCCATTTTCACTGTAGTGATTCCTCCTACCCAGGAACAGGGGATGCCTTTCCATTTCCTTATATCCTCTTCAATCTCTTTTTTCAGAGTGTTGCAGTTCTCAGTGTAGAGGTCTTTTTTCCCTTTGTGAGATTGATTCCTGGATACTTCATTTTTTTTGTATGCTGTTATGAAAGCGATTGTTTCCCTAATTTCACTGTCAGTGAGTCTGTTATTTGTGTACAAGAAAGCTATTGATTTTTTAGCATTTACCTTGTAGCCAGGAAGCCAGAGGTTGGGGGGGTCCTCACCTAACCACTGGTGGCAGGGAGGCCTGGATGGGGGAGGGGCCTGCACTGCTGTCCTCACCGCTCTGCTGTACCTCCAAATACACCCTTTCTCTCTAATCGGATGTTTTGTTTTGTTTTGTTTCTGTGGGGCCAGAAATCAAACCCAGGGCCTCACATACGCTAGTCAAGTGCTCTACCACTAAGCTATATCACCAGGCCAACTAACTGCTCAATTTGTACTTTGTAATGACTGTCAGTACTAGGAAACTACTACAGCATCCAAGGAATGAAGATGATGAAGAGCAGAGCTTTGTTACTCACAATATTGCCCTTGGGCCAGCAGCACCTGCATCTCCCGGACACACAGTAGGTGCTCTCTCGCACCTGTCTACGAGGTGTGCATGCGCACTCAAGTTTCAGAGACACTGCCATGGAAAAGAGGAATGACAAATGAGGTCGGGGCCCAGAAAAATGATAAGAACACTTTCAGAAGGCTTTTCTTAAATACTTTCTTTGGCAGAGCTGAAGGCTCCCGAAAGCATAAAGGAGTAGAAAACATATGCGCTTCTGACAGGACGTGAGCGTCTTTACCAGCTACACCAAGAATATACCCGAGAAGTATGCAGGGGCCTGGGATAATCAAGACAGAGGCATCAGGAAAAGACCTACAATGACTTTAAGCTAAAAGTGGCTTTAAAATCAGAAGAATTCTAAGAGACAAGTATGTGACAAACAACAGAAGCAGATAATGTAGGCAGGCAGGAGAAGGGGGAGGTACATCCTGCAGTGACTGGGGGGGAGGACTGGAAAGACTGGGAACAGAGCAGGGAATTGGCTGTCAAATGTCTATTACAAAGTCCTAGGGGTTGTTTTTCCAAAAAATATTGAGTTAAGAGTGCTTACAAATAGATAAGGAAAATGTGATATTTATACAAAATGAAGTACTGTGCTTCCTTAAAGACAGATAAAAATTAGGCATTTGTGGATAAATGGAGGTGTCTGGGGAACATAGTGTTAAGTGAAATAACTTAGACACACAAACATAAATGTCACTTGCCTCCTCTTATATGAGAAAGACACAAAAATTATACATATGTATAATATATAAATATTACACAAATAAAGAGCAAAATACAAGAAAGATAGTAAGTAGGAGAGAAGTTCAAATATTTCCCCAAATTAAACATTCAATTTCTATGTATATACTAATTTGTTTCATTTATACTACTAGTTTATCTTAGTTTGTTGAAAAGAAAGTTTCGTGTTATTATCTGTTTGCTTCTTTTTTGTAAGAATCTTTTGGGTTTATGCTGTCCTCTGAATAACTACTTTCAAGATAACAACACATTGTATAATAACTGTGTTATTCTCTTATTATTTGGTTACGAAGCTTTGTCTTGTTTCTTCATACAATAAAAAAGTAAAAATCCATCCCCCCAAAAAGGAATGCTAATGATACGTTCTCTCTCCAAAGCACACGAGTCTGACGCAAGCTGACTGAGGTCATTGGCTGTGTCGTGGACACACTCTGCATCCGCACAGGAAGATGAGCGGCGCGAGCTAAGGAAAGGATGGAAGCAAGGTTGGAGGATGAAATGAAAAGGGCCAGCTCCATCTGAAAAGTGCTGGAAAGAGGCAAAGTCTCCAAGAGAAGCTCATCGTAGAGCTTAGGAAAGGGGGAAGCAGAACACCTGGACAAAAAGCTGAGAGAGAGAAATCTAAGCAGCTACTTGCTTCTAATCAAGGCCTCCCACAGTAGTGACAAAGTGTCAGTCAGCATAACCATTTGTCCACTTTCAAACTGGGGTTAATTATTTTTTAGCTTCTTTTCTCAGTTATGGACATCACATATCACATTCCAAAAGTCAAGATAATCCAGTGGCAAAATGATAGCATGTCTAAATCTTTGCCTGGATTTAATCCAAACTCCACTTCTCCTCCAAAGTCTTGAGTCATGTGCAAGATTTTTGTTAAAATCTGACAAAAATCAAATCATCAATCCAACTTTAATTCTTCATTGTAAAATTTTGCAGCAATTAACGTGTTCTCTTCATATGAAATATATATATTCCAGGTAAAGCATCTGCTTTATATATTAGAGTGATTGCTGAAAGCTGTTGTCTACAATTATGATTGTGTGTGAGTTTATCTGGGATACTTATTTTTTAGAATAACAAGTTGAGTGACCAGAAAGGTGTGTTTCATTGTTCGTATGAGCATTCCAAAGAGCTCTACATCAGTTGTAAATGAGATCGGTATATCAGCACTTAATATCTAGCATGATCTGCAAAATAACTAAAAGACAGAAAAGAAAAACCCTCTTGAATTGCCATCTTCTATTACACCCCCCCCCACACACACACACAGCCATGATTCCCTTTTATTTAGCACAGAAAAAATTTGTGGAAAAATGTAGAAAGGGAAGGGTTGGATCATGCTACCAAATCAGCTAAATTTCAAATAAATCAGAAGGTAACAGATACCCTTGTTTTATTTCTTCCGTCTTATCACATTTCAAGGAACACTTGCAAGACTAGAGACTTCCATGACTTCTTGCACTGAGTTTCAATTTTGTTACTTTCTCAACCAATCATTTGTTTCCTTTCACGATATGTATTGCAATGCAAGTGCATATATTTTAGATGAAAGTAAGTATCCCAGATATTGAGCCTGGAGTCTTGACATTAAACCTAGACTATTAGTAGTTTACTTAAGGTATTATTCTGCATAATTTGCATTAAATTATGTAACAGAATTGAAATCAAATAATGTGATTTAAGTAAAAAATTAAATTCAGCTGAAATTTAACTATGCCATGACTTCCTACAGCCAACTTCATAAGAGAATTCTGCTCCTAACAACTCCTGCACTAGAAGCTATCTCATGATGCTGCATTTTTTCCTCTCCACAAAATGTATTGTCAAGAGTTTACCACTGCTTCTGACAACATCATTGCTAAATTTTCATTTCCCAAGCAAATCCAGAATTCTTAACATTTTAGCTTTCTCAGAACAGCAAACTTGACTCCTCATATGTGTTAAAGGAAGCTTTCAAGCTGCCAACCTTCCCTTGGCTAAATGTTCTTGTAAAGTGAGAGCTTAATGCCAATTAACCCTATGCTGTCTAGACAATTGAAATGAAGTGGGAAAAATCACAGTGGACAAAGTCATACAGTGTACTTGTTTCACATGTCTTAGTCTTATAAAGAGATAACTCTAAATAGACTCTTCAGAACAGCCTGAAATATCACTGATCCTTCTATAATACTATAAAATCTCTCTCCCTCTCTCCCTTTCTCCCTCTCCCCTCCCTCCCCCTTCTCTCCTTTTCTTCCTACCTTAATCCTTCCCTCCCTCTGAAGCAATTTTGTATGTGTAAGACTCATAAATGTTAAAACAGAACTGTGTGTTTTGTGATTTTTCTGGCATTTCTTCACACCACCAGTCAGTCATTCCTCCTCTTCAGACTTAATGAAATCATAGTGATTCACAAACTTTGGTTGGAATGGCTATATGACACACTGTTGAAGAAGCAATAAGACTATTGCATTACCCAAATAAATGGTTTTAAAAATAATAGAATAGCTGTACCCTTAACTAAATCTACTATGTCAGAGACTTATGTGATATTTTACTCATACTTCACACAATGAAAAGTAAGCCAGGACAAATTCATATGGTAGAGCTTTGTAATTAACAGGCTGTTTGTCCCTGGAGGAAAACAGGAAGAATCCAAAGGTGATTTGTCGCAGGTGTTTTAGGCAAGAGGAGAGACACATCCACACATCTTCAAATTCCAGGAAACCAAGATCCTCACCAAGATTCTGAAATGACAGGAAGGAATAATACTAAAGGATGAAGGTTCTCAGTAAAATAATTTAATCTTAAAGAGTCACCTCAAGAGAAAATGTCCTCTCAAAGGATCAAATGGGGAGAAAGCAAATGTTGATCGTCATCCATGGCCAAAATGAAGCATAGAATTATGTTGAGAGATGACACTTAGAAGTCTAATTCAATCTCTTCATTAAGCAAATAAGAAAATCAAGCATTAAAGGCAATAACCCCTACGAAGCTATCCAATCAATATAAGTAAGAACAGAGAGGGGACCCAAAAACTACAAGTCTCAATTCACTTCATTTTATTATGCAAGGGATGTCTCTCTGCCATATTAATGAAGTTCTCCAAATAATATAGATGGTGGTACGATTGTAAAAATCTAATGTACTGAGTTTTATTTTATAAAAGATGCATCTTTCTCTGTATTTAATTATAAGTACACTAAAACAGATAAACTTACCTTCTCACCAAGTCATTTCATTTCATGTATTTTCTTTTGAAAAACTTTCTTAGAACATGTAATAATGATATGCATTTATGGGCAATTGTGTAATATTCCCACTCTAGTCTTTATTTGGAAATCCTTTCTGAAAATGAAAACTCCCTTATCACATACGCCATTTTCTGTCATTCAATGAAAAATGAGACAGAAAACCCAGTTATATTCACTTTGTTAAGATGGTGCCACCAACATAAGGGGTAATCTCAGTTTCTTTCTAAGGACACTCATATAAATACAAAACTAGTTTTCCATCCCATTCCCCCCCACTCGATTATTACTTGACAGAGAAGAAACAATGCCAAGTTTCTTCTGTCACCCAAGAACATCTGAGCAAAGAACACAATGTATCATACAAAATGTCACCCTGATTCCATTTTCACTGGAAACCATGGGACCCTGATATTTATGATGTCCCATCTTCTCTTAACTAGTGCCATGTCCAAAATTTATAATCTGCCTAAAAATAGAACCCACAGAGTTGCTCTACTGATGCTCTGGTGGGTTGAACTCTCCATGGGAAGGATTTCTTGGCAAGGAGTTCTCTCAGAGCCAACTTGCTCATCATCAAGAAGCTTGTCAGCACCGAGTCTGTAAGTATCTAGACCACCGTGAGATAAGACGAGAGGTTGGTCACAGGGCACCAAAGAAAAGATGATAAGAAAGTAAGCATCTCTAAAACAAGTCAAGCCCATGATCTGTTTGCTGAAGTACCATTGTCTCTCAGTAACACCAATTAAGCAGGAGACTCCTAAGGAAAAAGAGTACATCGGCAAGTGCTGCATGCTTGTCCTTTTCCTTTCCCTCTACTTCCTAATGCCCACTCCTCCAGATCTTCCCTTCTGTGTCTTGGTCAAGCCTGGCAATATTGCTCTCTACCCCTCACTGCTTTGCCAATTCTTACGCAGCTCCTCTCCCCACCAGGCAACATACCTCCTTGTAAAGAGAAGTACATTTCCTTAGAGACTTCCTCTCAAAATGCAAGTGACTCAAAGCCAGATTTAGCGTGTTCACCTTATTTTACATCCTAAAAGAGGGACTTGTTGATCCATATGATGGAATTTCTATTGCTGAGATTTGGGCTGAGATACCAGGGCACTCAAAAGATATCCCAGCCCTTTAGGAACCCCACTGGATTAGTTTTCTCTGTAAGTTGATACCTTCAGCTCTAGGGTAGAACCAAAGTGGTCAAAACCACGCAAATTTTGGCTCAGGACCTTGAAGTGCTGGTTCTGATTTACCACAATAAGAACCAAAAAAATTGCTTCACCTTTCCTCTTCCATGTATTCCTCTGAAAAATAGGATTAAGAATACCCACCTCAAAGCCCTTTCATGGAATTCAGGCTAACATGAACAAAAAGTACTTGATAAACATTAGTCACCTTAGTTCTGCAATTCATTTTTATTGAGATCAACTGTTCCAGCAACCCTTCTAGTAACTCCAGTTCTTAGAGGATTCTGCTAAACCAAGCACTGACAGACATTTTCTCTAAAACTTCAGGTAGTCCGTCATTTTGGATTTGCGGACTGGACTCTCTCAACTACAAAACTCTCTCGTCACAAGAGGAAAACAGCAATAAACAATACCTGAATTAGGTCCATAGGATGTAGAATCCAAACGCCTGTTCTAAAGAAAAATGTACCAAAATGGGATATATGTTTATGACAAATATCGAGGAGCCAACTCATATATCTGTTTTTCACACTTACCACTCATTTTTTAACCTCTTAGAATAAGAAATATACTTCCCAGTACTTGTTCCCTTGACTTTCACCCTAGCCACCATAAAAACTATTCATCCGCAAGTAGCTTAGAAAGCAGGCTGTCAAGAGAACATATTCTTAACTAAATGCCGTACCGTCTCCAACATATGGTTCCACACGTTTGCTGATAGGCCCAGGGGAGGCCAGAATTCCATCAGTGTGAGCTTAGTGGCTCACAAACTCTCCTCCCATTCTCTCTCTACCTGAGTGATGGAATTCAGGCGTCTGTGGGAGAAAGAGTAGCTCACTGTACAGGGTTTCTCATACAAAGAAGCTTCTATACAGTGCCCTCCCTATTTTAGAGTACTTTAGTCCCCATCATCAGATCCTCACCCAACCCTGACAAGTGCAGTGCTCTTAGGTATTCTTACTATTTATTTTGCTTCCTGTGATTTTCTTTT
This sequence comes from Fukomys damarensis, assembly GCF_012274545.1. Classification (NCBI taxonomy): domain Eukaryota; kingdom Metazoa; phylum Chordata; class Mammalia; order Rodentia; family Bathyergidae; genus Fukomys; species Fukomys damarensis. The sequence continues at coordinate 14,572,867 of NW_022900936.1, read as the reverse complement.
GCTCTGGACCTACCACCAAATATTTCAATTGAGCCACCCCCACTGACCTGATTTCGGGGGTAGAGATCCTGCCTCAGGGCCTCAAAGGACTCTCAATATTTCAGTGACATCGTCTCTGTTAACATGAGCCTTCCCACTGAAGGCCTACAAAGAGTGCAGCTCAGGAGAATCCAGGTCAGGACTCAGTCCATGCGTTCCCACAATCAGCCATCTTCCACCCATGTGTTGGAGGCTGTATGTAGTCACAAGGGTGAGTAGATTGGCATCTAGGCTTGTGGGAAGGAAAAATCTAACCACTGTGGCAGATCTCACCAGGAAATATGAAAGAGTAGGAAAATTCTAATCCAGTTATTATTAGGACACACCACCCAGGAATAAGTAGGGCCAAAGCAGCGTGCCTACTTACCCTGAAATAAGTGCAGGTAAATGGCCAATACATTTCCCATCCCTAGCTTTAACCATGCCCTCTTCTACCATTTCAAGCACTGGTTCCCAGCATAACTTTTCCCCATACTCAGAAAAGATCAAACAAACAAAAATAAATTTTAAATAATTGTCATTTGATCCCTGGTACTGAAAAGAAAATTGAAATTGCCTCCATCCCCACCTATGTTATAGTTTATATTGATGCCACAATGCAGTTCAGAGGGGTCAAAGCTTTCTTTCGCTCACTACAACTTCTCTACCTAAGAATCTAGCTGGCATGAGTATGTGCTGGACTGAAGGACAATCAGCACAGGCCAAGAAAAGTATGAACAAAGATGAAATTCTTCATTTAGGGCAGGTCTGTCCCGATAATATGGATGCTCATGGTTGCAAATCTTTCACTTTCCAATCTAATCTTTCTCAAAACTTTGTTGACTCTAAGTTCTAAATCTTTTCAAAGTCTACTTTCTCTTCTCCAAATTCACTAGTACTACACCAGAATTTCCATCTGTCACATGGAACATAACTCTTATAACTGATTCCCCTTGCCTCTCAGTTCATCTGCTTCAATATCTGCTTTTAGAACATTATATCCAAAGTGGCAGTTTGTCTCTTCTTTGAAAGGAATATGGCCTTGGGATCACCTTCATCAAAACAGGCTTAGAGGTTGTTAAAAATATAGATTCTTGTACTCTCCTTTTGGAAATACTGAATCACACTGAGTAGGCAATAACTGAAGATCTGCCGTAACCTTTAACCCTCCCTATCCAGTAATTGTCCTGTACACTGAGCCTTGTGAACCACTGACTTAGGAGATTTAGTCTCCAAAGATGACCCCCATCTCTTATTCATACTCATACCAACTGGACTACTCACTAACTGTCCTGTTCTCACAGATCTGGAGAGATCTCATAGAGCTGGTTGTCGTGGTAGCTAAGTGTTTCTTCAGGTTTTCTCTGGAAGCAGCTGGAGCTCTCAAGTGTGCTATTTGTTTCCAGATGTTGAAGGAAGAGTTTCCTTCCCATAAGCCTAGACAACAGCCTACCCATCCCCAAGAATGCACATAACCTCCAATCAACACATGGGTGGACGGTGGCTGATTGTGCGAGAGCGTGATACCTGAGTCATGGTCTGTGTCCTCCCAAGCTGCACTCTGCTGGCATTCAGTATGATGGCGGACATTTCTGTACACAATTTCACTGAAATACTGAGCGTTCTTTGAGGGCTAAGGCAGGTCTTTATCCCCAAGAACTAGATGGGTGAAGAACTCAGTAGATAACTTGCTAAATGAATAGATAATGGCAAAAAGTAATCAATCAATAAATGAACAAATACATAGTGAGTCAACTACTTTGAAACCATTTTTATTATGCACAGGCATAACTTCTGAAAAAATAATTCAATATATCTGAAGTTTGATTTGCTTCTGGGGAATGATTTGCTTCTGGGGTGACTATAAGAAATAGTATAAATTGCACTCTCTTTCTTTGATTATACCCTCTGTGAATTCACTATTAACCAATACCCGTAAATAGTAACCTTTATAATTTATTCATTATTCCTACTGTTGAAATCATGACAAAGCTCCAACATAACAATTTCCCTCTATCATCTTTTGGGACAAGTGGAATATTCTTTAGAAGCACGTGAGCATGTGGGTGTAGGTCTGCGGTATATGGTGTGGGGGCAGAATCATGGAAGCCTGCAAAAAGTCATACATTCAAGCTCAAAAAGCAAATTGCACCTATTTCAGCAAATTGGAAATTGATGGTGTGTAACACTGAAAGCCTAGCAGTGGCTATTATTTCCATCTAGGCTATTATTAACCCGTAATATTTTCTCTAGTAAACACTCAGTTACCCATAGCAACAGGATCATGTCATACAGACACAAGGGCTCCCTGACTTTGCCAGAGACATGGATAGTGCTTCAGATGGATTCTAGAAAATGAAAAGAGGCTTGCCAAAACCAGTATTTTTTGGAATCCTAAACTCAAATTTTACTTGAGATAGAGGAAAGAAAAGAACTCTGATAAAGTAGAAACTGCTGGATTTTCATACCCCCCCCACTACTCCTATTCTGTCTCTAGTGTCTTCCAGATGAGCAGAGAAGTGTCTGTTTTCTTATCTAAGGCAAACACTCCGTTGGGCTCTGGGTGAGCTCCAGTGTCCCTTCACAGTTACTCTTTTACAGTGTCAGGTATTGCTTCCAAGTCCACTAGTTTCTATTTCTTCTCTCATGACATCTCCCCATCAGTATTTTTAAAACAAATATCTTTATTGGTGTGCAGCATAAGATAAACAAATACACATATCATAACAATACCAAATAGTTTCAGTAAGCCATTTCAAAGTGAATACAGCTATGCAACCACAATACAATCAAGGTTCCTTAAACTACTGTAAGTTAATGTTTTTGTATGTGAAATTTATATAAATGAACTTTTATTATATGTTTTTATATAACTTTCTCTATGCAGATTCATCAGAAGAACCATCCATGATGTGCAGGCAATAGGACTCTGTTCACTACATGGCAATATTTGTTTCCTAAGGCTTCTATCACAAAGTACCCAAAGTTGGGTACTTAAACAAAAAAAATGTATTTTTCACAGTGCTAGAATCCAGATATCAAAGAGCAAAGCTGTGGTGAGATTGACTGCTAGGGGCAAACTTGTTCTGTGGCTCTTTCCTGGTTTCTGATGGATTATATGCACATCTTCCAACTAAATTCAACTGTGCATCACCTGTTCTTTGCCTTAGTGCCCAAGTAACCATCACATGCATGTGTAAGCCTTGTGTGCATTTCTTTTCTCACGTGCAATTCTTTGTATAAGGGTATCAGTCATTTTGTATTAGTGGGTGACCTCCATTCTATTATTAAACCCTTTTAACTAAGTTGATTTCATTTCCAATGACCTTATTTTCAAACTGAGACACTTTCTTCAATAGGGTGTTAGGATATAGGAGTTAAGTGGGGAACACAATTCAACTGATATCAAGTGTTATAAAGTATCTTATTATATAAATAGATTACAAGTTATTAATTTATCCTGTGTCAATGGTTATTTGGTTGTTCCCCAAAAGAATACAGAGTATGAAGTTTGTATTTAGTGTTGCTCATTTCCCTATTCTGGGTTTTCCACTATATTTGTATATTCTTCCCTCCTCAATGCCTTTTTTTCTCTGACGCTTTGCATCTTATTTAAGCTCCTTAATAATTAATAACAATAAAATTCACTGACTTGACTCTCTGGAAGCAGCTCTTGGCCAGACTCCCCTTAGAGATTCCAGAAGTGCAATAAACCATTAAACATAATTGGATGAATCTCTAAAATTTAGCTCCATGACACAGGAAATACTTAGGAAAGCTCGTTAGGAGAGTTTTTCTCAAATCAAACAAGATATCCTGAGGAAGACTTAAATTACATATACTGACCCAGATATAAAACATGCTTATAGATGTCACAGAAAATGGCAAAACATGCAGCAACTATCACCACAATAATTATATATATAAAATATATCATATATATTCTGATATTTGAGATGGGTTTTTGTGTCATACAAATGACAAAACCCATCTCAAATATCAGTAGCTTTGACCAGCAAAAATTTATTTTGCAAGTCCGAGACTCAGCTGCATGTTAACTGAGCCAGGCTGAACTAATTCAAGCCGGAGGATGTGCTCAATTTATCTCAACATGTGTTTCAAGGGCAAGAGAAGCAAAGCTAGTATTCAAACATTTCTGCTTACCTTCCACATGCCACATGCTATATGCAACATGCCAACATCTCATGGACTGGAGTAGGTCACGTGAACAAGTAGAGAAGAGTGGAGCGGGAGCCATATTTACCCATGGACCAAGGGAGTGAATATTTGATGAACAATAAGGTAATCTACCACAGGAAATATGAGGAGGTTCTCTAGATAGAGGACATGGGGGAGAGAGGGAAAAGAGCAGAATTCTTTGTATTTGACTTGGTGATTTTCCCAGATCAACTAAGTGTTTCCAGAGAGGATATCTTTCCTCTCTGATGTGATTAAAAAGATACACTGGTGGTTGTATTAGCCTTCTAGGGTTACCATAACAAAAACTACAGATTGGTTGGTTTAAACAATGGAAATTAATTTTCTTGCAATTTTTGGAGGCCAAAATTTCAAGATCAAGATGTCAGTAAGACTAATTTCTTTTGAAACTTCCTACATTATGAAGACGGCTGCCTTCCTCCTGTCTTCACCCAATCTGTACTCTACACACACAACCTGTGTGTGTGCTGATCTCTTCTCATGAGAACACCAGTCACTAGATTCAGAATCACCACGATGACCTCACTTCACTTTTGGAGGTGCTCAGGTTAGAATTGCAGCATATGTGTCTTGGGATACAGCATTCTAGGCCACAGAGAAAAGGCCCTGAGATAGAACCAAGGTGGATTTGAATTCAGTGTCTGATGGCTATAAACTTGAGGACCAATTTTTACAGACTCTCTAACCCCCAGTTTTCCCATCTCCAAAACTGAAGATTATAATATAACCTCAGCATATCAATTCACAGTTTCTTTTAGGAATAAACAAGATAATACATGTAAAACATTCATCCCAGTGTCTGACATAGAATAATAAAACTTGCAAATAATTGTTGTTGCTTCTCTTATATTTAATTTAAATATTATAGCAAGGCATATTTTGTGTCAAACACCAGAGACAACATATAGTAAGTGCTAATTATAAAGTAGTATAATATAAAAGTCTCATTGAAATATCAGTGAGACTATAGCATAGTTTGCAGGCCAGGAACAATTCCTAAATATTATTATACCTTTTAATAACAGCCTGTCATTTTAAACAAAGGAAAGACTTTGTTAGTCTTCCTGAAAAGGTCTTCTGAGCTAGATATTCATATTATTGTGTTGACTTTATAGCTGAAGAAACTGGGGCACATGGAAATTTCATGATTTAACATTCAACTTGGAGTCAGCAAAAGATAACCTACTACTAGAATCCAGTCTTTTCTTACCAGCATGGCTCACGAATCTAAACTGAACTGACTTCACTCCTCTCTTTGCTTTGATGATCATATACTGCTTGATTGGAAAGTTACACTATATAATTTCACAGTGATTACATGCCCCTGAAGGTCATTTTGTAAGTAAATGTTTTGAAACCAAAGATAATCATTGTTATACAACCATAACCCTTTTTCTTATGCCATATTCTCCACTGGGAATTTAACCAAGCTAAAGTTACACTTCAGAGTCTCAGTAACTGGAACTGGGCTCTGCTCTGCCTTTCTGGAGGCCTCTAGGATAACCTCTATCCTTGCCACTAAAGAACATATGCACAGAAAGCAGCCACAGAGCTCCCAACATGAGTGCTGGCAACACAACACACTAAGATGAATCAGAGCAGATTCGTTGCATCACAGGACACTCAAAAGTGGGACATCCTGCCCAGAAGCTCTGACATATGCTCCTGCTTTCTGGACATCACAAAACCTCTCCTCTCTTTTGAGAAACTGCCTAATTGCTTTGCTTTATTATCTCTAGGATCATCTCCAGGCTCAAGAGTTCTCCACTCTAGGTCACCAGGTTCACTCTAGGTTAGTGTTCTACTGACAAAGTACTAATTAGCTACAGTAGTGAACGGGTTAATGCTGCCCCTTGTTCTGGGTAATCTACATTCTCTACATTTTAATTTTTTTTTTGAAAATTTTAGCAATGTCCATTCACAGAGGTGCACAATAAATAAGGCTGAACAACATTACACACTGTGGCTCCTTCCCACTTTGAACACAGAAGCGTGATTCTTTTATCCCAATCCTTCCACAAACGCAGTGTTTCTGTTTTGTTTGTTAGCAATTTGTTCTCTATGTAATGACACTGAGAATTGAATCCAGCACTTTTCTTTTGGACACAGGGTTAAATTAAATTGCTAAGGGCCCAGGCTGGGTTCCAACTGACAGTGCTTCTGTGCCAACCTCCCAGCTGCTAGAACTTCAGGTGTGCACCCCACGCCCAGCTGCACGCCACAGTATTCAGCTGCATCAGAAGGGTAGTGGAATTACTCCTACTCCTTCAGGAGTTGATGCATAAACCAAGTTAAAACAATCAGCCTCTCCAAATGTTTTGGGAATTTAGAAAGTAACATAAATTCTGGGAGACATAATGTAAGGATTCAGCTGCAAAACCCTCATAAAAATATTAGTAAATAGAGCTTTCTGTTTACTTTTTCTGGATCTTGCCTGATTATAAGCTTCTGAAGGTCGATATTCTCTGTACTTGCCTTTTTTTAATTATTCATTGTTTTCATTGGTACATTTTACATCTACAAAATGATGACAACCATCATTGGGAATTTGTATCTGTATATGATACATATTTGTTCTTCTTTTTTCCCCATTCTTTCAATCCCTCCACCAATCCCAATTTACAAAGACTTTGTTTCTGTTTTTTCCCCTTTCTGATGGTTTTTCCTTTCCCTTCTTTCTTTTCCCCTTTCCCTCTCCCTACTTCCCCTTCCCCTTTGGACCTTCTCATCCTATTTCACATTCTCTATTATACATTTTAGTCCTCATTTACACTTTTAGTTTCTCACAGTAGAGAAACTAGTTGTTATTGACACATGCATTTCCTATTTATTTCACTTAAGAGTATGGCCTCAATGTGCATCCACTTAAATATAAATTTCTCAATATTTTCATTCTTTATGACTGAGTAGTAATCCATTTTAATTTTTTCACAAGTATACAGAATGTACTGGTACATTTTAGGTATGAAGTACAGTTATATTCATTATTGGGATCTTGTACCTTCACATGACAGGTCTTGGTTCTCATTTTTTCCCCTTGTACCTGCCCTTCCTTCACCCCCTCCTCCCTTCCCTATTTACAAATACATTCTTTCCATTTTTCATTTTCTCATGTTTTATTTTCTTTTCCCTTATTACCTTTCCCCCACCCTTCCCACTTCCCCTACACCTTTAGCCCTTTTCTTTCTATTTCACATTGTCAATTATACCATTAGGATCTTATGTACAATTATAGTTTTTCAATCAGCCTAATCCATTTTATTAAAACACACACACACACACACACACATCTTTATCCAGTCATCAGTTAATGGGCAACTGGACAGTTTCCAAAATGCATCTATTGCAGACCATGCTGCTATAAACATGAGTGCACATATATCACTGTGGCATGATACTCTTAATTCTTTTGGGAAAATACCTAGTATGGGAAGAGCTGGGTCAAATGGGACCTCTAACCCTAGTTTTCTGAGGTATCTCCACACTGATTCCAACAGTGGTTGCACCAGTCTACACTCCCACCAACAGTGGAGCAGAGTTCCTTTTTCCCCACAACCCAGCCAGAATTTGTTATTGTTTGATTTCTTGATAACAGCCATTCTTTCTGGAGTAAGGTGGGATCTCAGCATTGTTTTCATTTACATCTCTCAGATGACCAGAGATGTTGAACATTTCTTTTTTTCATACTTATTTGCTGTTTGTACTTCTTTTTCTAAGAAATGTCTGTTCATTTTAGATGCACATTTTTGAATTGGATCTTTAAAATTGGGAGGTCTGATTTTTTAAAAGTTCTTTACATATTCTAGATAGTAGACCTTTGTCTGAGGAAGAACTGATAAAACATTTTCTCACATTGTGGGTCATCTCTTCACTCTGTTGATGGTTGCTATTGCTGTGCACAAGTTTTTTAATAAGATGAGATCCTAGTTGTTGATTCTTTGTGCTAGTTCACATGTGGAAGTATGGCCATTTTCACTCTATTAGTTCTTCCTAACCAGGAGCAAGGAATATCTTTCCATTTTCTGATACCCTCTTCAATCTATTTTTTCAGAGTGCTGTAGTTTTCAGAGTAGAGGTGTTTTATTTCTTTCATTAGATTGATTCCTAGACATTTCTTTTTGGATACTATTGTGAAAGGAGTTGTTTCTCCAGTTCCTCTCTCAAGGAGTCTATTGTTTGTGTACAGGAAGTCTGTTGATTTTTGTGTGTTGACCTTATATACAGCTACTCTACTGATTTTGGTTATGTCTAGAAGACTTTTGGTGGAGTTCTTGAGGCTTCTACATACAGTATCACGTCATTTGCAAATAATGACAAATTTAACTTTCTTGTTTCCTATATTTATTCCTTTTATTTCTTTCTCTTTCTAATTACTGTGGCTAATGTTTCCAGAACTATATTGAAAAGGAGTGGTGATAGTGAACATCTTTGTCTTGTCTCTGATTTTAGTGTGAAAGATTTCAGTTTTGACCATTTAGTATGATGTTGGCTGTTGGTATTTTTTAGATGACTTTGATCAAGTTGAAATATAGACAATCTATTCCAATTTTCTGTAGAGTTGTATCATGAATGGGTATAGGATTCTGTTGAATGCTTCTTCTGCATCTATTTGACATGATCATATGGTTTTTGTCCTTGGCTCCGTTTTAGTGTATTACATTTATTAATTTGTATAAATGGAAACATCCTTGCATCCTTGCATCCTTGTATGATCTTCTTGATAATCTTCTGCATTCTGTTTGTCAGTATCTTATTGCATCTATGACCAGTAAGAAGATTGGTCTATAGTTTGCTTTTTTGGTTGTGTCTCTCTCTTCTTTTGGGATCAAGGTGATGCTTGTTTCCAGGAATGAATTTGGGAGTGTTGCTTCCCTTTCAATTTTATCAAAGACCTTAAACAGTATAACAATAGCTTTTTTTCCAAATGTGTTGTAGAATTCAGCAATGAAGACTTCAGGACCTAGGCTTTTCTTTGTTGGTAAATTTTTAATTATATTTTCAATTTTTTTATGATATTTGTTTGTTTTGGATTTTTAGGTCATAGTTTAATTTTGATGAGTAACTACAAATCTATTTCTTCTGTTCTCCATCTTATTGCAGTACAGGTTCTCAAAGAAGATATTAATGATCCTCTGGATTTCTGCTTGGTCTGTTGTAATTTCACTCTTTTCATTCCTAATTGCATGGGTCTGGGTCATTTCTTTCCTTTTTTTTTTTTTTTATAAGTTTATCCAAGAGTTTGTCAATTTTATTTATTGTTTCAAATAACCAGCTTTTTGCTTCATTTATTTTTGTATCTTTCTCTTTCTCTTAGTCTCCTTTGCATGATTTCTGCTCTGATCTTTATAATTTCCTCCCCTGTATAAGCTTTGTGTTTTTCTTGCTCTTCTTTTTCTAGAAGCTTGAGGTTATGCATTAGGTTACTTACATGAGCTCACTCTGCTTTCCTAATGTGGGTATCATCTGCCATGAATTTCTCTTGTAAGACTGCTTTCACTGTATCCTATAAATTCAAATATGTTGCACTTGCACTGTAATTTAATTGTATAATTTCTTCTTTAATTTTCTCTGTTGCCCATGGTTGTTAAGGAGAGGGTTTCAATTTCTATGTGTTTGTAAAATTTTTGTGCTTTTTTTTCCTGTTGACCAATTTCATTACACTATGATTTGATAATATACGGGGAAAGACTTCAATTTATTTGCATTTATTTAAACATGTTCTGTGAGCAAGTATGTGGTCTATTTTGCAGAATGACCCATGCGCAGATGAAATGTGTATTCTGATTTTGTGGGGTGGAACAGTCTGTAAACATCTGTTAAGTCTATTTGTTCAAGAGTTTGGTTGAGTTCTTCTATTCTGTTGTTTATTTTATGTCTGGTTGATCTATCTATTTGTGATAATGGGTATTCAGGTCCACCACTACTGTTGTATTAGTGCTTATTTGATTTTTCATGTCTGTTAACATTTGTTTTCTATAGTTGGTTGCACTAATGTTTGGTACATATATATTTACGATTTTCATCTCTTCCTCTTGGATTGTTCTGTTTAAAAGGATGTATTGACCTTTGTCTCTCTTAATTAGTCTTGGTTTGAAATTCATTTTGTCTTCAAATAGGATAGCTACTTCTGTTTTTCAAGTTCCAGTCACATGGAGTATTATTTTCCACCTTTTAACTTTAAGTCTGAGTTTACATTTTATTTTAGTGTATTTCTTTTATGCAGCATATTGTTGGATCTTGCTTCATGACCCATTCTGCCAGTCTATTTTTTTTTTGATTTGGGAATTGAGACATTAACAATGATAATTATAACTGAATGTATTGACTTGTCCTGTCATGATCTTTTCCTGTTGTTGGATTACCGCCTCCGCTTAGATTTAATTTTTTTTTTCTTTTTATTGAGGTTATTGGCACAATCTAGGTATACAATACAATTACATTCATCATTGGGATTCTGTACCTTTACATAATAGGTCTTGATTCTCATTTTTTCCCCTTGTCCCTGCCCTCCCTTCACCCCCTCCTCCCCTCCCCATTTACAAACACTTGATTTCTATTTTTTCAGTTTCTCATATTTTTTTCCTCTCCCTTATTACCTTTCCCCCAGCCTTCCCACTTTCCCTACACCTTTAGCCCTTTACTTCCAATTTCACATTATTAATTATCTCATTAGGATCCTGTGTACTATTGTAGTTTTTCACACCAAAGAAACTATTCAGTATTTCAGTTAAAGAAATCTCTGTATGAACATTAAGAATAGGGAGTCCTAAAATAAAACTAAAAAGGAAAGTAAAAGAGAAAAGGCAAGGATGTAACATCAAAATAATCCTTAATTCTGGAGATGAAAATGGTCCCTGAACATATTTAAATTGCTTCTCGCTCTTATAGTCTTATCTTATTCTTTTTTTCATTATTTAGAGAATACTTTATTAGTTTCTGTAATCAAACCCACGTAGATATGACCTTACATATTTAGTACGATGTGTTACCCCTGCACACATGGAAAAAAATAAAAATAAATTAACATTTCTAGACCAATATGGTTGTCCATTTCTGTACAATGCCAAGTCAACACAGTAAATTGGGATGACTTTTTCCAAAGTTGGCAGCACCGTTAAAGTTTCCCAAAATTCAATTTATATATATATGTGTGTGTGTGTGTGTATATATATAAAGACTAATAATAGTATGTTATGCATCGATAGCAGCAACAGCTTTTCCAGATTCTGCTGCCATCTGAACAAAATTACAGATATTCAGCACATTCCATTAAAAAAAAAAACAAAGAAAAGAATAATATCCAGAAAACAGTAAAGTTCTGTTGCTGTTGTGATACCTGGCACCATTTTTTCTATTAGCCTCGTAATCATCATCTGGAAAGAGAACATTCTAGAGTAATATCATTAAATGTACCTCTGATAAAGCACGGTCCCTACTATGTAACATAAAGCAGGTACTAGATATTTTACATTCATTGAGGTATGATACAGTACTGTCGTACATCAATAATACTAAGTTCAGTTTTGGTTTGAAATTTACTTTGTCTGCAAATAAGATTGCTACCCCTGTTTTTTGGGGGGGCTCCTGTCACATGGAGAATTGTTTTCTATCTTTTCACTTTCAGGCTATGGGCTTCTTTTTGCACTAGGTGTGTCTCTTGTATACAACATATTATTGGATTTTGCTTCTTATTCCATTTTGCCAGTCTCTTTCTCTTGATTGTTGAGTTGAGGCCATTGACATTGCTGGTTATAACTGCTATGTACTGACTCATTATTGACATGTTATTGGCCTTTTGTTGATTCTTTTTACTTTTTCACCTTCTCCTTTTAATTTCTTGCCTTGCCTATTTGATTTGCTCTGTTGGGCCTCATGGTGTTGTTGCCTTCATTGCCTTTTTCTAGGATCTTGTTTAGAATTGCTTGTAGTGCTGGTTTGGTATTCATGTAGTTTCTCAGGTGTTCTTTGTCATGGAAGTGTCTTATTTCCCCCTCCATTTTGAAAGAGAGTTTTGCTGGATACATCAGTCTAGGTTGGAGGTTTTTCTCTTTTAGTACTTGAAATATCTCATTCCAGGCTCTCCTTGTCCCAGGGGTTTGTGTTGAAGTCTGCTGTGATTCTGATGGGCTTTCCTTTGTATGTGATTTGTTTCTTTCAGGTGTTCTTTGTCATGGAAGTGTCTTATTTCCCCCTCCATTTTGAAAGAGAGTTTTGCTGGATACATCAGTCTAGGTTGGAGGTTTTTCTCTTTTAGTACTTGAAATATCTCATTCCAGGCTCTCCTTGTCCCAGGGGTTTGTGTTGAAGTCTGCTGTGATTCTGATGGGCTTTCCTTTGTATGTGATTTGTTTCTTTTCTCTTACCACTTGTAGTATTTTGTTCTTCTGTTGGGTTTCTGGGATCTTGATTATTATATGTCTAGGTGTAGATTATTTTTTTGATTGTAGCTAGTTGGGGTCCTATATGCCTCAGTTATCTGAATGTCAAATTCTTTCCCTCTGCTTGGGAAGTTTTCTGTCATTAATTCTGCAAACAGCTTTTTTAAGTCCTTTGTATTTTCTCCTGTTACTTCATGCATTCCTATCAGTCTTATGTTATTCTTCTTTGCATCATCTAGGAGTTGTTGGATCGATTTCTCATGATCTCTTACTGTTTTTAAGAGACCTCTCTTTTCATGGTCACTGCAATCTTATCTTCTATATCTGAGAGTCTATCTTCCCATTCTTTTATCCTGTTGCATACACATTCAATAGAGTGTTTAATCTCCTGGGTATCTGTTTGAATCTGTTTTATGGATTCCAATTCTTTCCTATGTTGGGTGTTTATTTTTTCCATTTCTTTCTTATGCTAGGCCTTCATGGCTTCTATCATGGTCCTGAGCTCATCTATTTTTCTGTCAGTTTCTGCTCTAGAGTCTCAAATCATGATTTCCATTTTGCTCACTATCTCTGTGGTTATCTGGGAAATTATTTCTGTTTTGAATTTTTCTAGAGCCTGA
>NW_022900936.1:14531812-14559294 GCF_012274545.1 Fukomys damarensis | reverse complement strand
CTTGGACACTCCACCTATGGTAGCCACTAGTCTATCACCCTTAAATCATTTGAATTCAATTGAAATCAAGAAGCAATCCACAACATGTCTGCAGTGAACAAACTTTTCAATACAGTATATTTACCATTTAATGGCTCAGACAGAGTGAGGATGCAAGACCCCTGATCTCAGTTAGCTGATTGCTGAACCCCATGACGCTGACTGACCTTGGGCTGCAAGGCCCAGATTGAGTTCCCCATCCTTCTGAATGGTTGAACTCTGCAATGTTCTATTACAGGTTTCCCATCCCCTTTCTTTAAAGATGTTCAAAGTTGGGAACTCAGAAAAAAAACCTTGATGACCACCTCTGTCTTTGCAGAGTGGGTCCAAAGACTTGCACAGTCAGGAGGTCTGAGAGTGCGGGGGGGGATTATGGGGGTTCAGGGGTGCCCACGCGGCTACCTTTCCGGCGCTTGAGCGATGGCTGCTGGGTCGGGAGCAGGCATGGTTTTCATTCCCGCGGTGGATAGGGCCGGCCTATCTTCCCGGCGCTTGAGCGATGGCAGCTGGGTCGGGAGCAGGTGTGGTTCTCCTTCCCACGGTGGATCTGTCCGGCCTACCTTCCCAGGGCTTGAGCAATGGTGGCTGGGTCTGGAACAGGCGTGGTTCTCTCGATTTAATTTTTTTGTTGTGCCTGATGGATTCATTCTTTTGGGCTTTGTGGGGTTTTGACCCTCATTGTCTTTTCTAGGATATTATTTAAAATTTGGGGGAGTGCTGGTTTGATATTCATTTAGTTTCTTCAGTGTTCTTTGTCATGAAAATATCTGATTTCTCCATCAATTTTGAAAGATAGTTTTGCACGGTACTTCAATCTGGGTTGAGGGTTGTGTCCTTTGGGGGCTTAAAACACTTCACTCCAGTCTCTTCTTGCCTTGAGAGTTTGTGTTGAGAAGTCCGTTGCAATTCTGATGGTCTTTCCTTTGTATGTTATTTGTTTCTTTTCTCTAAATGCTTGTAATATTTTGTTCTTCCATTGCATTTATGGAATCTTCAATAAGGCTAGGTGTATTTTTTTTATCATGGCTAACTGGAGTCCTATATGCCTCACTTATCTGTATGTCAAATTTCCCTATTTGGGAATTTTTCTGCCATTACTTCTGTGAACAGTTTTTTTTTTTTAATGTCATTTGTACTATCTCCTGTTCCTTCATTGACTCCAATCAGTCTTATGTTATTATTCTTTGCTTCATCTAACAGCTGTTCCATTGATTTCTTGTGGTCCTTTGATGTTTTTTAAGAAATCTTTTTTTCCCATCACTAATTGCAATCCTGTCTTCTATATCTGATATTCTGTCTTTATATTGGCTTATTCTGCTGGGTAAACTTTCAAAGGAGTTTATAATCTCCTGGAAATCTGTTTGAATCTGTTTTATGGATTTCATTTCTTTCCTATGCGGGGATTCCACCACCTATGTTTTTTTTATCTGTGTCTTCTCCAGAGTTATTAAGTATGTATTCCATTATTCTCATTTCTGTTTGTTGTTGATGCTGTTGTTATTGGTGATGATGTTCTCGGTTTAATTTTTGGGGTGCTGCTTGTAAATTGCTTATTGAAAATATCCTTATTGTTAGTAGTTAGAACCCTTAGGGAATGGCTAACTTCTTGGATTGTCTTCCATATTTAGTTGACCTCTGAGTTTTGAGTCTGTAATGGCCCTTAAGCAATCTCAGTCCTGGCATACCGGGAAGGACAACTGACCAGAACAATCACATCACTGTGGCCACAGTAATACATTCAGCATCAACTATAGCATTGAACACAGCCTAGAAAATGAAAAACTGTTACAACTATTAATCTACCACCTTTGACAGCATGAACCAGACTTGTGGTTATATATCAAAACCTAGAACCAACCAGAAATATATTTGCAGTAAATACACCCTTCAATATAGGAAATTTGCCCTATGAGGACCTTTAGAAGGAGTTGAGGTGGGTAAAGAAATAGAAGATTATGCAAACTTTGGGCAACTGGTAAAGATAGAAGGAGAAGAGAGAAGGAAGGAACAAAATAAGAACAGAACAGACTGACAGCAATTAAAAAAACAGAAACTATATTCTCGCTCCTATAAAAATAAGAACAATTGAGGAAAAAAAATAAACCATAAAGGTTGGTAATATGAAGAAGGAGAAAAGAAAAAAAAAAATGTCCCCTTCAAGGCATGTCTCTATTTTCCTGGCAGACAATGTGGATAGCATACAGATTTGCTTCAACTCATCTCAGCTATCTAGACAAAATCCACTGAAGTTCAGGCTGGTTTACAGCTGCAAGACTGGAACTGACCTGCCTGACCACCTTCGGGTTTGAACTCTGCAGAGCTCTACTGCAGGCTCGAGCTACCCTTCCACAACAAGTCTGATTCTGGTAGGAGGTTTTGGCCCAACTCACCAATCACTGCAGTCTGCTGCACCTTTATTGAGGTGACTCTCTGCCCTCCCAGTGGGCTTCAATTCTCAACAAGCCTTAGAGAGGCCTTCTCTTTACTGCTCACCACTGGGCCAATTCCCGGGCTCAGAATCATGGCCTTTTGAGGGCCATTTAGCTCAGTGGTTCCACCACCTGCCTAGCAAGCACAAGGTCCTGAGTTCAATCCCTGGTAGAGAGAGAGAGAGAGAGAGAGAAAATTATGGCCTTTTGCATCCCCACTGTGCTGATGTCCCAGGGATCTCTGGCTAGGGTCTGTTTACCCTTACTGATGGTGTCCAACTGGGGCCAGACCTGCCTTTTGGGAACAAGATTATCTCTTACCTGTAAGAAATAAATTCGTGCTACTTTTGTCTTTATAAATCTGATTAATACTAAATCTACAACTTCTCTCTGAAGTGTCTACAACCATAGCTGCATAGAAGCCATCATAGCATCATCAGATGTTATTCTATATAAGTTCCCATAGTACATAGACACATTTATACAAATAAGACCTACAAACAAACTTTGAGGTCCATGCTTTCTCATCTTGCACCTAATTCAACACCAATCTCCAATGTTCATTCAAATTATGACTCACTTAAAAATGCGGAGTCACCAAAACTGTATACACATTTCAGAAAAAGAAAAACTTGTCACCAAAACTGTATACACATTTCAGAAAAAGAAATACTTGTATAAATTAATTGAAACCTGATGGGATTAATACAAATTACCTTTGGCCTCTGCAATCACAAGAGGTCCTGAAAGTGGTGGCCATTAGCTTCAAGACATTCATCCATATGGCAAAATGCTCCTTGGGTAACCTTGGTCATTGAGATTGCTGCACATGAATTTTCAATTTCTTCTGTGAGGACCAGGTGTATAGTTGGTTTTCTGTGATATATAACATCCTCTAGGGTCCTCCATATGAAGGTAAGGCCACCTGTTGAAAAAACAACATACTATTGTTTTTTTATGAAGTATGAATACATTTTTAATGAAATCATATTAAACTATCACAGATTAACATGCAAACTCCTAATATATCCTCATATATAGTTTTATAACAGATCAAATCACCCAAGCTGGACATCTGAGGACACTTCAAGTACTTTAACAATATGTGTTTTTCCTTCACAGACTAATACAAGGTGATTTACTTTCAACCTAACAAGACAGAAATGTAATTCTTGAGCAGAGAAATCATCATTTTAGGTTTTGGTGATTTTTGTCTTTTTTCTTTCTTAGCAAAAGTGAAGTTTTTTTCTATTACACATGAACTGTGTATGGGGAGATAAGATCCACTGTAGATCCCCTCTTGGTATCACAGGTCATTTCCCAACTTATCTAAGGTTTTCTTTTACAGTGATGACAGGAAAAGTAGACCACGCATGGCATTTTGCAAAATCTTTAAATGGAAACGGTTTCTGAAAGTCTCCTCATTGTATAACTCAGCTGTTTTGAAATATTGTATTTTATAATCAAGTTGCATTGTTCTTCATCAGAGGATATATCTACATTTAAATTGAAGATCAATCTAATTAATCAGGCAATATAGGCCTAAAACATAGCTCAAAGAAATGCTCAGCTATGATTCTAAGTAAACTATAAAATATTTCTCAAATACATACTTCATGTTTTAGGGATTTCATTTAAAGAAAAATACTTTAAAAATAGGCCATTGACAGTTCTTTAACACTTGTTATATACTAACATACAAGCCAGAAGTTAACATTTACTTTGGATCAAACATGGCCCTTTAGATTATTCTACCTAACAGGTAGAATAAATTTAGGAATTTGCTTGTATACTGTATTTTACTTGTGTTATTCCTGTATCATGTGATTCTGTTTTAAATTATCTTTGAAATATTACCTGTACTTCAATTTCCTTCTGATCATAATCCAAATAAATTGTTTAAGGAATATATTTAAGAAAATATGTCAATAACTGCTAATGAAAGAAGTAAAACAGCTTTAGTATATCACTAAATGAGAACATTGATGTTACTAAACTCAGATAAATGGGTTAAAGTATGAAGACAAAGTTTTGAAAAAATATATGCTTTTGTGTATATCTGATTTATTATATATATATATCAACATATATTATAAAAAGTAATAATACATGAATAATACATATTTTGAGATATGAAAAGATAAAACATACAACGGTGTCTCAGTTCATAAATTTAATTCCTTCTGCAATTCTAGGGAAGATGGTCATGGTGGTCATGGTCGTATTTGTTACCCAGTGCAGAGTTCATGAATGGTAGCCAAATTCTGCTGGATGCTTTTGTTTACAAAGCAAACTGTTCCTAAACAGAAGCATTCATCAACAGAAGTATCACTGTATTATTAATATTTATGTAATATTTTTGAAGTTTCAGGCACTACACCCATATGTATAGTATGAATATTCATATGGACAAATATACAATCTGATACAATTATGTTTCTGTAAGGTAACAGAGGCTAGATTAAATTACACTTTTTAAAAACATAGTCCAAGGCCAATTTCTGCTCCCCCTATGGTAGCTGACACTGTCCCATTACTTCAGAGCAAAGGATGATGGCATGTGAGAAGCACTCTTCAATGCCCCAACCACTCATCAAAATTCATGCCCATGGTGTTCCATTTGTAAAAAGACCTGGCCAGAATCCACACAGGGAGAAGCATGATCTCCCACTGGTGGCTACACTTTAGTATGGTAGGCTAACTGTGAGTGGCCCCCTCAAACAGGTCCGCATCCTAATCTCTGGAACCTAAAGATGTGTTATTCTATATGGTCAAAGTCTCTTTGCATGTCTGATTAAATTCAGGGTCTTGAGATAGATTAATTGGTGACCAAGTAAGCCCAATGTAATCACAAAGCTCCTTCTAAACAGGAAGACAAAAAAATCACATTTGGTGGCAGAGATGAGGACGGAAACAGAAGTAAGAGTGGGAGAGAGATTGAGGATGTTGCACTGTGGATTCTGAGCATGAAGCAAGGGGCCATGAGCAGAAGAATGCTGACCAACATCAAGGAAATAGATTCTCCTCTGGACCTTTCAGCAGGAACCACCCCTGATAACACGCTTAACCCAGCTAGACTCACTTTAGACATCTGACCTCCAGGACTGTGCGTGTGCACTCTCTGCCCTTAGACACTGGATTTGGTCATGTGAATTTCTTGACCAACCTAATTTTATTGAATGCAGAAGCCAGGAGGTGGCAAAAGTGTTGAGTGATCAAACTTACCATCTTGTACCACTTTCACACTGTGAAAAGAGGCCCTGCCCAGCTGCTGCTCCTTCAGCCAGGACCCCAGGACACAGAAACACAGCAGAACTGCCCTCACAAAAGCCCAGCTGAACCAAATATGGAGCTAAGCTACTCTATCCAGCGCAGGTGAAATCAGACACTGATCACTCAACCCACACATCTTTTTTTTTTTTTTTTTTTTATTTTTTTTTTTTTTTTGGTACCAGGGATTGAACTTGGGTCCTTGAGCTTGAAAGGCAGGCCACCGAACCGCTGAGCTAAATCCCCGGCCAACCCACACATCTTTTAAAAACTAATGAATTTTGTTGTAAACCACCACTTTTAAAGGCAATTACTGATGTGAGATCATCCTTTAACATAAGAAATCCTAAGTGCAAGATACATGTCCCTCTTCTCTCTCAAAGCAACTAAGACCAAGCCACTTTAACTTTCTCCAAAATCCTGCTCGATCATGATAAAGAAATGCCTATAATCGTAAGATATGCATAAATGCACAAACTGGCATTGTCTATTATGTTACAGTCTATAAAGGATACCTATTTTAATCCTTGCCAACATTTTTCTGGTAGGTATTATCATCCTGAGATTTTGCAGATGAAGAATGACTTAAAGAGATAAGTCCTGCAATTTTCTCAGTCACCCGTGGGTTTTTCTACCTACACTATTTTGTGTGGAAACTGAGACCCAGATATTTAGAATCCTCCCATGGCCATGTATTCCATCTGTGAGGTAGAGATGGAAATAGAACTGAAGTCTCCCAACACAGGGCTGTGATTCTTTATGCTCCCAATGGCCCCAAAATTCCCAGAGTGAAGAATAAAACGCAAACATTTTGAGAATCAGTCTCCTTTGGCATTCAGCAGTAGCTCAAATTTATCTGCTACCATTTTTCCAGAGACACAAGATAAAATGTGACATTGTTTTTAGATAACACTAGAAGGGTTTATAGCTTGAGTTTCTTTAATCTCTGTCGCTTGTTTCTGAGAACCCTGCCTCACCCTTCTGTGGTCATGTGGTAAAATTCATCTGGAACACATAATGTTTATATTGACTTGCCTTTTTATTCCATTTTCACTTTTCAGTATAAAAGCAAAGCTTTTGGGCTTGAATTATGCTTTTTACTCTCCCTATGGCAATGGTTTTTCAGAAACAGAAATGATAGTGGTTTCCATATTCACATTTCCCAATAAACTTGTCATCAAGAGTTCTCAGAGAGCTCTCATTAATCACTATTAGTCACTTCTTCCATGCAAATAAGAAGTCCTTTAAATGTATGAGCTGTGCTTGCTGCTGATTCAATGGCAAAACTGAAAATAATATCGCCTTTTAAAAAAATTAAAGATGTCCCTTGATAATTTCCGGGCATTGTAAATAGTAAGGGCTCATTCTCTGCAGATGGGAAGAGAATAAGATGGTATGTCCTGTTGGAAGCAGAAAAGCAAAAAGACAAGGAGAAGAACATCATTCAAAGCAGACAGGAAAAAAAATTGAGTTTGGTGGATATTGTCTTCAGCATTCTATTGAAATCAAGATATACACTTTAGAGAATCAATTTAAAATTACATTTTTCCATGTGTGTGGATGTGTGTCTCTGTGTGTATTTTCTTCAGATGAGTAAACTATCTTGTGGTTTCTTTCATCTGAAACCTGTTTTGGCATAGGAGAGCCCTCGCAGATTTCTGGACAAACTATTTCAGTGGGGTTTCTGGATTGGCTGCTGGGAATGTGACCTCAATCTGTCCCTGATTTCCTGTGGTAATCTTGAGGTCTTAATCTCTGTTGCCGGATTTCTCATCAGTAACTTTATTCAAATATGTGTGTGGTGGGGGAGCGAGGTCATAAGGAGGTCGAAAAGGCAAAGGAAGAAATACACAGGATCACTTTTTTGAAAATAGTAGTGTAGAATTCCTGAATATATCAATGAGTCTACATGACCCACACACTCTTAATTCTTAAAATAAGACAAAAGTGTATTGAAATGTTACACTGTAAACAAATGGTAAATATTTGAAACTACAGATAAGTTTAACCTAACATAATATATACAAATATCAAAATATCCAAGGTTACCCCATTAATATGAACAATTTCTATGCTTTTCTCCATCAGTTAAAAGGGGGGGGGCAAGACATCAAGACACGGAGGGAGGGGGGAAAAGGGGATAAGATATGTTATATACGTGCACCAATTCCCCATGATGTATGTAATTATTATGTACTTCAAACATATGCTAATAATTTTTGAGGGGTGGTGATTAAACTTGGGACCTTGCACTTGTGAGGCAGGTGGTGGAAACACTGAGCTATATCTCTGGTCCTAAATATTTTTTTAAAAAGAAAAGAAAAGGGCCGGGGATTTAACTCAGTGGTTCGGTGGCCTGCCTTGCAAGCACAAGGACCCAAGTTCAATCCCCAGTACCAAAAAAAAGAAAAAGAAAAAGAAAAGAAAAAATTGATTTAAAATTTAAAATTAGGGCTGGGGATTTAGCTCAGTAGTTCAGTGGCCTGACTCGCAAGCACAAGGACCCGAGTTCGATCCCCAGTACCAAAAAATAAAAAAAATAAAAATAAAAATAAAATTTAAAATTCAACGGGGGTATGGGAAAAAAATGAGAACTAAGACCTGTCATGTAAAGGTACAAGATTCCAGTAATGAATGTAACTGTACTGCATACCTAAAATGTACCAATAAACTCAATAAGGAAAAAAATTAAAATTCAATATAAAAAGGAAAGGATGAGAAACTATTTCATAAGTACATGGATCTAAATATTTCAACACCCCTGTTTTTCTTTAAAAGGAGGCTCTGGAGAAGAGACAGAATTCAGGTAAAATGGTACATATTTCTACATATCCTTGGTCCTTCCATCAATTAGAACTATTAAACAATGGTTTGTAAGCAGAAGGCCACAAGGGAGAATACTACAGAAATCAGATTAGGCTTAGCTCTTTGTTTTTCTTAGCTCTGGAGATTAAAACCTGGCCCTTCACAATCAGCTGCATCTGCAGGATTTATAAAAATTGTATTTTTAATAATTGAATTTATTGGTACATTTTTGGTACACAGTACAGTGACATTCATCATTGGAATCTTGTACCTTTACATGACAGGCCTTGGTTCTCACTTTTTCCCCTTGTCCCTGCCCTCCCTTCACCCCCTCCTCCCCTCCCCATTTACAAACATTTTATTTCCATCTTTTCATTTTCTCATATTTTTCTCTTTTCCCTTATTCCTTTTCCCCTACCTTCCCACTTTCCCTACACCTTTAGCCCTTTCCTTCTGATTCACATTGTCAATTATCTCATTAGGATCTTATGTACTATTATAGTTTTTCACACCAGAGAAACTTTTCGGTATTTACACATGTGTGACTTATTTCACTTAGGAGTATATCCTCAAAATGTATCCATTTTCCTATTAGTGAATCTAATTTCTCATTCTTTATGGCTGAGTAGTATTCCATTTTATAGAAAAACCACAACTTCTTTATCTAGTTTCCAACTGATGGGCAAATGGGCTGTTGCCAAGTTTTAGCTGTTACAAACTGTGCTACTATAAACATAGGTGTGCATATATCTCTGTGATATCATTCTTTTAATTCTTTTGGAAAGATACCCAGCAGAGGGATGGCTGGGTTAAATGGAACCTCTAGTCCCAGCTCTTTGAGGTATCTCCATATTGATTTCCATAGTGGTTGCACCAGTATGCACTCCCACCAACAATGGAGAAGGGTTCCTTTCTCTCCACAACATTTGTTATTGTTTGGTTTCTTGATAGCAGCCATTCTTTGTGGGGTGAGGTGAAATCTCAGTGTTGTTTTCATCTGCATCTCTCGAAAGACCAGTGATGTGGAACATTTTTTCATATATGTACTTGTTGCTTTTACTTCTTTGAGAAATGCCTGTTCATTTCAGATGCCCATTTTTGAATCGGGTCCTTATATTTGAGGGGGCTGATTGTTTTGAGTTCTTTATATATTCTAGATAATAGTCCTTTGTCTGAGGAGCAGCTGGTAAACATTTTTTCCCATGTTGTAGGTTGTCTCTTAGTTCTGTTCATGTTTTCTTTTGCAGTGCAGAAGCTTTTTAATAAGATGAGATCCCAGTTGTTGATTCTTTCGGCTAGTTCCCGTGCTACTGAGGATTTGTTCATTAAAGTCTTTTCCTATGCCACTGTCTTCCAGAGTTCTGCCTAACTTACCTTCCAGCAAGCTTAGTGTTTCTCTTTTAATATTTAGATCTTTAATCCACTTGGACTTTAATTTAGCGCATGATGAGAGATAAGGGTCTATTATGAGAGCAGAGATATAGTCTGAAAGGGGCCCTTCAAAGTCATTTTTTCTTTCTTGTCCTCATTCCACTCTGCAAATTCTTTCTTTTCTCTGTCCTCTTTCTCCAACTCAGTCTCTTGCTCCACCATATTATCCCCATCTCCCTTTCTGTTCCTGCCCTAATTCAGATTTTTTTCTTTTATCATTTTGTCATTTTTTCTTTATGTTTTTTTCTTCTGTCATTTTACCTCATTCAAGGAGTTTTAATTTTATTTATTTATTTTTTTTTGTGGTACTGGGGATCAAAGCCATGGCCTCCCACATGCTAGACATGCATTTTGCCTACACCTATATCCCTAGACCTTCTATTCAGTTTATTTTAAAGAGGGATCTCATTCAGTTGTCCAGGCTGGCCTTGAACTTCCAAGAAGAAGGGATACAAGTGCACACCACCTGCTTGGCTCAGGCTTGCTTTCTCAGTGTAACCAACAAACAGCTGTTCTTGATCCTGACTATGCAGCAGAATCAAAGCTAGATCTTTTTAAAAATATAAAGTTTTGGCCCCACTTCTAAACTACTGAATAAAATTTCTAAGGAAAGCCATAAATCTGCACAAGTAGTTCTGCTCAGCAGCTAAAATTTTAAAAAATAAAAATTTAGGCCCAGTCATTTTGATTGTTTTGGAGCATATAGAGAGCATTTTTACCACTGACTACTATTTTTCCCTGCTTGTCTTTAAAACTTTATGCCCCCTTAGTTTGAACTGACCATTTGTTGAGTAAGTATAATGAGCACTTTTCTACCTAACATGTTCAATTAAGTTTTTCTTTATTTCATAATTCTACTCCACTAGTAACTTTGCCTTTGAAAACATCTTCCTCAAGCTTTCACACTTTTGGCACAGTTGACAGAAAATTGTTCGCTGTGATGTTGTCATGTGCATTGTAAGAGATATAGCAGCCTTCCTGGCCTTTACCTGCTAGGTACTAATCATCTGTTTACCCTCAGCGTGACATATAATATGTTTTGCCCATCATTTTCAAGTGTCCCTTAGAAAGCAAAATTGGCTCCAATTGAGCTACTGTTCTCTGTTTAAAAAGAAGCACCATACAACAACTGAATTACTTCAGATATTTTCTGCCTGCCAAACGTGCTCTGATTTGAGTCTCCCAGATAGTGGAGGACCCATCCTAATGAACTGCCACCACCATCTTCTTGTCTCCTGTATTGTCACCTCCACTCTTACTACTCCTATTGTCTCTCCCGTAGTAACTGCTCCACTCCATCGTCTCTAGAGCAACAGTGCTGCTGGAGTAGCAGTTGTCCCTCCTTAGACTTCTCCTCACAACCCCAGCCTCCATATCTCATCCATCCCAGGGAACTCATTGCTGGAGGCTTTGCATCATGACCTTGGCTCAGAGGTTCTGGTGGACTTGGAAAGAGAGCTAATTGTCTCCCCTCTGATGAAGTTTATTTTGAACTATTTTACTTTGTGGTTTATCATTTACCATATTCTTCCACCAATCACTCATTTTTTTTTGTTTTGTTTTGCAATTCTAGGCATATATAATCTCTGGGAATGAAGGTACTCAAAGGTCTGGATATATTTTATGAATCTATAACAGAAATGAAAATTGAAGAGCCAAGATGATGACACAGTAGCCCATTTGGGGGTCCAAACTAACTTCTGGAAGCTAGGAAAGGAAATAAAAGAGAAAGAAACTTGAATTGACAAAATTTAAATATTAAATTAAGAAATATAAATGTGGAGTAGACATATGCATTTAAGTTAGAAAATCAAGTTTTACTTAACAGGAAGAAGGCTGGTGTAGTTTGCTTGGTTACAGAGAAGCTGATTTCAAATTTTCATGAGCAATCATAACTGTTCTGTTTAATAACACACATGTGTAAGTACTGAATAATTTCTCTGGTGTAAAAAACTATAGGTACATAAGATCCTAATGGTATAATTGACAATGTGAAATAGGAAGAAAAGGGCTAAAGGTGTAGGGGAAGTGGGAAGGGTAGGGGAAAGGGAATAAGGGAAAAGAAAAAAATATGAGAAAATGAAAAAATGGAAATCAAGCATTTGCAAATAGGGAAGGGAGGAGGGGGTGAAGGAAGGGCAGGGACAAGGGGAAAAAATTGAGAACCAAGACCTGTCATGCAAAGGTACAAGTTCCCAGTAATGAATGTAACTGTACTGTATATCTAAAATGTACCAATAAACTCAATGAGAGAAAACAACAGGTGAAACAAAGGCCAGTAAAAATAAATAAATGAATAAATAAATAAATAAACAGTAAATAACTAAAACAACCCCCTTCACCATTTTCAACATTGACAGAGGTCTCTGGGCTCCTCAGATGGACCAACCATTTTGGGGGTTCCTTTCACCAGATTCTATGACTGTTGTTTTGGTTTGTTTATTTGTGTTTTGGTCCCCAAGATTGATAAGACTATGTAAAATGTTTGAATTTATAAAGTGCTTTCTTACACATTATTTTAGTAATTACCTCTACTTTCAAATAAGAACTAGGATAAGAAATACACAGTAAATTCCTCAAAATTAAGAAATAACAGTTCTCAAACTAGCATGCAAACCTGTGGATTCTGAGCATAGGATACTTTGAACTGTAACTTCAAAACTTTCCTTCAATTGGCAAGAATACTTTTACTAATACCTTCTTAGATTATAAGATAATTGAAGCTGAGGACCACCTTTTGCAGTTGGTTGATTGCTCTTTGGTACATACCAGAGCAGTCCCGCCAGGGACACAGCAGACATGAGATCCTTGGAAAGGGAGAGTGTTGTTGGTTTCTCAGAACTTCATTTTCTTTTTGTAGGCACCATTTTCTTTTATCAGATTCCTGGTTTGACTGCCTTTATTTTCTACTGTGGCTCTCTGGGGTAAGTCTCATCATGTACAGAAAGTCTGTGACTTAGAATGGGCTCTTTGTTGGCCTTAGATCCCAAATACTGACTGGACAAATTTCCCTTCCTTTCTCTAAAGGTTAAAGTAAAACAAATCATTATCACTCACTCATGTTCAGATGTGAACAGCATGTTCAAGTTTATGTTCCGTTCTGGTAAATACACTGGATACCTGTTGTGTCTCTTCCTGTCCTCACCCTTCCCAAGGATCATAAAAAGGGAGGGGACAGGTGGGGTTTTCCCTTTGCACAAATCAGGTTTCCTGGAGTTTTCAATTGTTTCAACTGGGAATAGTTACTAATAAGCAATTAATACACTGAAATTACCATCTTTCACAGAAATTTCCAAATCCTTTCTACTAAACATAAATTATTTTCCGAATGGATTAAGGGGAAGCAGGAACACCCCTACTAGATGTCCTCTTGTACAGGAACATATGGGTCATCCCCGCTAATCATTTTAATACTAAAATCCCCACCTGGTAAAAATGACTATGGCATCTTATTAGCTATGACTGGAAAATTCTGGAAAAACAGTACTAGTACAGTGCTTAGAATCTGTATTATATTTTATCAACTAGATAGTACTCTTGTTCCTTCACCTCTAATTATTTGGGCAAACTTACACGCAGGGAAAAGTGTGGCAAATATAATTAGAAAAGCAAATCCTCTAATAAAATTCTCAGTATGCTGGGCAGAAGGAAAAGAGAAGGTGGAAAAAAGAGACAGAAAATGGGGAAGGCAGAAAGCACATAATCACCATTCATCTCAGTGCAGAGAGGACGTCAGGAGAGCTGCAGATCTGTCTCCCCTTAACACCTAGAGTCTCCTCAAAGAAACAAAATGCACTGAATCTATAGTTTTTCTCCTATGAATGTGTTAATATTTGATGGATTGTCATTTCTATAGAAGACTACTGAGTACGTGTAAAACTATGCTTATTGCTGTTTTTTAAAAATCTCTTATTTTCTACCTACCATTAGCCTAGGATTGCTCTGTGGCTCTCCCACAACCAGAATCAACCTAACATCTCTGCTTAGAATGTTTCAGAATTATCAGCACCTCCTATGTTCAAATCAAAGCAATTTTTGTATGACTCAAGAAAAATTGAAAAGAATTTGCAATTCCTATTTATGAGATTAAATTATGTTTATTCAAAAGTACATTTAACAACTGGATGAAAAAATTTATAAGCCAGTTCAGAAAACCAAATGAGGCTCGTGATAGGGAGACCTAATTATTCTAATTAATACTATTTGAGTTTTCACTTGCTTCTTTGTTTTTTCTAAAGTTAGGGGTAAGTATATATTAAAGAATTAATGACATCAAGTACCTTTAATCATCATATGTGTTTCTATAGCATAATTTTCTCCAAAACTTTGTTGAGACTTCTGGTTCCTTCATATTGTTGCTGATCTTTTGTCCTTTCCTATTCACTCATTATTTAATAGGCATAAGGATAAACTGATTCAAGAAATGCCGTGTTATCTAAACAAAGTCATCATCTTCAAAAACAAATGTGAATTGTCTGTCAGTTAAAATCAAAACAGTTCTCAGGAAATGCACATTTGTACAAGAGGGCTTATTTTGCCACCAGGTTTGTGGTTACTGCTTCTAAATCCAACAGTTTGTAGAGATATCATGTACTTTAAATAATTCCATGTTTTTATCACTTTCTTGTACTTTTATATTCTGCCCATGCATAGTAGTATCTACATTGCACTATCACTGAGCAGCATTAATGGTTAAATCCCAAGCTAACCACTTGATGAGAATGAGACCTCTGCTTCCTGAATCAACCCTTTTCATAGACTCTATTTTTAGAGCAGGTTATGCAGCATGTGGTTGGTCCAATCTGGTGGATGTGATGAAATGCATAAAACCTCACAAGCAAGAATGAGGCCCATTAGTCAAATTGCGCTTTTAATCTATAAAGGCATTACCTCATGAGTTACTTAGAGGAAAGGGTAGAGTTTCCTCCTGAACTCATTACAGCATGAAAAGTAACATTCAGAAGGTAGAGTGCATAACATGAGAGTGTACCTCTCAGGTGGAAGTGTTTTTCCCATGAGAAAGGGCTCCTTCTGCCCAAAAAGAAACAAACAGTATTTTTTCTCTCGTTCGTGTGTATAAGTGAATGGAAACTTCTGAGCTCATTAGTAAAATATGCAGAACTCCAAAGGCAAAAAAGAAGGGTGGGGGGCAGAGCAAACTAAGGCTGTGTAAAAATATATCAAAGAAGAATAACTTTATTTAGAGAAATGGTGTAAACAGATTTTTTAACTTGATTATAGAAAATTTTCTAACAGCATAAAAATAAAATCAATGCAAGAGAACTGGATAACGAAAATAGTCTGTCTCATATCCTCAATTTATGATTCACCAGCTAAATATCTAAGAACTGTCTAAGTTTGTATACTTGATTAACATTAAGATACTTGAAAGATAAAATTAAGATGTAATTTTCTGACCTCAAATTATGTCTGACATAAAATTATCTCTTTTTTAATGACTAAATATAAAAAAAGAGAGAGATGGCCATAAAAGAGTAATAAAAAATGAGTAATAGGTCTCTTCCAAGCAATATCTTTGCTCCTCAGTTTTCTAACTGCAAATGAAAAGTTTTAGAATCTGCGCCTAGCTCACAAGTTACTTTGAAAATAAATTAAAATGACATACATGAACATATTAGAAATTTAAACCATATCACTGTAGAAAACAATCGAGAGAATTTGAGAAGTGTTAGATGTGGAAAAAAGAAGATTCCAATGGATAATATTGAAGCCATCAAATATTTTACGTCCAAGCCATGGAAGTGATTAGAACTACTCAGTGTTACTATACATTTACACAGACACACATGGACAAATAGATATGAAAATTTTAAAAATTGGGCTCAATGGAAGAGAAAGGCATTTCTAATCAAACTTTTAGAAGTTGTAAGTTTCGCCACACTAGAGACATGAGACAAAAGTTAGAATACATTATAATGGAAATGCTGAGGAGAAACTTCATACATCAAATTGACAGCTGAGCTATCTGATCCGTAGTCTCCATTCCATAATTAAAACTAAGAATATGAAACATGTAGTTTAGTTGTTATTGTGCTGCTCTTCGCAGTATTTTTGCCAGGACTGTCAAAACTATATGAAGGGTGGGTTTCACAAAGGTGTGAGGTCCACTGATAGGAGCAAGATTCTGATCTGTCCCTCATCACTCACTACAGTAGTGACTGGGCAAGTGAAAGTGCCAGGAGTCGGCGTGACAAGAAATACAGCCAGCGAAGTAAATATGCCACAGGCTGGAAGAGAGTGCAGGACGTAGACACAATTATTTTGCTCCAGGACAGCATACCACAAAGCAGTAAATGGATTGTTTTTATGGTTTGAGTTTAAACCACATTGACGGGATCCATGAAGTTGAGGGTGTTCATATTTAGCTGTAAGTGTATAAAACGTGTCCCAATTAAGTGATTATCAAAATAATTTGTTAAAATTTACCAAGAAAAATATGAAACAATGAAATAGATCATATAAAGTCTAGTTAACAAAGCCTTAAACCTTTCTTTTCCTCTGTAGCAGTATTCTTATTTTTGTTGTTCTGATCTGAATTCCAGATCATCTCCTCAAAGCTCTTCATCTTTGAAGTGGAAACACTGTGGCTGTGTTGTGAACCCAATGTCAAGACTCAAAAAACCTTCATAAGAACTCACATCTGATCTTTGCCTAGGAGACCTGGAACCACCTGTCAAACCAACCTTCACCATATACTCAAGGCATAACCAATATTAAATCAAAGGCACATAAATTTTATTTTCTAACCTTGAAATATGTTGTTGCTAAGAGTCGGAGCTATAAAGATAAATATCATCAGCAATGAGATTTTGTAGTCTGCCATATTCATTTTCAGTATCTCTGACTCGGGGATATATATATTTCATATAAATGATAAATATTTCCAAAAATCTATTAAGTATAGCAGCAAATGGAGTGTGATGCTCTATAAACTGGTTACATGTAAAGACATATATAAAATCAAGTACAGAAAATTGATTTCCAATTCCATTTCTTAAATTAACACTAAACTGAAAACAGTTGAAGAGTCAATTTTAGGTAAATAGGGCAATAAAAATAAGTTTCAGCTTGCATAAAGAGCTGAGAACATCAGTGTCCAAACATCCCACCAGAAATGGAAACGTGTGAAACCCAAAGTTCTTGAAATACTTTTTGAAAAGTCGTACAATTACAAAAATTGCAGTGCTTCATTCTTCATTTTTTAAAATGTTTACGCCTAGAACCCACTGAAATAACTGTGCAGGACATAAGTCATTTCAACAGAAAGCAAGCACTCAGAAAAAAATTAAACATATTTAACTGACTGGAAACTGTAAGCTAAACAGGAAGTTCAAACTAAAGTTTTAAACTTATAAATATAGTCATTTGTGCTTTTCAAAGAATAAAATATTTAATTTGTTTGAACACGATAGAATACAGATGAAGACAAAGAAATGAAAATTCTCCTCATTCCTAGCAGCTCAAAATTATGAGATCTCGGAATGTTTGAAATCAGCTGAAACACAAGAGCAGCAAAGAGAACTTGGATGTGACTCTCTATCTCTCTGCCCCTTGTTTCTTCTTCCTTCTCCTTCACGAATCTTGATTATCTTAAGGTGAAGAAGGAGCAGAAAGAGTGAGCTGGGAATGGCAATTGGGGAAATCTTTTACTTTATAAAACTGGGTTTTTTAATTCTGTGTTTAGCTTTCCAAAAACACATCAAGCACATGTTTGTTGAAGTACAGCTGAAATAAAGACAGAGTTCCAGAGGGACTTTTGCACACCTCACATCAGCCAGAGTTTGATTGTTTTCTGATACAAGCACTGTGAATCCAGTTCCAAGCATCCAGTATTACTATTCCTCACGGGCAGGCTGAGTGTGTCAGAGTGTGTGAGACCTGAAACACAAGTTCTCAGACTGCCTTAAATGGAAACACTGGTGCAGATGATTGTGAAAGTTGCATTTGGAAACTCCTAGTAGGACATCTGTTGCTCAAGAGATTTCCTCAAGTACCAAACCCAATACCTGGGCCAGGGATTTAACTCAGTGGCTCCGTGGCCTGTTTTGCAGGTGCAATGTCCCAAGTTCAATCCCCAGTACAAAAAAAACCTCACTCAGAACATAACTGTCACAAACAATTTACAAACAGCATAATGCTGCATTTCAGTGTTCCTAATTCCTCCCTCCATGGCCACTTCCTTCTAAGGACTTGATCTCTTAGATTTCCAATTGTACATGACCTTTGAAGAAAGTAGATATGTGATAAATATTAATTGGAATTGCTAGGGTCTTTCAATCTTCTAGAGTTTATTTTCTTTTCTTTTTTTTCTTCTCACTCTTCCTTCTCCATCATAATTATCGTATACCATGAATTTTTAAAGTGTAACTGACTAGAAAAAAAAATGTTGAAAGCCACAGAATAACAATCTGGAGCAGAACAAAGAAGTACCTCTTGAATTCATTCAGGAATTGGTAGGCAAAAAATTTTTGCTTTATTTATCATGGTCAACCCAGCCCATTAATTTTTGATCTGAGTGTTTGAACAAACACTTGCGGGCTGAATTAAAATTCTAAATTGGCTGGTATATCAACCATTTGAATCAGAATAACCTGGAATTGTTATTAAATATTCCCAAGATGTATTTAGTCTGAACCCCTTGGGAGTCACAGAAGGGATTTAGGAATTTGTCTTTTTTAGTGAGTTCTTCAGTGATTTTTAATGTACAGCACAACTCAAAAACCAGCATTATACAATGGCTGGCTCAATTTATAACTTCCTTATGCTTTCAAAATGCCAATAGACGGAAGATTTATCCATCTTTTACTGTGGGAGATCTTCATTCATTCAAAAAATATGTTTTTGTACCGGGGATTGAACGCAGGTCCTTGCACTTTCGAGGCAGGTGGTGGCACTAGTGATCTAAACCTCTGGCCCCATTCATTTAATATTTATCAAGGGCTTGGGTCAGACTCCTAAATGCAAAAAGAAAACTAGCATGAGTTCAAATGTGTTAAGTATCTTTAACTTCACCAGAAAAGTTGAAGGTTTGATCCAGAAAATAGTATATTCTGTGATTTTTCAAAGTTGCTTGTTAATTCTTCCTTTAGAACAAGTTTTTATCTGCATGGTAGTTTACCGATCCTTTCATTGAATCACTATGAATACCAATGGCTCTATAATAGAAGCTGTAATCTTATAACATTATGAAGACTAACTGGTTTATCTAAATTTGTATGTACACAATCTGGAAGCATAATTTAAACTATAGCTAAGAGTATGAATGCCTTCACAGATAATATACTAGTGTATTTGTAGAGAAAGAGCCACACTCGATTTAACACTCTGCTGCAATCATCTGGAAATTTTTTTTTGAGGGGGTTCCAGGGATCAAACTCGGGTCTTTGTGTTTGCAAGGCAGGAGGCCGAGCCACTGAGCTAAATCCCCAACCCCATCTGGCAATTTTTACTCCATCTCACATGTGCACTTGGTTCTTGTAAGATTAGTCCACGTGGATAATGAAACCTGTGCACAGGCAGAGGATGTACAGTGGGAGCAGCCAGGGCTTCTTGGAATCAGGCACAGAGTATGGAGTGTGGGCTTGGCCAAGTACAACACAGGCCTGGGGCAGTCTTGGGAGGGAGCCTGAGGAGGCAGCCAGACTAAGACCCCGACCTAGATTGTCATCGACAATGGTGACAGCAGCAGCAGTAACAGAAATGACACTGTCAGCCATAGCCCTGAAGGCAAGGAGGTGCTCCCATCGGGAAGGGAGCCCAGCTGGTCCATCCCTGCAGCATCTGCACAAAAGCTATCACTCCAGCCTATGTGCAACACAGAACGCCCAGCACTTAATGTATTTGGTCACAGACTGTTACAAAGTTAAAGATGCTGCAAAAAAAATGTATCAGAAAGCTATTAGACTTTTTTCCAACGTGTTTCAGCTCACTGTACAGTACCACTGTATAAAAAAGTATTCTTACTTATATGTGAATTACAGAAGCCCTGTTTATTCTGTGACCTCCCTGAAGTGCAGAAATGTCAAGGAGCCCTTAAAATTACTTTATAGAAACATGCATTTAATTCAGATATACACAAAGCTGTTTTTGCAGAAGTCACGGTGATAGGAAAGTTGTTCTGCAAAACTTATCAACTCTAGTTGTATTAAAATTAATATTTTGAAATAATTACCCAGAAAATGAAGTCATTAAAAGTATGCCCCTAGGGAGGGCTGTGGCTTGGGTGAGAGTACAGCTTAGCATGCAGGAGGCCCTGGGACCATCAATGCCTACAACAGAAAAACTTATAAATGTTGATACCCTAATAAATATATTTGCAGTTTAACTGTACAGAAAATTAATAATGAATAAAAATGCCACATCAGTGTAGGTTTATTTATTCTTTTCTAATACCAGACATTTATGTTTTTACTCATTTATCATTTTTACCCGTTATATTTTATAAGCTATAAAATATTTTTACAACAAAGTCTTCATAGTTTAGTCCTTCTAGCTATATTTTCTATCTTTCTTGAACAAGAGCCACTGATTGTTCATCTTCCATTATTCCCTGCAAATTTTATAGCCAGGCTGAGAGGGAAAAGACTTTAAGATTGCTTTATAATTGAGAGGACTGTAATCCACATGGGTTTAATGGCTGGGTACAATGCCAAAGCTATGTAGGGAGACCAAGTCTGTACACTTCAAAGTTGAAAAGGTAGTGTCTGAGCTAATCAAAAACCCACTTAGAAAAAAACTCCAGATGTACTCAGCTACTTCATCTTTGACAAAGGAGCTGACCATCCCCACTGGAGGAAAGATAGCCTCTTTAATAAATGGTGTTGGAAAAACTGGGTCTCAATCTACCAAAGATTAAAACAAGACCCTTATCTCTCACCATGCACTAAATTAAAGTCCAAGTGGATTAAAGATCTAGATATTAAAACAGAAACACTAAACTTGATGGTAGATAAGTTAGGTAGAACTCTGGAAGACATTGGCATAGGAAAAGACTTTTTGAACAAATCCTTAGTAGCACAGGAACTAGCACAAAGAATCAACAACTGGGATCTCATCTTATTAAAAAGTTTCTGCACTGCAAAAGAAACCATCAACAGAACTAAGAGACAACCTACAACATGGGAAAAAATGTTTACCAGCTGCTCCTCAGACAAAGGACTATTATCTAGAATATATAAAGAACTCAAAACAATCAGCCCCCCCAAATATAAGGACCCGATTCAAAAATGGGCATCTGAAATGAACAGGCATTTCTCAAAGAAGTAAAAGCAACAAGTACATATATGAAAAAATGTTCCACATCACTGGTCATTCCAGACATGCAGATGAAAACAACACTGAGATTTCACCTCACCCCACAAAGAATGGCTGCTATCAAGAAACCAAACAATAACAAATGTTGCTGGGGTTGTGGGGAGAAAGGAACCCTTCTCTATTATCAGTGGGAGTGCAGACTGGTGCAACCACTATGGAAATCAATATGGAGATACCTCAAAGAGCTGGGACCAGAGGTTCCATTTGACCCACCATCCCTCTGCTGGGTATCTTTCCAAAAGAATTAAAAGAATCATATCACAGTGATATATGCGCACCTATGCTTATAGCAGCACAGTTTGTAATGGCTAAAACTTGGCAACAGCCCATTTGCCCATCATTTGGAAACTGGATAAAGAAGATGTGGTTTTTCTACAAAATGGAATACTACTCAGCCATAAAGAATGAGAAATTAGATTCATTCATAGGAAAATGGATACATTTTGAGGATATACTCCTAAGTGAAATAAGTCACACATGTGTAAATACCGAAAAGTTTCTCTGGTGTGAAAAACTATACTAGTACATAAGATCCTAATGAGACAACTGACAATGTGAAATAGGAATAAAAGGGCTAAAGGTGTAGGGAAAATGAGAAGGGTATGGAAAAGGTAATAAGGGAAAAGAAAAAAATATGAGAAAATGAAAAAATGCAAATAAATTGTTTGTAAATGGGAAGTGAAGTGGGGGCTGGAACAAGGGGATAAAATGAGAACCAAGACCTGTCATGTAAAGGTACAAGATCCCAGTAATGAATGTAACTGTACTGTATACCTAGAAGGTACCAATGAACTCAATAAAAAGAAAAAACAAACAAACAAAAAGCCCCACAGAGAAAATGAAAAATAATGGAAAGAAAGGCTTTGTAGATAGGGAAGGAGGGAGGGGTTGAAGGGAGGGGAGGTGGTGGGGAGAAAATAAGAACCAAGATTGATTATGTAAAGGTACGAATTTCCAATAATGAATGTCATTATATTGTATACATTAAATGTATCAATAAAATTAATTTTTAAAAAACCCACTTAGAACCCTTCAAATGACGAGATGACTCATACACTCCTAGGAGTGACCACCATAGCTTGTTTCTTTAATGACTACAGGACAACAGAGAAGCAGCTGAGGTTCACAGTAACCAGCCAGAACTAGCACTCCCAGCGAAAGCCTGCAGAAAGAAAATCTCAAGCAGGCATGGGCTACATAAACTTTTTGTTCAAAAACTTTCAATAGTGTGGATGTGGGAAGTTGTAGCCCTTGTGCTGTGCTGGTAGGACTATAAAATGATTCGGGCACTTGGAAAACAGTAGAACGTTCCACACAGAAATACCATAGGTTCCAGCAATCCCTTCCCCAGGTACATACCGAAAAGAATTGAAAGCAAGAGACTCAAGCAGACCAATGTCTGTTCATTGTCTGTTCACTATTCTCAGCAGCCAAGATGTGGAAACATCCCACATGTCCATCACAAAGGCACGGGCAAAGAAAATGTAGCCTCTTGTACAGAAAGTAGAGTAATATCAAGCCATAAAGAATGAAATTCTAATGCATGCTGCAATACAGATAAATCTTGAAGACATCATGCTGATGAATGACAACTATAAAAGACCATTTATATAAAAACTATAAAAGGATTCCATTTATATACAGTACAGAGAAATAATGAAAATCATGGAGATGAAGAGTAGAATGTGAGTTTATCATAGAGTAAGGGGAGTAGGAAACAGAAATATATTATTGAATGGGCACAGAGTTTCTGTGGTGCTGATGAAAAAGTTTGGAAGTGGATAATCAGTTCTGATAGTGGTTACACAATATTGCAGATGTACTTAACACTACTGCTATGTATACTTAAAATGGTTAAAATGATAACTTTATATTATGCATATTTTCACAATAAAAATAAAAAGTGATAAAATATAAATTTTAAAGGAATGCTTGAGCCCTTACAATATGTATTGTCTGAGGCTTGAATAATTTTTATTTTCTTATCAATTTAATGTTTTAAATATTGAAATCAAATTTTTAAGAAATTTCCAATTTTTTGACATTCAAAACCCCAAAGCCAGTGATGACTCCAGTTTTTATTAGGACTGATTTGAGGAATATTACCCAGAAATGAGAAATTTGGGACCCTTTATCTTGGAATTATAGAATTTTCAATTTGGAAAGGGCTTCAGAGACCATATAGCTCGAAATTTCTCAAAAGGTATTTTACTGATGACTCACCACATAATAAATTCTACAATGAAAGCTTTGTGTCTCTTGCAAAGTCTAATCTTTAAATATCACTTCTTGTTGATTGCCAGTAATCATAAGCAAATGAGCCCCGTGAGTTTTGAGTACAGCAGACCTGTTTTGCACGCCAACATTTCTCGCTTTGCAAGGTGCGCACGAATCACCTGACAATGTTGCAAAAATAAATTTCTGACTCAGGAAATTTGATCTGGGATGGTCCCAAGAACTTGCATGGGGTGGGATGAATAGGGTTTTATTATGTTGTCCAAGCTGGCCTTGAACTCAGTCCTCTTGCTTCAGCCTTCTGAGTGCTAGATTATAGGTGCAAACCTCTGCATGCAGTGAGAATCCGCATTTTTAACAAGTCCCCCCAGAATGCTGCCGGGCCTATAGTATTTTGAGAGACAATGTTGGAGAGACTGCAGCAACCATCCGGCAGGGTACCAGTGAGAGTGTGACAGTCCCTAGAGCCAGCTGTAAAAATACTGACTTGCCTCCAAACCAACAGATAAAGATTGCTTTGAGCACACGTCCACTGTCCCCAGAGCTCCAAAGGGCCCGGTAACAAATGGAAGACTTCACCGGGGGCCTCTTCAGAGCCACCATGAGCACTTGTTTTGAATGGTCAGTGACAGGCTAACCAGCTATTTAACCAGCTATCTTACCAGCTAACTGGTTCATTACTCTGAGTAAGGATGTGGAAGAAAGAACGCTCTCAGTAAATCTGTATTGAAGGACTCTGGCAATTGTTCAACAATGGGTGCACAGTGAAATATTGTTCAGCCATAAAGAACAAAGTCATATCACAGAACTGGAGGCCATCATGTTAAGTGAGAGAAGGCAGACTCAGAAAAGGAGATATCACACACGTTCTTTCATAGGAGAAAATCGGGAAGGGGTGACATGAAAGTAGATAGGAGGAGAGGAACTATTAGAGAAGAGCAGAGGAAGGAGATGGGGGAAGGTGTGAGAAGGGCGGGAGGGTAATGGAAGGGTATGACCCAAGTCTGTTGTACGTATGTGCAAATGCACTGAAATGAAACCCAATGGTCTGCATAACTAATGTACACAAAAAGAAAAGAATGGATGAGGGCTAGATCCCTACTTCTCTTTACCTACTTTTTCCTCAAACTCAATCATTGGCCTTTTGTTAGAAAATCTCAATCTAATTCAAGCTCCTCATTTTACTAAGGAGAAAACTGGAGATTACAGTATCAAAATGACTCAGAGAGCTAGAAAGAAACCAACAAAAGGCTAAAGATGCCCTCCCACTCCCAGAAGCCACACCCAATTCAAATTTTCTAAGATATGATTGCTCAGTTAAGCTCTCACAGAGTAGAATGGTGAGAACCTATAAAGCTTATACTGTGCATCAAGACTTCATGTAGTTAAACTATTTGAATTAGCATTACGCTATAGAGAAATCCCTATTTTTTTCAACTGCAAACTCTCAGCCTTGATCTATATTGTTATCAGGATAACAGAAATATTACATAAAAAATTTCATTCTACCTAAAATCTTTATGCCATGGTGTCTAAAACCCTTCAACAGAAATGCAGAATTGAGCTAGTGACTTTCTTAGTGTCACACTGCTATTTAGTGACAAATTCAAGACCCGAACTCAGTTCTCTTTACTCTCACCATGGTACTTATTCCTCCAAACCACAACCTCGTTCACTTTTGCTTTTTCAAGGAAATGTCTGCGCGAAGGACTGGTGTAGCACTACCCAAGCTGCTCTATAACCTGTTTGCTAACTACAAGTTTACTGTCCTTAAGAACAAGGTCTGTTTGTGGAGAGAAAGGAACCCTTCTCCATTGCTGGTGGGAGTGCAGACTGGTGCAACCACTATGGAAATCAATATGGAGATACCTCAGAGAGCTGAGACCAGAGGTTCCATTTCACCCACCATCCCTCTGCTGGGTATCTTTCCAAAAGAATTAACAGAATCATACCACAGTGATATATGTGCACCTATGTTTATAGCAGCACAGTTTGTAATAGCTAAACCTTGGAAACAGCCCATTTGCCCATCAGTTGGAAACTGGATAAAGAAGATGTGGAATACTGCTCAGCCATAAAGAATGAGTAATTAGTCATTCATAGGAAAATGGATACACATTGAGGATATACTCCTAAGTGAAATAAATAAGTCACACATGTGTAAATACCAAATAGTTTGTCTGGTGTGAAAAACTATAATAGTACATAAGATGCTAATGACATAATTGACAATGTGAAATAGGAAGAAAGGGGCTAAAGGTGTGGGGAAGGTGGGATGGGTAGGGGAAAGGTAATAAGGGAAAAGAAAAAAATATGAGAAAATGAAGAAATGGAAATAAAGTATTTGTAAATGGGGAGGGGAGGAGGAGATGAAGGGAGGGCAGGGACAAGGGGAAAAAATGAGAACCAAGACCTGTCATGTAAAGGTACAAGATCCCAATGATGAATGCAACTGTACTGTATACCTAAAATGTACCAATAAACTCCATGAGAGAGAAAAAAAAAAAAAAGAACAAGGTCTGAGGAATGAACCAGAGACCTACAGTAGTACACTGTAGGCAGGAGGAAGCTGCCCCCTGCTGGGACACAGAGATGATAATTTCAATTTTTTTAAAAAAAAAAAATCTCTAAGAGACTTTTTTTTTTTTTTTTTTTTTTTTTTTTTTTTTTTACCAAGGTTATTATTTTTGGAAATTTTGAGGCAGAGGGCAGAACCACTGAGCTAAATCCCTGGCCCAAGACTTAACTCTTAAATATTCCCTGAGATTCAGTGAGAAATAAAGGAGTCTTGCAGAGATACCAGTACAGGGAAACAAAATGCTTTGCCATCTGCTTTCACAGAAAATTATTTCCCATCTGTAGTCAAATTCACTTTTACAACTGCATCTGCAATTATAACCCCGCTCAGCCTTTGGCTGCTACAGGATGGCTCTAGGGCATATCCATTACAGGGCAGGATGATCTCTAGGGAGAGATCTAGGAGCTATATTCCCTGCCTCTCACCCACCCTAAATCAGAAGGACACAGTGGTTACCATTGTGTGTTGCCAGATATGGTTACAGTGAAGCTCTACAGAGAGGTGTCTGTGATTCCGTTTAAGGCCACAGTAAATGCTACAACTTTAGTATTGAAGGGCTCTGCACCGGAAATAGCACCATCAGGTTGCAACGCTGACTTTTTTTTGTACAATCCTAAAAAAAGGAACTGCCCTCGATAAATCATTTTCCTAATGGAAACGACAGAATTATTCTCCCAGGAGAACAGCACAAACCACACATCCCTCTCAAGGGCAGCAGGAAGGAAATGCAGAGACAAAGCCGCCTGCCTGGGAGGCTCTGCTGAGGTCGCTCATGACAATCTTTTAAGTCATTCCTTGTTTATCATAGACGATAGGGTCCCTCTCACTGAATACACTGTTTATTTTAAAAGAATGTGTATGTACATTCTTAAGTAAAAAAGAAAGTTGTATCTCATTATAAGATACTTTTATTAATAATACCAAAAATTAAATGACAAAATATCACCTTTAGCCTTTGGAGAAGATGGTGCTTTTCTTATTTCTAAGCTTTTTATATTTTTATAATTGAATTATAAGGTGCTTATTATCTACAGTTATTTATTCTGTGATATGTAATCTAACTGGATGTAAACCAGTAACAGGGTGCACTTCGTAAAGTGGAGAAGATGTAGATAACATTGTGTGATTTTAAAATCAAAACTAGTAAGTCACAGACACTTATCTCCTCCATCCATCACATTGCTTTCATTAAGATGAAAATAAAGTGTTTGTAGATGGGGAGGGGAGGAGGGGGTGAAGGGAGGGCAGAGGTAAGGGGAAAAAATGAGAATCAAGACTTGCCATGTAAAGGTACATGATCCCAACAATGAATGTAACTGTACTGTATCTCTAAATGTACCAATAAACTCAATAAAAAAAAA
>NW_022900936.1:14517096-14531669 GCF_012274545.1 Fukomys damarensis | reverse complement strand
AAAAAAAAAAAAAAAAAAAAAAAAAGACCTCGCAATGGACTTTGTGCATGGCATTCGACAGAGAAACTTCAGTTCGTTCTTTTTTAAATGAAATTGTTAGCACTCGAAGTTTCTTTTCCAATCAAAACCTTAGGAAGTGCCACTCCCAAACCACCTTCTGATTTCTGAGAAATTCTCATTCAGGTCACCAGGGA
The DNA here is from genome assembly GCF_012274545.1 of Fukomys damarensis. Classification (NCBI taxonomy): domain Eukaryota; kingdom Metazoa; phylum Chordata; class Mammalia; order Rodentia; family Bathyergidae; genus Fukomys; species Fukomys damarensis. Next base: position 14,531,475 of record NW_022900936.1, on the reverse strand, counting down.
ATGAAAGGGCAGTGCTGAGGAAGAATGTAACTGAAATTGGCTTGGATTTTTTTAGCAGGGTGAAAAACATTCTTTGAATAAAGCAAGGTGTATGGATATAAAGTCAGAGTTTTATCAAATTCAACCTAAGAAATGGGCCAGATCCTTTGAAACCTTTCCCCATGATTAAAATATTTGTTGCTTTTTTGGCATAATGGCTAAATGATCTGGGGCACTGGCCCAAGAATCATAGCTGGGTTTTTTGTTGTTGTTACAGCAAATTAATAAATTAGAGGAAATCTTTTTTTGTAACACAGTGAAACCCTACTTCAAGTAGGAACAAGTTACAACTTGTTATATTTTCTTTTTCAGACTCCTCTTTCCCTAAAAGTTGCAATGATAAATCCAAAGAGTTCCTAGGACACTATTAGGAAGCCAACAATTTCTTTCATTTTCTATCTAACAAATAAATTCATGAAATGTTTCCCCCCAAAAAAAACTGTAAAACCTTACATGCAAAAGTAGGTAAAACAATTTTTCCTCTGTTCAGTTAGATACTAAAATTATTTTCAAAATGTAAAACATTTTAATATCTAATATAGTAAATATATATATATAATATCTAATATAGTAAATATATATATAACCAACCTAAGCAAAACCTCTAGCAGATTCTCAAAACTCTAAGAATGTAAAGGCGTCATGAAACTAAAAGTATGAGAATATCATACAACGGTTCAGTTCCTACTGCTTAGGCTCCAGGTACAAACAGGCAAAGGATAGAACACCTATGAGTCTATTTCTGAGCAACTCGGAGACATCCTTGCAAACGTTTGTGAACATGCAGTGCAGTAGAGTTGTCCAACCTCCTCTCAAGCAATGTAAAAGTGGAACAGTAAGAAGCTAGAGAAGAACGCTTTTCTCCTGGAGAGATCAGCAGGTACTGAATCACAAAAGACCTCCTCATTGTCCTCAGGAAAAAAGGAGAATGAACAAAAACACACCCCACGATGTGCAAGCTTAAATTACTTTTATGAACCTATTTCTATATTTTATTTGATAAATTTATGATCTTCCCTACATAGGGATTTTGATTTATACTACGTATAATCCAACACAGCCCCCACTGAGCGGTTTACATATCTTCTGTCACATGGTACAGAACCAGACCCTGTGCTCTTATGATTCTCACCCAACGATGGCTTCAAAACATGTTGTTCTCCTTCCTGTAAATACTTCTCACACTCTCCTTCCAAAGATTAAGTCAAATGTACCTTCCCCTACCACTACGTCCTTGATGAAAGAATGCGCAAAAATTGCCCAGGTCTCTACATTGTCCTACATCCCTGTGCTTTTCTTTTGTTGTGGTTGTTGTTTTTGGTACCAGGGATCGAACTCAGGTCCTTGCGCGAGGCAGGCCACCAAACCGCTGAGCGAAATCCCCCGTTCCCCTGTGCTTTTCAATATGGCTTTGTAGTTCCTCTCATCAAAGGAGTCTGTTCCCCTTTTCTTTGAAACTTGGCTAGCTGAGTAGCTACTTTTTCTGGTAACATGACAGAAATCACAGCACACCATTTCTAAACCTAGGCGTCTCACACTGTCTCGTTCCTGTGCCTTCTTCGCATGAACAGGAACAAAGGATAACTGGAGAACAAGAGGTTAGGAGGAGCAGAGCACGGCGCCGCTGCTGAGGCCACACTCAAGTGGCCGATACATGAAGAAGCCCACTGAAGAGCAGGTTATTTCTGAACCCCATGAGAAAAACTACCCAACCAAAATATTAGTTTGTAAGAAATAATAAATAATTTTTGTTTAAATTGTGGGTCTGTTATGAAAATCCAAGTGTATTAAAGATTTAAATATTAAAACAGAAACACTAAACTTGCTGGAAGGTAAGTTACGTAGAATTCTCGAAGACATTGGCATAGGAAAAGACTTTATCAACAAATCCTCAGTACCACAGGAACTAGTAGAAAGAATCAACAACTGGGATCTCATCTTATTAAAAAGCTTCTGCACTGCAAGAGAAACCATCAACAGAACTAAGAGACAACCTACAATGTAGGAAAAAAATTTTATCAGCTGCTACTCAGACAAAGAGCTACTACTTAGAATATAGAAAGAACTCAAAACAATCAGCCCCCCCAAATATAAAGACCCAATTCAAAAATGGGCATCCAAAATGAACAGACATTTCTCAAACAAGTGAAAGCAGCAAAGAAATATATGAAAACATGTTCCACATCACTGGTTATTCGAGAGATGCAGATGAAAACAACGCTGAGATTCCACCTCACCCCACAAAGAATGGCTGCTATCAAGAAACCAAACAATAACAAATGTTGGCGGGGTTGTAGGGAGAAAGGAACCCTTCTCCACTGTTGGTGGGATTGCAGACTGTTGCAACCACTATGGAAATCAATATGGAGATACCTCAGAGAGCTGAGACTAGAGGTTCCATTTGACCCAGCCATCCCTCTGCTGGGTATCTTTCCAAAAGAATTAAAGGAATCATATCACAATGATATATGCACAGCTATGTTTACAGCGGCACAGTTTGTAATAGCTACAACTTGGAAACAGCCCATTTGCACATCAGTTGGAGACTGGATAAAGAAGATGTGGTTTTTCTATAAAATGGAATACTACTCAGCCATAAAGAATGAGAAAGTAGAGTTATTTATGGGAAAATGCATGAATATTGAGGCCATACTCATAAGTGAAATAAATATGACACACATGTAGCAATACCAAATAGTTTCTGTGGTATGAAAAAGTGAAAGTGTAAATAAGGTTCAAATTGTATGACTGATAGTGTGAAATAGGAGAAAAGGGCTAATGGTGTAGGAGGTGAGAAGGGTAGGGGAAAGGAAATAAGAGAAAAGGAAAAAATGGAAACAAAGGTCTTTGTAAATAGGGAAGGGTGGAGGGGGTGAAAAGAGGGCAGGGGGATGCAGAAAAAAATAAGAACCAAGACCTGTCATGTAAAAGTACAAGATCCCAATGATGAATGCAACTGTACTCTATGCCTAAAATGTACCAATAAACTCAATGAGAAAAAATAATAAATAAATAAATTGTGGGTCTATTATTTTAACAATATGTAAATAATTTCCTTGTCCACTAATTTCCCCAGAAAATTTCCCACCTGTGTGCAATAAGTCCCACACATTTATACTTCGTTATGTGTAGTTTCTGTATTGTGAGATGTTTCTAAGCTACTAAACTGCATTCAATTTTTCTCTTTTCTTTCTATAAATATCTAATTAACTCATGGTCCAAATGGAAAACAAATTTCTAAGCAAAGCAGGATCCTTTAAAATTACAGTTCTTTGTCCAGCACTCTTTTCCCCCTCCTATTAAAACAAAGAGAATCCCCTTTTAAGAATTCATTTTATCGTTCTTGTGCCCCTCATCATTCAATCTCCTTGAGCCCCCAAGCTCAACGAGTAGGGATATCTTCTAACCACACAGCGACACCATGATCTACTAGAATAGAGCACTCTCAGTGTGATAGCTTTTACGTTTCTGTCACTGAAATTCTAGAGCTCTGGAATCTGCTCTATCATTTCGGTTGTCACCACGATTTTGGAACACCTTCAAAAGGGAAGTGAGTCACACAGCCAGAGAAAAGACTGGCTCCTGCCGTGCAGCAGCATTACAATGCTGCCTCTGGAAAACGCTTCCTCAGTGCCTGGCCACTTCGGTCATACCTTCCCTGAAACCCTGCACTGAGGACAACCCAAGACAAAGATGAAAAGCTGTCCTTTTGATCCTAGCTTTTGCTTTTGCCTCTCCCTTTACTTCTTTCTGGTCACCTCTCTTCCCAGTCATCTAGACACCCAATGCCGCAATGCTTTTTCTGAATGACAGAAGCTCCTCAATGCAAGAACCCTTCTTCTTTAAAAATGACCCATGTTCCAAAGTTATGAGCTTCTTTCCCAAACAATAACAAATGTTGGCATGGTTGTGGGAGAAAGGAACCCTTCTCCATTGTTGGTGGGAATGCAGACTGGTGCAACCACTATGGAAGTCAATATGGAGATACCTCAGAGAGCTGGGACTAGAGGTTTCATTTGACCCAGCCCTCTGCTGGGTCTTTCCAAAAGAATTAAAAGAATCATACCACAGTGATATACGTGCACCCATGTTTATAGTGGCCCAGTTTGTAATAGCTAAAACTTGGAAACAGCCCAATTGCCCATCAGCTGGAAACTGGATAAAGAAGATGTGCTTTTTCTGGGAGTACTACTGAAACATAAAGAATGAGAAACTAGAGTCATTTATAGGAAACTACATGAATATTGAGGCCATACTCTTAAGTAAAATAAATAGGACACTCCCAAGTAAATACCAAATAGTTTCTCTTATGTGAATAACTAAAAGTGTAAATAAGGTTCATATGGTATAATTGATAATGTGAAATAGGAAGAAACTGGGTAAAGGGGAAGGGGAAGTGAGAAGGGGAGAGGAAAAGAAAAAATATGAAAGAAATAAAACAAAGTCTTTGTAAATAGGGAAGGGTAAAGAGGGTGAAGGAAGGATAGGGTAATGGGGACAAAAAGAAGAACCAAGATATATCATGTAAAGGTACAAGATCCCAAAGATGAATATAACTATATTGTTTGCCTTAAATGTACCGATAAACTTAATGGGAAAATTTTTTTTAAAAAGACTGAGGTTTATAGCAACTACAGTTACCCTGCATAATTTATCATCCATATTTGTAAAAATTTTTCTTTCCAGGGCACATTTTATTCATTCATTCACTAATAGAGGTCATTGAACCTTTTCTACAAAAGGTCAAAGAGTGAGTATTTTAGACATCATGAGACACATGGTCTCTCTTGGGATCATTTAGTTATGTTATTATAGCATGAAATGAGCTACAGACAATACATAAAATACATGGGCCATGGCTGTGTTTCAATAGAATTTTACTTACAAAAGGAAGAGGGATGCATCCATGGATTTATTTTACCAACCCAGTTGATCAATGATAGATAAGCAGAAACCATCCATTATTCCCCTCTAGAGAAACTGAAAACATAGCATGGTCCTATTAGTTGGGCTCATTCCATTTGTTTTCAACTGTGTAACTAAACGGAGCTGAAAGTCTGGGATGGCTTCATTCTCACATCCATTGTGGCTACAACAAATGAATCCCAATGTTTACATGGCTCTGGATTCCAAGAGGTCAATAATGGAAGTTTCAAAGATCCTTAAATCCTAAGCCTGAGATGCCACGTTTGCTTTTGTGGTTTTTTTTAACTCCAATAGTCAAAGCAAGACAAAGTTTATAGATTTTTTTCCACCTATCCCATTTGATGAGATAAATCATCTCTATAGTGCACATTCCCCTTCCTTTTCCTCTTTGTCCTAAACTAAGAGAGTGACAGTTTCTGGTAGAATCACTTTCCACAATCCCTAGCTTGAAAAACAATACAAAGTTCAGCACCTGCCTTTTAAAAATGCAACTGCACAAACCGTAACAATAATTGCAGATGCTCGTTATGCCTCCAGCTTCTGCATTTCCCAACCATTTAGCACATAAAATTATAGCCTCTAGCAATTTTTGTTCCTCTGGGTAAAGAAATGCAAAATCTTATAAAAGTAAATAAATAGACCACACTTTCTACGTCATACTTGGATAATCTAGCAAATAAGTTTTATATATCTCAATACGACATGCAATGTGAAGAAAACATAAAGAAATTGAAGTGGAACAACACTGGCGATACTAGTAAGAGAGAATGTCAAGTTCAAGGGAGATTGTGTCTTCTTCAAAGGCTGAGGAATCCAGAGGAAATAAATAGGAGAGGATTATTTGTGAACACAGTATCAAAAGCCTTTCTCTCTTCCCTTTACCCAAAGTGAGAATATAACGTGAAAGGGAAATTTATACACAAAAAGAAGAAAAAAGAGTGCCTGAACTTTCAAGGAAAGTCCTGGGAATTTTTGCCTACTAACCCTAAGTAGTTTATTCCCGGATTTCACATTCTTCTCTTTCCCTTTTCACTTCAGAATTCTCTTAATAGGACAAGTAGTAGACTACTTATGATGTCAAAAGTCTATAGATAGCAATGGAAGAAGCATTTGTGAAACAAGAATCATCTTAAACCAAGAAACAGGCAGCTGGGTGAGGATGGTCTGAATCTATTCCAACAACTTACTGTCATGAGAGCCAGCCCCACCAGAGCAGTATTCCCTTCCCAGGGCAACCTTCTCTGCAACCGAAGGACTTTGCACTGGGTCGCCCCCACCCAAGACTCCATGACCTCCCAATGCCACCACACTGAGGGCCGTGCCTCCAACACAACCCTAACAAAATCCTTTATCAGGTGTGTTTTTAAAAGATATTTCTTCCAATCTGTGGTTCATCTTTTCAATCACCGAACAATTTCTTTTACAGAAAATAATTTTTTTAATTTTAATGAATCCCGCTTTCTTTCACACCTCATAACTTTAATGCTAAACACTTATTCTCCCTGAGGTAAAAGCAGCTATAAAAAGAAAATCTAAAAAGTCATTGCCATGCCTAAGATTATTTAGATTTTTCCCCCAATGTTTCTACAGCATTTGTTAAAAAGACCGTCTTGCTCAATTGCATTCCCTTCGTTTCCTTTGGAAAGGAGTGCAATATGACTATTTGGATCTACTCTAGACATTCCATTCTATTTCATTGACTTGTCTATTCTTTGCCACACTGTTTTGATTATTGTAATTTTATAGCAGATTTAAAGTTGGATAGTGTCAGTTTTCTGGGTGTTTTACCTCAATGCTGTGTTTACAACTACGAGTTGTTTGTTTCTCGATATAAACATTAGAATATGTTTGTCAATATTCACAAAATAAATTCGTGGAGTTTTGATTGCAATTGCTTAAGAATAACTGACAGTTTGAAAATATTGAATTTTTCTATTTATAAACATGGAGTATCTCTTCCCATTTTTTCTTTGATATCTTTAGTCAGAGTTTTGTATTTTTCCTCTCATAGATATTAAACATATTTTCTTAGATTTATACATAAAGTTTTCCTTTTGGGGAAATTACTAATATAAATAGCATTATGTTTTTAACTTCAATATTCACTTGTTCATTGCTGGTATATTTGGAAATTGGTTGATTTTTATGTGTCACCCTGGAATAATATGATCTTTTTAGAACCACTTCTTAGTTCCAGGAGATTTCTTTTATTTATTTATTTTTATTGCCTTCATAGACAGTCATATTATCTGAGAATAAAGGCAGTTTATTTCTTCCTTCTTAATATTTTTAACTTCAATATTCACTTGTTCATTGCTGGTATATTTGGAAATTGGTTGATTTTTATGTGTCACCCTGGAATAATATGATCTTTTTAGAACCACTTCTTAGTTCCAGGAGATTTCTTTTATTTATTTATTTTTATTGCCTTCATAGACAGTCATATTATCTGAGAATAAAGGCAGTTTATTTCTTCCTTCTTAATATATATATATATATATAAAATATCCTTTACTCTACTGTTGGATAAGCAGGATGTCCAGTACATTGCTGCAAAGGGGTGTTGAGAGTTGATATTCTTCCTTTGTTCCTGACTTTAGTGACAAAGTTTACAGTTTTTTACCATCAAATATGCTGCTAGGTGGAGGGTTTTACTTTTTTAAGAGTAGGAAAAATTTATTGAGAGAAAGAAAGCTTCCACCTAAGAGAAACAGGACGGGGAAGAGAAAGTGGGTTGCCTGCCCACTACACTTCTCAACTACGGTCTTTTGGTTTTGGTTTTGGTTTGGGGTTTTGGGTTTTTTGAGACAGGGTTTCACTATGTAGTTGAGATTGGCCTGGAACTCACGATGTAGCCCAGGCAGGTCTCTCAAAGATGTTTTATACAGCAAAGCCACATGGTGAAGTGGGTACAAAGTGGGACAAAACTGTAAGTCCCAGTAGAAATTTACAAGGTGGGCATGAGGTGGGGCGAAGCCATGCTCAACCAATATGATTACAGGTACAGACCCCCCAGGTAATATTGATTAAGTGGGGTCAAATGGGAGAACAAGTCACATAGCAAGTGTATAAGGATTTTCACTAAGGGTGGGGTCAGGGATATTTCCTGGAAAGGCTGGGTTAAGACCTTGGTCCCTAAGTGGTGGGTTCTTGCAGGTCTTCATTATCAAGTTCAGGAAGTGATAGACTATTAATTTATTTTCAAGTGCTAAACCAATCTTGAATGACTTTTACAAATACCTCATTGGCCATGTTGCATAACTCTTGGTAACATTTGATAATTTGATGTATTAATATTTTGTTAAATATCCTGCATCTATGTTCTTGAGAGATTATGTTTTGTCTTTTTTCTTTCATGTAATATATTTATTTAATTTTGGTAGTGAAATAGTACTCAAAAATGCATTGGAAGTAGTTCCTGTGCTTTTTTACAAGATAGTGTAAAGAATCAGTATAAATTCTTCTTTAAATATTTGGTAGAATTTGCCAACAATCTCATCTATGCCTGATGTTTTCTTTTTCAGAAGGCTTTTAATCACTAATTCCACTAATTTAATAAATATAGACCTATTCAGATTTTCAATTTCTTCTGGCATGAGTGAAAAAGTCTAAGCTCTAACATACCACATGAGGACCTTAGTTAATAATGATGTATCATATTGAAGATTTGCAATGAGTACATTTTTAACTGCTTTTACCTCAAGGGAAATAAAGGGTAAGTTTATAGGATGATGGATGTATTAATTTGTCTCACTATAATAACATATATATAATGTGAAGCTGTATACTTTACACGCAATAAAGTTTTTAATTACATTTTTTAAGAAACTGATCCATTTCATCTATGGTATCAAATCCATGGAATGAGTAGTAGTGATTTCCTCTTCCATTTCTAATATCAGTAATTTCTGTCCTTTTGCTTCCTTTTAGTTAGTCTGATTAAAGGCTTACTAATTTCACTGATCTTTCAAAAACTCAGCTCTGGTTTCTTTGTTTTCTATATTGATCATTTGTTTTCTGTTTCATTGATTTCCATTCTACTATTACTATTTTTCTTCTGCTTACTTTGGATTCAATTTTTTCCTTTCTTCCAATTTCCTAAGGTAGAAATTAAGATAATTGACTTTCCAAATTTTTCTTTTCTATTTTATACATTCAGTGTCATAAATTGCCCTCTAAGTAATGTTTTCATTGATATCCTCAAATTTTAGTAGGCTATATTTTAATTTTATTATTTCATTCAAGATATTTTATAATTATATTTAATATTTCTTCTTTGCCTATCTATACATGTTGTGTGATCTTCATGTATTTGGGCATTTTCCGGACATCTCTCTGTTATTAATTTGTAGTTTAATTTCATTGTAATCTGAGAGCATACTTAGTATGATTTCCATTATTCTAAATTTATGGAGGTGTATTTAATGGTCTTAAATGGTTAATATTCCTGCTGAGCATGGAGGAATGCTGCTAAACAAATACTTTATTAGTATTGCTAAATGAAATACTTTATTAATGTCAATTACAACCAGTTGATTGATGGTGATATTGAGTTAGATCATTCCTTTACTGATTTTTGTGCCTACTACATCTATCCATTTCTGTCAGAGAAACATTCAAACCTCCAACTATAGAACTACATTCATTTATTTTTCTTTACCATCTAACAGTATTGCTTCAAATGTTCTGATATTCCATTTTTAGGCATATACTCATTAAAGAATTACTATGCCTTCTTGGAAAATTAACCCCTTTGTCACTATATAATAATGCCTTTCTTTATCCTCCATAATTTCCCTTACTCTGATCTTGCAATTACATCACTTGAAATTAGTATCATTAATAAATATATCATACCTATTTATTAATTTAGATTTTATTATAATTAATAGTTGACAACTTTCTTATCTAGTATTTTCTTCATGAAAAAATAGAAACAAAGTCCTTGTAAATAGGGGAGGGTGGAAGAACCAAAATGTGTCACATAAAGGTACAAGATCACAATGATAAATGTAACTGTAGTGTATACCTTAAAAGTACCAATAAACTCAATAAGATTTAAAAGTTTTCCTTCATGACTTTGCACAGGTACTCAAACTTGGCCTTGCTGTCCTCCATCTTTTTTTTTCCTCCCATCCACAGGCAGCTCCAGGCCTTCTTTGGTCGTAGAGACCAGCCTCTTCCCATCAAACTCCTTGATCTGCTGCACACAGTACTCAACAATGGGCTCAGTCATGTACACCACCTTGAAGACCCCTTTCCATACACCCTCTACAAAGGCAGAGTTGGCCACTTGCTCCTCGCTCTCACCAGTGATGTAGTAGATGGATTTCTTTGTCTCCTTTATGTGAGATGTGTGTTCAGACAAGGATGTCATCTCACCTCCAGACTGAGAGATATGATGGCACAGCAGTGCAGAAAGGCGTGGCCTGTTAGCGGAGTCCTCCTGGATTCCAAGCTTCAGATTTTTTAGAATGCCTCATAGAATTTCTCATAGTTCTCTTTATTTTCTGCCAATTCAGAGAAGCGCTCAAGACATTTTTTTAACAATCTTTTGTGGATGACTTTCAAGATCTAACTCTGCTGAAGCATTTCTTGGGAGAAGTTCAGAGGCAGATCCTCTGAGTCAACTATGCCACAGATAAAGTTTAGGTACTCAGGGATCAACTCATCACAGCTGTCCACGATGAACACACTACGGACTTAAAGTTTGATGTTGTTGTTGTTGTTGTTGTTGTTGTTGTTGTTGTTGTTGTTGTTCTTCTTCTTCTTCTTCTTCTTCTTCTTCTTCTGCCTCATCTTCTTCTCCTTCTTTTTCTTCTCAAATAGGTCAAAGAGAGCCTACTGAGGAATTAATAGCAATGCCCTGAATTCCAGCTGACCTACCACAGAGAAGTGCTTGACTGCCAAGTAGTCTTCCCAGTCATTGGTGAGGCTCTTGTACAATTCTCCATATTCTTCCTGAGTGATGTCATCAGGGTTCCTGGTCCAAATTGGCTTGGTATTGTTAAGTTCCTAGTGTTCAATGGATTTCTCCTTAATCTTGGTTTTCTTTTTCTTACCTTTACCAGTGTCATCCTCCTCGTCTGAGCCCACATCTTCAATCTTAGGCTTCTCCCCATCATCCACATCTTCCCCTTCTTTCTCACCTTTCTCTTCCTCTGCCTCATCATCACTGATTTCCTTCTCTCATTCCCTCTCCAGACAGAGGGTGACAGGGTGGCCTATGAACTGTGAGTGCTTCTTTACCTCCTCTTTCGCCCTCCTCTCCTCCAAGTATTCTGTCTGCTCTTTGAGGTGGGGGATCACCTTGGTGACTCAGCCATGGTCAGCGTGGACAGGGAATGATCCCCCAGCAGAAGACTCCCAGGCTTCAAGATCATTCCCCCAATGACCCATTTCCTCCAGCTCAACCACACATCCCAGATTTCCAATAGCTTGGGACCAAGACTTTAGTCTCGGCCTTTGAGGGACATTTAAGATCCAAACTATAACACTGACTATTAAATCTAGAATCTGACTTATATTTGCCATCTAGAAGTAATGTAAATGAATTTTTAAAAACACAACTACAGGTTTTTCTTTAGTCTTACTCAGAATTCAAGCAATAAGAAAAGTTATTTACTTGCACTGGTCCAAATTTTGAGACTGTCAAGGTATTGGGACAGATCTATGATAAAGTCCACAGACAGCAGGAAAGAAATACAAATCAAGAGAAAACTGTCAGACCTGGAGAGCAAAGCAGAGATAAGAAGTTGACAACTATGGTGACAGCTGAAAGATATAAAGGAGTGAGAAAATTGCCACGATACAGGAAAGGGTCTTTGTATTAAAATAAGGAAGTTTCAATTTTTTTCTTTCCTATGAGAATGAGTTACACTTGTTGAAAATCTCCAAGGTATGGTCACCTAAGTGAATTACTGATGTAAAATGAAAAAAGACTTTGAGAGGAGCAAAAGGTTAGGAACCATGAGCCTAACACTGTGTCTAATGAGCCAATAGGTGTTCACCAGTCTGAAGAACCATACCATGAATTACAGTAATTTGGTAATCAATATATTCTGCTCATTTATGTAAACTGGTTAGTTAAACTGATTAGTTTGAAAACAGTAACCAGTGAAGTGGGTGTAAATGGGTTAATAATTAATCCATTTTCTCAAGCTAATAGAATTCTGCATGTTAAAGACTTTGTCACCAGTTATGATGAGTAATAAATAAAAAGTGGAAGGAAGAAAAGTTAACATCAAGGAAGACGAAAATGTGGATTTATAACAGGGTCCAGTTGTCTGGAATTTCAAAATAATATTGACACATTGATAGTACATAGACAAGACCAGTGATGGAGAAAGTGGCTGACATTTCCAAAATAAATTTCATATTAGATTGTTCATCTTCCAAATGGTTGTTTACAGTGACCATTTTTAACAGAACATTTTATTTCTACTGTGGTTACTAATACATATGAGTCACTTGTACGTTTCTCTCCAGTGTTGCGTATAAAAGGCCAATGCAGAAATAAATCACTTTTACACATGAGGACCTGTGTCTAAAAGGATCTCATGAAGGCCAGCTTTAAAGACCAATTGAAAGTCTTCTGATTATCAGTGTAATTCTATTTTCCTGTTACTCCAATTATTAAGATGGTCTATGTAGTAACTTCGAGCTGACTTCTGTACTACGAATGAGCTCTTATGTTACTTGGATTCTTTCTCTATCTTATAAATTATGATATTCTCTGGTATGTTTCTGCCAACAGTTTCAAGAATTTGAAAAGTTAGGGACACATTGTTTTCTTAAATGTTAAATCTGGGACTGGCTAGAGCCAAAAACAAAATGCTTTGCCCATATGTCAGCTCTAATATGAACTTCTTGGTGCTATAATACTCAGCTAAGTACCACAATTTGAAACACAAAAAATCCAAGAAGAGTCCCATGATCCTGAAGTGTGCCTCATGTGATTATACATCAAATTAGTAAGTCAAAAGAATAGAAAGTGAAGAACAATTTTGTTAGATTAAGTAAGTGTGACTGCTATATATTCATGTCTAACAGATATTTATTTCTATTTATTTCACATTGTGCTAAACATCATATACACAATATTCTTTTAATTCTTTTGAACACACTGTTGAGTGCTCAATTGTTTCGCTCAGAAATTTATAGGTTGGGTTCCTAGTCCCAGTGCTCCGAAGGTGACCATTCTTGGAGATGTATCAGATAAGAATGTAATGGAGTGGGGTGGTTACCTAATCCGATATGATTGGTGTCTTTGCCTAAAGGGAAAATTTGGACACAGCCATGCACATAGAAAGAGCACCACATAAACACAGAGGCAGAGATTGGAGTAAAGTACCTGCAAATCAAGGAGCACAAACTATTGTCAGTAACCACTGAGCAGCCAAGAGAAGCATAAAATGTATTCTTTGTCAGAGCTCTGAGAAAAGTAACTTGCTGACACCTTGACTTTGGACTTCTAGCCTCCAGAATTGAGAGCCAATAAATTTATCTATTTAAACCATCCATTTTGTGACACTTAGTAATGGCAGCTCCAAACAACATGCAGACATGACTGAGCAAATATTTTCGTCATAGGCAGAGAGGTCTAATTTTTTCACAAAGTTAATAACCCACAAATTAAATCTAAACTAAGTAAGGTATGGTACATATGTATTAGACAAAAGAGGAAAGAAGAGGTACATTCATCTATCCCTCATAGATACATGAAAGATGGAAAGAGATGGTAACACAAACAAGAAACAGTCTTGTGTGGTTGGGGGATGCATATCAAGTTCAGACTTCAATTTTCTTCATTTACTAATTCCCCTGAACTTATTCTAAGACTTGCTAAAAGACTGCTGTGCTTGGCCAGAAAGTTTCCATTCCATCCACCTAGTTCATCAATCCTGAGCCTCTCATTTTTAAAAGTCACCGTGAAGACAGTGGGACAGCTCAATAGGCAGACCATGAAGAACTTTAGTAACTTTTCTTTCTTGTTGCTGAGACACATAATCTAACACCCACAACTCAAAGAAGGGAGGTTTAATCCCTCACTGTTCCAGAGAGATATAATCCATGACAGGTTGCCTCTGAGGCAAAAACATCATGAAGGAAGGGCATAGCAGAGCAAAGACACTTAGTTCATGGTGATTGGAAGCAAAGCAAAGAAACAGTCCCAGAGAAGAGAAGTCAAGAGAACAGACTTAGACTCCAAAGTCACACTTGGGATCCCTTCAGAGACACCCGAAAGTGTGCACCACCAATCTTACGTGGGGATGCTAAAGCCAATTGGGTTAAAAGACTACACTAATTGGGCCAGGGATTTAGTTCAGTGGTTCCGCTGCCTGACTCGCAAGTGCAAGGTTCTGAGTTCAATACCTAGGACCAAAAAAAAAAAAAAAAAAAAAAAAAAAAAAC
>NW_022900936.1:14475634-14517067 GCF_012274545.1 Fukomys damarensis | reverse complement strand
AAACAAAAAAAAAAAAAAAAAAAAAAAAAAAAAAAAAAAAAGTCTACCCTAATTGCCACAATCAGTGAAAAATATAGGGTATTATATGCTACAATGGAAGAGAACATAGAATATGGAATACCAAGAGTGACTCTTAATGTAAATTACAAAGTTCAAGTGATTACTATGTGCCCGCGCAGGTTCATCAATTGTGACAAATGCACCACTTGGATGAGGAATATTGATAGGAGAGAGGCTCTGCACGTGTGGAGGCAGAAAATATATCTGTGCTTCCCCTTCATAATTTAGCTGTAAACCTAAATCTCTAAAAAACAATAATAAAGCATTAAAAGTCACAATAGTACATGTTAGCTAACGTTTCTTTACTTCCGTAAGCCCTCTCTTCACTGAGACATTGAGAAAAGTTGTGAGAAGTTGTGTGGCAGGCAGTGGAAGACAAGTGTATTCACCCCTTTTCCTTGCTGGTGAGAAAATACATGATATAAATCAATTTTAGGAAGGAAAGGTTTATTTTGGCTTGAGGATTCAGAGTTCTCAGTTCATGATCATTCAGTTCCATTACTCTGTGTCTGAGCTAAGATATAATAGGGTGGATGAAAGCTGCTCACCCTCATGGCAAAGCAGAAGCAGAGACAAAACAAGAACCAAAGAGGCAGAGTCCCGGAACAAGAAGCAATCCCCAAGGTCACGCCCTATCTTCTACTCTTTTTTTTTTTTTAATTGAATTTATTGGTGCATTCTAGGTAGACAGTACAGTTACATTCATTACTGGGATCTTGTACCTCTACATGCCAGGTCTTGGTTCTCATTTTTTCCTCTTGTCCCCATCATATTTTTCCTTTTCCCTTATTCCCCTTTCCCTATCCTTCTCACTGTCCCTACACCTTTGGTCCTTTTCTTCCTATTTCAGATTGCTAATTGCCCTGCTAGGATCTTGAGTACTATTACACTTTATTCACACCAGAGAAACTATTCAGTATTTACAAAGGTGTGACTTATTTATTTCACTTAGGAGTATATCCTCAAAATGAACCCATTTTCCTATGAATGAATCCACTTTCTCATTCTTTATGGCTGAGTAGTATTCTATTTTATAGAAAAACCACATCTTCTTTATCCAGTTTCCAATTGATGGGCAGATGGGCTGTTTCCAAGTTTTACCTATTACAAACTGTGCCGCTATGAACATGGATGTGCATATATCTCTGTGATATGATTCTTTCAATTCTTTTGGAAAGATACAGAGGGATGGCTGGGTCAAATATTATCTACTCTTTTCAATTAGATCCCACTTTCTGAATTTTCATCACCCCTCAATAATGACCTCAAAGTATGGCCTCATTAATGAACTGATCCTCTGACGAAGGTACAGTCCTCGCTACCCAATTAGTTTCTGAAAACCCCATCCTCTGAGCACAGAATTCTCATGTTTTCTGCCTCCACACACACAATCACTATCCTATCAGCATTCCTCATCTGAGTGGTGCTTGTGTTACAAATGACGAACCTACCTGGATACACAGTCATCACCTTTAGAGAGAAATTTGGGGGATACGTATATGAAACTGAGGAATGCAGTGCTCAAAGAGAAAATATTCTCCTCAAGCTATTTCACTTAGTAAATACACCAGCAAATTACTCCAACCCTGTTTTCATAACAGCTATAATATGCTGCTACCCCAAACTCACCTATCAGCATTAGATAACAATATAGTAAGGTTTGAAGAAAGCGTTTCCACACTGGATATTTTTTCATGAAAATAATAACATGCTTATGTATAAAGTCAAATGTTACTGAATCATAAAAAGGAAAAAATTATCTACTTCTGTTTCTTCCATATGTCTTCATTCTTCCAAGGTAGTCAAGGTCATCAGTAAGAGTTTATTTTTTCATGTGTATCTACACTCATACAAATATATCCAAAAAAGAGGAATTTTTAATTGTACTTTTTTATAGTTTTTGTTATGCTAGAAACAGAATCCAAAGCCTTGCATGTCTTAAGCATGCACACTACCTCTAAGTTACACACCCATATCAACCATATCCTTTGCTCAGATGATATCTTTATATCCACCATCTCTTCATACATGTATGTATAGTCAATTATATATATACTTAATTATTAGAAATTAATAATATATATACTTAATTATTAGAAATGCAACTATTCCCTGCTGATGCAATTCAGGCAGCTTCCAGTATTGTACCACTAGAAATGTTATAACAAATATTCTTCTATACCTCCTGATATACTAGTGCTTTTTAAATCTGTCACATAGTTTCAAAAAACTGATAATACTGAGTCAAAAGGTACTATTTTATTTTCATAGAAACTACCAAACTGCTTTCCAAACTGATATATCAATTCACTCTCATCTCAGCATTACTTAACAATGGCAATTTTCCCCACTTTCGCCCCTCCTGAATTTTATCAAGTATGTCAGTCTAAATACTAAACACAGGTCCACTTAGTTCAATATCCCCATATTTTTAGTTTTCTTTGTTAACTGATTTAAATTTAATTTGTCTATTCCCCTATATTCTCAAGATGTCTGCTGCATGTCTAGAAATTTCTTCTTCCTGTGATGAGATAAGCAACAGACACCTTCATGGAAGACTAGCATAAAAAAGAGCTTGTTAAAGGGGTGATTAGTTGCTCACAGACTTATTAAGAAGTCTGGAGAGCCAGGTTTAGAGACAAGAATAATAGCCAACACAACCAGCAAAACAAGCCAGAACAACAGTCAAATCAAAGAACAGAATTGGTCAGAAAGATTTTTTTCAGAACATTTCAAAATCATGAAGCAAAACAATTGGTCTTACTGCCAATTCTGCACCAAGAAAATCAAGCTTGAAACAACTTTCAACTGTCTCCAGATAATTCCTTACTCTGATATTGTGAAATATATATTTGATCTCTGCCCTCTGATCCTGAGACAGAGCTCCTAATGTCCTTTATACATAGGGGTTCTGAAAAATTACTTGTTTGAATGAGTCCAGCCTTGGTAGTGTCAGGATTGGTGGCTGGTTGCCAGTGGAAGTAACCATGGTACTAGAGACTTGGAACTTTTAGCCTAACCCAAAAATTTTGGGGAGAGAAAAGAGGCTGAAGATTGGATTTGCTTGATGGCCAAGGATGTAATCAGTCACTCCTATAGAATGACACCTCTGTAAAACCCCAAAAGGCCAAAGTGTGGAGAGCCTGTAAATTGTAAAACAAGTGGAAATAACTAGAAGGTAATATGCCCAAGTAGGGCATGGAAGTCCCACGACCCTTGCTCACACCTTTTCCTATGCATCTGGCATCCATCTGGATGTTGATCTCTATCCTTTGTAAAATCTTCATAAACAGTGTTTCCCTGAGCTCTGTAAGTCACTCTAGTAAATTAATTGAACCTTGAGAGGTGATGTTGTGTGACCCCTGTTTGATGGTCAGGCTGAAGCACCCATCACAACTCTTTGCTGATGCCTGTCATCTGAATGAAGTAAGGGGAAAGAAGTCTATGGAACCAATGCCTCAACTTGTGTGACTTGTCAATTAATTAACAATGTGAAATACAAAGAAAAGGGCTAAAGGTGTAGGGAAAGTGGGAAGGGGAGGGGAAAGGGAATAAAGGAAAAGAAAAAAGTATAAGAAAATAAAAAAATGGAAATAAAGTGTTTGTAAATGGGGAGGGGACGAGGGGATGAAGGGAGGGCAGGGACAAGGGGAAAAACTGAGAACCAAGACCTGTCATGTAAAGGTAAAGATCTCAGTAATGAATGTAACTGTACTATATGACTAGAATGTACCAATAGACTCAATAAAAAGAAAAAAAAAGAAGATAGTGTCAGAATTGAATTGAATTATGGAGTACCCAGTTGGTTTTCATCGGAGAATTGTTTGGCTTGTGGGGAAAATCCTACACATATTTGGATGATCACAGCACAAATGGAAATGTTTGGTTTTTGGGTTTTTTTATAAAACATAATCATCTCTGCTCTGGGACTGACTACTTGAAGGAATCTCAGTCTTATTGTGGGGGCAGTTGTAAAATGTGACAACTAAAATTTTCAACTTTTCTAATAGGAAGAAGTCTGTGCCTCTCACTTAAACTGGTAAACTGGTAATTCCCAAAACAATAGAAAAAGGTTTCAGTGCTAAGTAGTAGGAAAAAATAATCAAAGTCTACAACCTCAAATTATGAATATTCTTGAATGCTATGCTGATTTGAGACTTTATCCTCAATTAAATATTAAGAGATATTAAATGACTTTTGTGTGTAGGATGCTATGATATTTGTGTTTCGATATTCTGCCATGGAGCAGTGAAGATGATTGAAGGAGTTTAGGATTAACAACCCGGAGATCTTTCATGTTTTAGTTATTTCTTGTAACTGAGACACAATACCTGACATGCAGAAGTTAAAGGAGGAGAGGTTTATTTTGATTCACAGGTTTTAGAAGTTCTAATCCATCGGTTTGCTCCGAGGCAGGGCAGCACAACAGAAGGTTCTGGCAGAGGAAAAACAGCTCATACCATGGTGGTGAGAAACAGCGATCAAAGGAGAAGGAAGAATACCCTTCCAGGCCATGCCCCATCAGCCTACCTCCTCCAACCAGACTTTACCTCCCAGATCCCATTTAGCCACAAACTCATTAGTGGACTAATGCACTGATAAGTGTCATGCCTTCATGATCCAATCACCTCTCAAAAGCCCCGCCAATAGCTCATAAGGCTTTGGAAGGACATCGAGATAAAAACCATAATATTATATCCCATCATTATAGTAATCTCTTTGAAAGGAGTAAAGGATGAGCTAAGAAAGCAGCAATGGCAAGGGAAGAAAACACTAAATACACACCTAGGAGACAGAATGGGCTCTTAAGAGAGCATTGCGGAAGAACAGGAAAGAATCATCAAGAATTACGGGGTTCCTAGCTTAGACAAGTGTACCAAATGTGGCGTCACTGCCAAACTTGGAATATCAAAGGTAAGAGTCAGATTGATGAGCATGTGTAGCCTCTGAGACATCTGTAGAACGGTCTTGCAATGAGCCCTGGAGTTTACTGAATCCAGTCCCATTTGCATGCTATGAGATATGTGTATTACACCCATTGGGCTGGACTGCATTTCCCAGATTATTTTCCCCATGTTAGTCTTGTGAGTGTGGATCACAAGAGACAGGCATCTTGTATGAGATGCAGAGGCTGAAGTGAAGTAAAAGCCAGATCCATCTTTGACTCTTGGTGCAAGTGAATGATAAAAGAAAACAAACTCTGCTACAGGAGACCACTATTATCAAAGCAGGAGACCAAGAGGACTGGCATGGGTTCCAAGATCATCTTTATAAGTACGCACATCAGAGAGGTACCATTTTGTCTTCATGAGACTTTAGCTCAGCTTTTCAAGTTCCATCTTATGCATGTTTCCTTTCCTGAGTGGCTGCTCTCTCTGATGGCTGACCAAAGAGATTCTCCCTTATGCTGATGAACCAGGTTCTCAAATGGCATAAGGTCAAATCTCTGCAGAAAATCCTTTAATAGTTCTCTCACTGAACCTTGAGTGACACGATAAATGTGGTGTCTATAGATCTCTTTGTCATTTATATGACTTTGCACGCATAGTCCAGACCTCTAGACACTTTGCTTCTTGTGATGGATAGTTGGTAGCATTAGAGTTCCACTAGCCCAGGACACTAGTGTTTAGTTAGTTACCATTAAACAAGGTCAGAAATCATATTACAATGGATGAACAGTTTAAAACAGGTTGGCAAATACTTTATGTAAAGGGCCATAAAGGTAAATGTTGTAAGATTTATACCCCATAGGTCTCTATTGGAGCTATTCTGCTGTCATTGTTAAGTACAAACTATAGACAATTCATAAATTAAATAATATGGTTGTGTCTCAATGAAACTTTTCTTACAAAACCAGTGTATTGGATTTCTCCTATAGACCATGACTGCCAATGCCTAATTTAGACAAAATATACAGACTCTTTATCATGAAAGTGCACTTAATAGTCTTGGTACATTTACAGGGAGATCAGAACCAGACCTATTGTCACCTGCTACTCTCTGATGCTCCCTCTCTTTTTAAACAGAGGTGAAAAGATAAGTGCAGTAAATTGAAATATACCCAAAAATTACTTTATATGCCTCCTTCCAAAAAGTAACCTTTAATTCCCATTTCCTTGAATTTGAATTGGGCAAAATAACTTGTTCTGAATGAAGAGGATGTTGTGGATTACATTATATAATCCTGAAGGCTAAATTACAAAACAGTGATTCAGCTTCAACCTCCCTCCCTCTAGGGAAACTCATACCTAAAACGCAGTAGATAAGCTATGAGAAAGGTATATATTATCCAAATGGAAAAGCCAGATAGAGCCCCAATAGAGGCCCAGGATGACAGCCAGCATCATTGTCAGATGTGCAAGTAACCAACAAATCAGATGATCCCAGTCCCCCACACTTGGGGTGACCCAGTTGATGTTAAGCACAGGAGAGACATTAGTCACCACAAGCCTCACCTAAGTTGCAGAAACTGAAGTAAAATGATGGTCATTGCTTTACATCACTAACTTTTGATGGTTACTGGAGCATAAAGGTACCCAGAGACTTTCCAGGGCCTACAGTCGGGGACTTGAATAGAAATTTCACCACCCCATTGACCTGCTAACTTGAATGTTAGTACATATTATGAACAAATACGGGGATCATCTGCCTGCTAAAGAGAGCTTTCCAATAACTCAAAGGCAAGGCTGGACAAACCACCAAGAATACCATAAAAAGCCACAGAGAGAATTTAAGAGGCAGAAGCCAATGATTTAATCTGGAACTTGGTCAAAACTCTAGATTTGATGCCTTTAACTCTTTCAAAAACAATACCATGGGGCATTTTATGGCCAACTTAGATCAGGGCTTTAGCTGGCCCAACCATCTTTATCTGAAACAGAATAGCACTGCAAACTAATAGACCAGTGAATTTTGAAATGAGGAATTTTGCATTTAATTCATTTGGGCCAAAGTGCTTTTCAATAGAAGTATAAATCAAGTAAAAAGAAGTTGGCTCCTCAGATAAAGGAATCGCTATGCAAGTTAACAATTGCTTCATGGAAGGTTAATTTTTAAATTCAAAATAAGATGGAGTTTGAACTTTGGAGGAACAGAATATACACTTTTGGAATCCAAATTTTAGGAAAAAGAAAACTGTGACTGGGACCATTCTTTCATGAGGACAAGACGGTACTGAAAGTGAAAAAGAAGAGAGAATAAATTGTATGAAGATAAATTTTAGCAGAGTGGAATATAAAAAGCCTTCAATTGTGTATCTTTGCAGCCCCTTCGCCTTTAACAAAACTGTACATTGACCTGCTTACTCTGTACCTATCTTGCCATTCTCTGCCAAAATACCAGAACTTTCCCCCTCAAGGGCATTTGCCTAGGATGTTCTGAGAGAAGTGTTATGGAGTGGAAAGGAAACATGAAATCATGCACTACTGGACTCATATCTGAAAACATAGCTGCCAGCTAACTATGCAAACTTGAGGGTTTTTTGTTTTTTTCCTGCAGTACTGGGGATCGAACCCAGGGACTTTACACTGAGCTACATCCTCAGCCCCTTTTTATTATTTATTTTGAGAAAAGTAAGTCACTAAGTTGCCCCAGCTGGGTTTCAACTCTTGATTCTTCTGCCTCAGTCTCCCATACTGCCGGGATTACGTTTATGTCACTACACTTATCAAACTTGAGCTTTTTTTCTTTATGATCATCAATTTTGAGATTGACAAAATGCAGATACAGTATGCACCCGAATAATGGTTACATGGGTCAAGGCAAAGTTTGTGAAATAGCTGTCACAATACTTTAAGAACTGTAGAGCAAGTTCAGCCAAGGAGAATTTCTCAAACCCCCACCCCCAATTCAGCTCTGGGTGACCCCACTTAGGCTTCACAGTCCAGATGCATTGTCACTGCCCCCATGGGGTCCTTGGCAACACCTCTAGGAAAAGTTTAATTTCCCCGGGCTGTCACTCGCTCACATGCACAGTATGGCCTTACCGTGAGTACATGTTTTGTCTACTCCATGGGGACTTGGGACTTTATTGATTCCTTGTGTCTGGTACCCGCATGGTGACAGTCTAGGGATTTTTGTTTTTCAATAAAGTCATCCATAAACATGCCATCTATAAAAATTAGTATGTGCTGCTTGAAGGAGTTGAAATGTGGATTACTCAGAATTTGGAAATGTTTTGGTCTGTGTTGTAGAGGCCATCTCTCTCTCTCTCTTTCTCTCTCTCATCAGATTCTCCCTTGGCCAGCCTTCACCTTTCTTTGATTTATGAACATCCCCTGTCCTTCTCTATAACCTTGCCTCTCAAGTTCTCTTCCGTGTTTCTTTTTGTAAAGCTATGCCTGATTAGTGGAATATGACCGATGGAAGCTATAAAATATACTGGTAATGTGTAAACCAACACATCTAAGGGACCATAGCAATTGCAAACAATGGGAAAACTTCTACTGGAGAAGTTTACTTTTAGAAATGCATTTTCTCCTTGGTTAAGTGTTGCATTAAGAAAAACATTAAACTATGAACACTTTCAATCTACATACTTCCAAACTGCTAAATTTCTAGAGATAATTACCATAATATAGCTAGTGCTTTCTGAATATTTACTATGTACACTATCAAGCTGAGTTTTTAATGTCATGTCCTCTCTCTCTCTCTTTGAGTTTATTGGTACATTTTAGGTATACAGTACAGTTACATTCATCATTGGGATCTTGTACCTTTACATGACAGGTCTTGGTTCTCATTTTTTCCCCTTCTCCCTGCCCTCCCTTCACCCCCTCCACCTTTCCCTATTTACAAAACTTTGTTTCCATTTTCTCTTTTTTTTCTTTTCCCTTATTTCCTTTCCCCTACCCTTCCCACTTCCCCTACACCTTTAGCCTTTTTCTTCCTATTTCACATTGTCAATTATACCATTTGGATCCTATTTACACTTTTAGTTTTTCACACTAGAGAAACTATTCGGTATTTACACATGTGTAACTCATTAAAAATATGGAACACTTCACGAATTTGGGCGTCATCCTTACGCAGGGGCCTTGCTAATCTTCTCTATATCGTTCCAATTTTAGTATATGTGCTGCCGAAGTGAGCATTACTGCGTCATTTCTTGATTGTCACTATGGCAAACTTTTGAAAGAAATATTACCATTATGTCAATTTCATGTCAGGAAGCCCAGTGATCATTAGACTGGCTCTAACTTTATCATCCTGGTGTAAGCATTCTGTGCAACTGAGACATGGGCTTGTATATTGTCAGAATTAGACATTGTCATATTTTTATTAACTTTTCTAGCATTTTAGTGCATCAAGAATTTATGCTAAGACTTTTCTAGTCAACAAGGTAAACTTGGTTATTCGATTGTCTTTGTAATAAGACTCATAAGGGGGAAGCCAAACAACTACATTTATAAAAATCAGAACCAGAGACAGATACAGAAGAAGTTTGGAGATAGGTGACCCTTGCTATAGGAACTGAAAAAAAGAGGAACTTGGGAATCTAGAGAGTTACAGAAGGTAGTACAACTTCCAATAGATAAAATATTCAAGAATAAACTGAGGCCATCCTACTAGTCTTATCTATTACTTTACCAGAGCTGCAGGGATTTAAACCTACAGACAGCCTTTGATTGTTGCATTTATGCTACTGAATTTGATGTAATAAACAGAAAACTCATCACATCACAGGAAGCCTTTTCAAGTTGCTTATATTACAGGATTATTTTAACAAAACAAAGAATACTCCAGAATGCAACCATTTGACCTTTGTGAATCAAATATCCTTGCTCATGCGCACACACTCACCATGACACATTTTTTTTCTTAAGGGTAAAGGCAAAGGCTCTTAGGTAGAGTCTACTAATGTCTTCATCTGTTCAGGCTGCTATAACAAAATGCAATAATCCAGGTGCCTTACAAACAACACATTCAAATCTTACGGATCTGGAGACTGTAAGAATGAATCTTCCTGGTGCCAGTAGGTTCTGGTGAGGATGCAATTTCTGGTGAAAAGAAAAAGGCATAGCTTTGGGGCCTCTTATATAAAGCACTCATCTTATCCATGAAGGTTCTCTCTCCCTGACCTAATCACCTCTCCTCCGCCATTCCCCATTACCATCACCTTGGGTGTTAGGCTCTCGGTGTACTAATTTTGGAAGAACACAAACTAGTCTCTGGAGTGACTTGGATCCCTTTTTGCAATGTATTAAATGTCATTGCTTTCTTCTTGGTAGCATTCTAGGCCATTGATGCAGGTGAGACACAGTAAGAAATCTCCCATGAAAACAAACTCCAAAAATAGACCTTTCAGAGGGAGGAGAAGAGAGAAAAGCAATTGCCATGGGGGGATTTGATATTAGAGTTCTTATTCTAAGTTTCTGTGACTGGTTCTTCTAGCAATTATACTGTTCAAGCCCTAGACAAAATTGTCCATGTGCAAATAATAAAAGAATGTATTGTCTCCAGAGGTGATAACGCATGTAGTGGTTCTATTGGTTTACCAAACTGGTGGTAAGCTTTACATTTACGTAAATCATACATCCTTAATATACTGATGCTGATAAATTTAATGATGCTTATTAGTGCTATGCCCAGAACTCAACTTTGATTCCTAATTCATATATCAAAACATTCTACAATTTTGTGATGAGGCAATAAGATATAAAAATATCTTTGAGATCAGGTAGTCCTAGACTGAAGTATAGTCTCTGATCTATATGAGATGCAACAAGATAATTAGCTTGTTTGTACCTTATTTTCCACTCATTTAAATTAAGACTACCAAGGTTTTCTCCAAAGTATTATTTGGAAAATTAAAGGAATATGCTATAAAGAACATGATACACACAGTAAGTAAATAATAAAAATTGTTAATAATATTAAAATAGAGAAAATAAAAACTCAAGAAGAGTTGAAATAATTGACAAAGCAAAAGGAATTCCAAAGCAGAAATGGTCAGCAGGCTGGATTTTTGCATCTAACTCTGGAAAGAAGCAAGTAATGCATCTATGAATAAGAAGGATTCTGCCCTGTCATTTTTGCCTCCTTTTTTTTGTAAAGGGGTTGTTTTTCTTTTGTAATAGAGTTTACAGCTAGAATTTTGAATGCCAAAGTTCTACTTATTAAGAAAAATGTTTTCAATGCTAATTTCTAGTATTTTTCCACTGGACTATTGATAATGGAATTTGTATTTACAGAGAAATACATTTTTTATAAAAAGAAAAAAAAAGAAGAAAGCCTCATGCCAAGAAGCTGAAAATTAGGTGTGCACAGAGCTCCTACACAGGTAGCAGCAGAGAGCAGTGACATGAACAGACAGGCAGAGCACATTATCCTTCTCCACTCTTTTGGTTCAGGTTTTACTTCTTAATACATGCAATTATGGGAAAGCCGGTGCTTCTGGTTAAGATGCTGCAGTCACTATGATAGGTACTCTTAGCAGTTATTTAGAAACTAGTAACCAGTCATTTCAGTACATATAACTGCAAAGATAAAAATGTTTTCATGACTTCATGTAATTTTATGAGGCTCAAGGCAGTGGAATTATCAGTGATTTTACTGTCTTTTAAAATATAGTTACTGAATTGGTATCAAGGTTAGCTAAATATAAAATAAGATGGGCATTATTTTTTTCCTCATTGAGTTTCTTGGTACTTTTTAGGTATACAATACAGTTACATTCATCACTGGGCTCTTGTACCTTTATGTGACAGGACTTGGTTCTCATTTTTCCCCATACCCCTGTCCTCCCTTCACCCCCTCCTCCATTCCCTATCTATAAAAACTTTTTTTTTCCTTTTTTTCTCATAGCTTTTCTTTTCCCTTATTTCCTTTCCCCTACCTTTCCCACTTTCCCTACACCTTTAGCCCTTTTCTTCCTACTTCACATTGTCAATTATACCATTTGGATCCTATTTACACTTTCAATTTTTCACACCAGAGAAACTATTTGGTATTTACACATGTGTGACTTATTTATTTCACTTAAGAGTATGACCTCAATATGCATTCATTTTCCTATGAGTAACTCTAGTTTCTCATTCTTTATGGCTGAGGAGTATTTCATTTTATAGAAAAACCACATCTTCTTTATCCAGTCTCGAACTGATGGGCAAATGGGCTGTTTCCAAGTTTTAGCTATTACAGTGTGGGAAAAAATATTACCAGCTGCTCCTCAGCCAAAGCACTATTATCCAGATTATATAAAGAACTCAAAACAATCAGCCCCCCCCCAATATAAAGACCTGATTCAAAAATGGGCATCTGAAATGAACAGACATTTCTCAGGCAAAGAAGTAAGAACAACAAGTAAATATATGAAAAAATGTTCCACATCACTAGTCATTTGAGAGATGCAGATGAAAACAACACTGAGATTCCACCTCACTCCACAAAGAATGGCTGCTATCAAGAAATCAAATAACAACAAATGTTGGCCGGGATGTGGGGAGAAATGATCCCTTTTTTAATTGTTGGTGGGAGTGCAGACTGGTGCAACCAGTATGGAAATCAATATGGAGATACCTCAAAGAGCTGGGACTAGAGGTTCCATTTGATCCAGCCATCCTTTTGCTGGGTATCTTTCCAAACGAATTAAAAGAATCATACCACAGTGATATATGTGCACCTATGTTTATAGCAGCACAGTTTGTAATAGCTAAAAGATGGGCAGTATTAGTATGTTGTTTCCACCTTACTGGCCCTCTACCCTTGAAGATCCTGTCTGATCACAAGTACATCGGGGCCATGAAACATCCTTACATTGCTTTGATCCTACTTTTTATTATATTTATCATTATTATAATATGTGTAATGCAATATATTCTATATAATTCATACAGTAATCCTCCCTCATCCATGATTTTGCTTTCAACAGCTTCAGTTAATCACAGTAAACTGTAATCCAAAAATGTTCAATGAAATAATTCCATAAATAGACAATTCAGAAGTTTTAAATTGTGTGCTGCTCTGAGTAGTGAGATGGAATCTTACAGTCTCCTTCACCATTCTGCCTGGAATATGAATCATCCCACTGCTCAGTGTGTCCACACTGTGTACACTACCTTCTCCATAATCACTCAGTAGCCACCTCTGCTGTCAGATCGTGGCTTATGATATTGCGGTGCTTCTATTCACATTTACTTAAATATGCATAATGGTATCAGACATTTTATTAAAGTACATTGTTGTAAGTATTCTATTTCATTATTTGTTATTGTTATCAGTCTCTTATTGTGCCTAATTTCTAAATTAAATTTACCATAAGTATGTATGTGTAGGAAAAAATGACATATACCGAGAGTTTGGTACTGGCTAAAGTCTCAGGCATCAACTGGTGATATTGAAATGTACTCTCCCATGGATAAAGGGTAACTATTATCATATAATATGTACTTTATAATTCCATATTTTATAATTATACATATTATGTGTAGTATGTTTTATATAGTATTATAATTATTTTGTTACTTTTTGTATTATTGTTCTCCATCTTCATCAGTCACTTTTCTTGGCTTTGATCTGCAATAGTCCTTTCAGGTTTCAATATTTTATACACAAAAATGTATGTCCTCAGAATAAGCTAGATAAATGCATTTGTTTCGATAGAAAATGAAGTTTTATTCTCAAAGAATTGAAAAGTGCTTCATTTTGTATAAACAGAAACTCACTACAGAAAAATAACTGCAGTCACCCTAAAATATTGCAAACTTTGTAGCTCATAATAATTTTTCTTTATGCTGTGCAGTGACTGGATAATGTAGGGCCCTGTTGGGAGCTGGAATATTTGGAAATGTTTGGACAAGTCAGGGTCAGTGTGACCCTTTAAGTTTTCAATCTTTGAGGAGATTACTAGGAAGACTTTGTAAAAAACCAGGCAAGTGGCTATAAACAAAAAAGGGATTTATGAATCCAAAACTGCAACTAGACAGACTCAAGGTTGAAGGAGGTCATTTATTGTTCTGAAGATCTGCAAAAGGAGAGCATGTCAGCATTGATTTATGAAGGTTTTATTAAATAATTACAATGCCTTGCAAGTGACCATTATTGTACACTGATAGTTTTTTATTGGAAACTGATAGTTTTTAATGTAATTTCTCCATCTCACTTAAGAGTTCATGATTATTTTTCTTTAAATGAAAATTAATTACCATTACATCCAAAATGTTATTGGTGATTGATTACTCAGAAGTCTCAGTGTGTTTTCTATCACATAAAAAAATGTCATAGTCACTTTCTTTGCATGAAAATTTATTGTGAGGAAATTGTATAACATTTTAAATTGAAATAGTATGCACTAAGCCCTTATTCTGTACAGTGATCTTTCTAAGTTTTTAAATTTATTGAGAGTAAGGAATTTGTCAACTCTATTCAAGAAATAATTATGCTACCAGAATCTCTATAACAGAAAATATTCCTTTTATATCTCTTGGAAATTGTCACTCGAAATGTGAAAATTTTTTTAACTGAATGGTTTAACTGTGAATAATATGATCATAATTTCATAAATTATTATATTACAGAAGCCTATATTTTTATTTCAGAGATCTCAATAAAACGGCATGCCCACCTCAGCATTCAGAAGCTGTGAAAACTCTAAATTATTAAAACTATAAAATGTCTTTCAAAGAACAAAGATGTATACTTGGAAGAAATATTTTCTAGAGAAAAATATTTAAGGTAGCTCTTATAAAAGAAATAATTTTGAGTAGCACTTTGAAAAGCGCTTCACAGTGATTAAATTAGTCAACATATATTAAAATTATGCAATATGTTTTAAACATAATGATCCTTAAAAATTCATAAATTTTCTCTTAAGACTCCTCTTCTGTCTCTCTCGTTACTGTGAATTGACTCTGTGTGTCTGAGCTCAGCTGATTCGAAGCCAGTTAACATGTCACTCCTCAGAAGAGTGACAAAAATGAAGACTAGGAGACGATAATACCTGGATTTCTATGAAGTATTTTCACATGTATCTTTTTATCTACATTGTCATAGAGGAGAGTCTGAGATCAAGTGAAGCCAAAATACAAACCTTATCTCTCACCGTGGAAGCTTATTTTTTCTGATAGACCACAGGTATAGGTTTGCATTTTCAGCTTTTTCTGGCAGAAAGAAGAATTTGTGTCATTTTTTTCTGTTTACAAACAAAATCTATATCACCATAGTAACTTGGTGTCTATGGAGAAATAGAATTAACACGAAATATATGCATCCATCTATCTATAGACTGACAGATAGATTAATGACTAACAAAACACACTTCTGGTTGTATGTGGTGGGTCGTGGGAGTCTATATATTATTCCTAGTCCTTTCCTCTCTGGTGGTCCTCCCCTGCTCTGCTCCCCACCCACCATATGCTAAGCAGCTTTCCCCTGCCACTCCTTTCAGCCATGCTGTTTTTGCCTTCAAGCCAGTCAACCATGAGACAAATAAACCATTTCCTTATCCAAGTTGTAGGATTTGGATATTGTTCTCAGCAATGCAAAAGCTGACCAATAAGAAGAGATGAGGACAGAAAGTACATAGATGATAGAAAATAATACATTGCCTCATATGATTAAGAAGCTGAAAAGCCTGATAATTTGCCTTCTGCAAACTGTAGACTCACAAAATCCAGTGGTATAATTTGAAGGCCTAGAGTCAGAGGTCCAAAGGCAAAAGTTCACCGTCCCCGTTCCAGCAGTCAAGCAGAGAGAGAGAGAGTGCAACCTTCTCCTCCTTTTTGATCTTTCCAGGCCTTCAGTATTTTGGATGATGTCAAGATGGACTAGGTAAAGCCTTTCCAATGCTAATATCTTTTGGAAATATTCTTATGAATATCTGGGCATCTGGTGGCCCAGTCAAGTTGAGACATAAAACCATCACAGTCACTGTGAGTATTTTATTATGTTTTAAATTGAATTTAATGATAGGAACAGCTTTTAAACATATAGGTAAGTTAATTTTGACACATGTATACACCTACATAACCATAACACAGTGAAGGTAAGGCACTCTTCTCTTCCCTGGAGAGTTTCTTTTTTACCCCTCTCCTGTATTTCCCATTTCACACAACCTCAGAGAAAACCACGCTCTCAATTTCTCTCATATCATATATGGAACATATAGTATGTTCTCTTTTGTGTCTGGCTTCTTTAATCCAATGTAAGTTTCTGAAATACATCTGCTGTTCCACACATCAGTAGCTTGTTCCTTTTCTCATTCTGTGGTACCATTGTATGATCACAACATAATTTGTTAAACTGTTCACTAGTTCATGGATATTTGATTTGTCTGCATGAAGTTATTGTTTAAAAAAACCCTGTAATGAAAATTCTCATATAAACATTTTTGTGGGCATATGTTTTCAATTCATTTACACAAGTACATAGGTGAGGAATATCCCAATTTTGTGGTAAATAGGTTTGACTGTAAGACATTGATTAACTGTTCTCCAAAGTTATACCATTTTATTCCTCTTGTGCAAGTTCCAGTTGTTCCACAGCCTTGCCCACAGTACTGTCAGCCTTTTTAATTTAACTATTGTAATGGTATAAGTATTCTCCAGTTGTAGACTTTAGGAAAATATATTTTCCTGAGTACTAGTGGCATTGACGACCTTTCCATGAGCCTACTGTTGTTATATCTTGTCCCTTGTGAACTATCTCTGTCAGATTTTTTGCTATTTTAAGTTAGCTTTGTCTTTTACTACTGAGAATTGAAGATAATAAAATATTTTTTAAATCTGCAGGAGACTTCTGAAACATTACTGGAAACCTCTACAGTAGACTCCAGTCTCCTACTCAGTGTACAGTGCAGGCCTGAGGAGGAAAACAAACAAACTAAAAGACAAAACTAAAACAGAAAGCAGAGCACAGGACAACAAATGATAGCACAACTGACACAGGCACTGGCCAGTTCAAGTCACTAATTTTTATTAGTAATCAATTGGGGTAAAGGTGAACTACATGCAAGGGCAATACCATGAATGAGGATGTGCAGTCATGAGGTTTCTGTGGAAATTAACGCAAGCAAGGCTCAGAAAAGACAAGACAAAGCATTCTCAAATTAGAAGCAAAATAGGCAAAATATATGGTTATAATTACCACACTGTCCTTCAAATAAGGATTTAGTTATGGGAATGGAATTTGAGTGTGAGCTACTTCAGGCAGACCCACTTCTATAAACCAGCCAATTGTGGGGTTAACTCTTTACAGCCTATACTGCTTACAGCCTGCTTTGGACATAATCAATATTGCAATCTCCCACAAGAAAAAAATTTATTGGACACATACATTGTTCAAATTCTACTAAATTTATTGCTTTTTTCATTTTGAAAAATTGGAAATAAAATGTGTGTTAATGGGGAGGGGAGGAGGGAGTGAAGGGAGGGCAGGGACAAGGGGAAAATATGAGAACCAAGACCCGTCATGTAAAGGTACAGGATCCCAATAATGAATGTAACTGTACTGTATACCTAAAATGTACCAATAAACTCAATGAGGAAAAAAAAAATAATACCTTTGATAAGTAAAATTTTAATTTTTGTAAAGTCCATACAAAATGTTTTGATTTTATGGTTTTCTCCTTTTGTATCTTATTTTAAAAAATCATTGCTTACGTTATGATTGTGAAGATAAACTTTAATGTTTTCTTCTACAAGCTCTATATGTTTAACTTTTACTTTGGTTTGTGATTCCTCCCAAATTAATCTCTCTGATCCATTACCTCAAAATGCTGACATTTAATATCCAGCACCTTATTTACTCTTGAAAATTAAGAAATCCTGCTGCACTGCTGAACAGATAAACCCTCTTATTATAGAGTAAACTTGCTTTAGAATATGCCATGTTTAAAATAAGCAATCTTAGAACAAGAAATCAAAACATACTTAAATTACTTAAATGTAACTATTATCTTGTACAAGATAGTGAAACTACATATTTTAATAATATGCTTTTATGAATTTGTAAGTTTAAAATGACAAATTTTTAAGAGAGTTAAGAAAACACATCACAATAGAAATGAAGTGGAACCAAAAAGACATGCATGAAGAAAGTGTGGCAATTTTTATTCAAAAGTATGCATATGTGCTAGTCTGATTTCACACTAAGAGCATTAGCCCAGATCCAATTTGCCCAGTAATGTTGAAAAATGTCACCCTTGGGGATGCAAAAAGTCCCCAGTCTTGCTTTACTTCATATTCAAAGTTTGGCTGCTCATTCCACTGACTAAATTTTCTTTTAGATAGTTTAATTCCTGAGCTCTCCTTGACCTTTAAGTAGCTTAGATCATGCTTGAAAATTTCAAGTGTCATTTTGACTGACAAAGCATAAAAGAAGCAAGGCAGCAAGTTTTCTTGTACAAACAAACAGTTGCTAGATCACAATTCTGAATTTCTAAGAGATCATTAAGTAATCTGACCCTGAGCAAAAACAGATTTGCTTGCCAAAAGCAAACATCATCAGTTTTTTAATACACTTTATATGTGACTGGACTGCAATCACTTTATGCACCTCCGATGTAAATGAGCTTGGTGAGAAGTAGTATCTGTACGAAACAGGTGTACAGAAAAGGTCCTGCAAGAGAAGCAAGCTGTTTGCCTATTCTCCTCCTAGGTGAATATGAGAGAAAGACCCTGGAAAGATACTCATCTCATTTATCTTGGCCCCTTCCCATCAGGAATGGGCCCAGTGAGTTACACTTTACCACCTCAGGACAGGGAGCAGCTCTGTACAGGGCCTTGCCAGGTTTGATGGTTCAGAAAAGGAACGTCACCCAGGGGAAGGGCTAGCATGGGCAGAAAAGAGCTCTCCAGCAAATTACTTGTTGAGTCTTGTTTCACATTCCCACCCTTTTTAGCAAATGACAGCATTCCCTGCTTATGGTGTACCATCACATCTATTTTCACCCAATGCAACTGGCTTTGCTGCGACAAACCTCTAAAGAGGTAGAGAAAGTTTTTGTATGCAAAAATGGAAGTGCCTGCCCATTCCCTGTAAAACCAGTGAAAAGAAAATGTCTCTGCAATTCACCACAAACCTGGCCTTCCTCTTCTTGAAACTTTCTTTAATACAACAGACAACAATCACCCCCCAAACACTCAGTATCTGGAAACACTCACTGTCATTACCCCTCATTCTGCTATGGGCACATCCTACTCCTGGTACAATTCCTGCAATCCCTAAAAAGTAAATTAAGAAAAAATAAATAAAAACTGTGGGTCATGCTTTCTATGTTCCTTCTTCCTAATATGCCTTAATCAGGACTTATAATTCAGTTATTCTGAATTATAATCAGTTATTCTGGAGAACTGCAAGCAAACTTGAAGAGAAGTGGATTGGTCCAAGGCTCCCTAAAGGGCTGTCCTCCATTTTTGTTATTCTAGACAACAGAAAGAGAAAGCTGAGACTGGTGGTCTTAGTAAATCTTAAAATGCAACAGTAAGGACAGAGTGGAGGAAAACATTTTAAATACCCAGAGTCATTATTGACAATGACTAGAACTTATATTTCTAAAGTATATAAATTGCATTTGCCTTGTTTGTGTGCTTCTCTTTACAATATTAGAACCAGGAACCTATCATCCAAGTTCATTGAAAGAGTCCCAGTCACTGAAGTGGTTACTGCACCAGTTAGGGATTATTTTATTGCTGAGCATAATAGAAACTGGAATAGCAAAGGACTGAGATATTGGGTTTTCTGCTTTGGGACCACTCACTTCATGTAGCTTAAACCGAAGCTGACACTTTAAATGAATTTATTAGTCTCACTTTGTTCCAGGACCAGACGGTAGTCCAGCTCACACACAGCGACGTCTTTGGGGTTATATAACTTATTCCAGAAGGGACATATTAAAATCACATTTTTTTCCTCAGATGGTGAGCTTTCCAAGGCTAGTTCTTTGAGTTGATGTCACACTATAGCTTACAACTGAAACTTCCACTTATACCACCTGGGGAATCAAGTAAAAAGGTCAAAATGTCATTCTTCAAATTGTACATAATAGCCTTGGGGATGAGACTTTTATAAGAAAGAGGAGTGGCCCACCCAAGTTCTGCAGTAAGTCAGGCTATGTGCTCCATCCCAGAGCTTTTGAAGCAAAATGGAGCCCTTCCACAGGGCTAACAAAACAGAATTAAGAAGATTACATAGCAGAAAATAATTAGAAAATATTAAAGTGAAATATATAATCAGTAGCATTTCCCATACAAAATATATTATTTAACTGACTCTGAGATATATAAATAATAATATTTTATGACCAGTGGTAGCCAGTCCATCGTCATAATATGGTTCACATTTCTTGCCTTTGAGCAAACTTTGTCAGTTTTTCCTAGTGGTATAAAAAGATCAACCAAAAAAACTAAGAAAATAATCCTAGTTTTTAATCTGAAAACCTTTTGACACTGGTTAATAAAATCAAAAACATACAAGCATCAAAGTTTACCAAATAGATATCATTGGCAAAAAATTTCGGAGATATGAGAAAATTCTCTAGAAATACTATACTAAAATGGAACCAAAAATTTCCAAACCCTTCATCCCACAGAATAGAAAAGCACAACTAATCCTATTTAAAACTGGGCAAATGATCTGAACAGACATTTCTCAAATATATATATATATTTTTTTAATACACTTGTTGGCCATATATATATATATACATCAGATCACAACCTCAGATCACAAGTCATCAGGGAAATGCAAATCAAAACAACAAAGAGGTAACATCTCACCCTGATTAGGATGGCTATTATCAAAAAGACAAAAGAAAAAAATAGCGCTGGTGAGAATGTGGAGAAAGGTAAAATCTCATGCACTAATGGCTAAAATAAAATTAGAATATCCACAGGGGAGGAGGGGATAAGGGGAAAAAATTAGAATATCCATGATGGAAAACAGCACAGAGGCTCCTCCAAAAGAATTAGAACAGAGCTATCATACAAGGCAGCAGTCCCACTACCGGGTACACATCCAGAGGAAGTGAAATCAACACATCCAGGAGACACCTATCCCTTGTGTGTATTGCAGCCCTCTTCACAGTAGCCAAGGAATGGAAACTTCCTAGGAGCACCCCCGAGTGGACTTAAAAATGGATTGTTGCCATTTGCAGCAACATAGTTAGAACTGGAGATTGTCCCGTGAAATAAGCACAAAAAGATAAATACTACAATCTTATTTATATGTGGTAGCTAAAAATATTGAGCCCACGGGAGTAGAGAGTAGGAAGAGTAAGGAAATACGACGGTTAATGGCTCTAGCATTACAGATGGATGGGTTCTACAACACAGTAGGGTAAATATTTTTCTGGATTGAATTGTATGAATTGTGTGTGTCAAAATATATAATGACCTGTATATGTCAGAATAGTTAGTAGCAAGGATTTTGAGTGATCCAACTCAAAAACATGATAAATATATAAGGTGGTGGGAATATCAGTTATCTTGATCATTTCATTATACATTGTAAACATGCATTGAAATATCACATTGTATCCCATAAATTGCACAATTATGTGCCAATTTAAAATGAAAAAAATATTTTAAAAAATAATGGAAGAGATGATTCTCTAAAAGAAGGAAAGGAGATATTTTTTACTTACAACATTTTTGATGACACAATGATACTGATGGAAAAACATCCCCATCAATGATTTGTCAAAGAGTGTATCTGAAAGGTTGTTAATTAAATCTGAAATTATTTTAGAAAGAAAAATATTCTTAAACAACTTCAAACAATTTCTTTTATATGTTTTCTTTTTACATAGCTAAAGAACACCATAGGAGAAAACTGAAGATGTAGATATAACAGAGCTATTTTAATAACTATTAAGTAAAAAACCCCACCATCACCAAAGAAAGCTTTATTACTTGGTTTCATGGGTGGGCTTCATTATTAGTGGTACATGGAATGGTAAGAGCTCTGTCTGATTGGTGGTGTCATCATTAAATGCCACACAATAGCTTTGGATTATTGAGCATCATAACAAGACCCAAGCTAGAAGCCCTTTCAGGAAATCCTTTTCTCTCTTCACCCAATGCATGCAGCCTTCAGGCCACTTGCCCTTTGGTCTTTCATGAATGATGGAATCAAAGAAGAAACCAGACTCTCAAAACAACAAAATGAACAGTTCAGTAGTTTCCTGAACACATCATGTCGAATTTTCCATAAACCAGAGTGCCTGAGATTTTATAATTTTAATTTTATTCATTTCAGAGAATACTTCTATCCTCAAACCACAGCTGCAAGTTTTGTTGAGAAAGACATGCTTAGCCCTGCTGCTATACCATAATGCGTTTTTTAACTACTCTGAACCTCACTCTCTTCACTTGCAAAATTCGAATATTGGAGGGAAGTGTAAAACTATACACATACCAAAAATATTTGCACCTTATGCTAGTGCCTTCTTCAATATGGTGATTACAGATATCATAGATTAATTCATTTTAAAATCAAATTCTTACTGATATAAAAATGATAGGAAATTAACATTTTAAATTGCTAGGACATTCATCAGTAGCAGATGACCTACAAAATTAATTTACCACGTAAAGTCTCCTTTCCTCTGGAATAGGCCAGTCATCTTTCCTCTCCACAAGCTCCCAATTATGGTGCCAATGGGTGTGTCCAGTCCCTTTTCTTAATAATTTACTGTTATCCCCATTAAATGACATTTGCAAGTATTCACTAATGTCAATGCTTTTGGAGTTTCAATTTTAAAATTTTTATTTATAGTCTCAGGTCTCTTAATTCACTATACAATGAATATTTCAGAAATGATTCAAAGTGCATAATGTTTAGAAACTCTTCTAAGCCTAAATTAATAAACAAATGGTCCAAGTTTTGTTGACCATTATAAGATCCCTGGAGGGGACTCATTTGCTTCTAGAGTTCAGACAGGATTCTGACATCCATGTGTATATCCTTATACAATATACACATGGAGGATCTCAGTAAAAGGACAAGGAAAAGTGTGATATTACAAGACATTTTGCCTACCCACTCTCACTGGAGCTGGCAAAAACCTCGGGAATCTCAAACCCAGGAGTGTTTACTCTCTCTCTCTCCCCAGAAAACATCCGAGATGAATATAAACTTGGATAGCTGAAAGTTCACAGATTGCCAAATAGAGCCCTCCTGATCTTTGAAAGGTAAACTCATAAATTATGTGGCAAATAAAATTCTCACATTGTAAAAGGGACTTTCCACTTTCTTGAAGGGATACTTAAGCAAGAAGGGAGGGGAGGTGATTGTGTGCACCCTAAAGATCTTTTGAGCTTCTTGCCCAACCCACTTCTCCATTTTATCACAGACCCTACCCACAGAGTGGCCCTAAGGGATTCCTTATGTATAGATGGGTTTATTCTATGATATCTACACAGCTTTTCTGGGTCCCAACACACTTGACTAAGCCAAAGTACCTAGGAGTGACAAACACAAGGTCTGCCGTCTCACCCAATAGGTGACCCAGTGGTAAATAAAGGTTCTACTCAGTCAGGAATGATAACAGTCAATTTACTTGCTTGAATTTGTGCATGGTGGTTCAAACAGAAATACAAGAGGAAAATAGTAGAAGGCGCAGGAGATGAATATTCAAAAAGTGATCAGAATGAAGGCCAGATGGGATAGAAGCCATGGGCGAGAAAGAAAAAAAGAGCTAAAAGGGAAAAAAAATCCAGAAAATAAAAAATAAAAGGGAAAAAAATCACAGAGCATGAGAGATGAACTTGAGAGTAGTAGAAAGTGAGAGCCCAGCATATTGGAAGAGCCATCAAGTGCACGTTGCTAAGGAAACAGGAAACAAATGTGATGTCTGCTAGCAAAACGCTGTGTTCTGTGCTCCCCTTATGATCTAGGCCAGTCACCATGACAGCAGGCTGTACTGCTCCTCCTGCGATCTCACAAGCCCGGCCTCAAGGACCTGATTCCTGCCATCTTTATCCACATAGCTCTTCTTCTTTTTTTTTTTTTACTGAGACTTAATTTTTAAAATTTTTTTAAACTTTAGATAATCAGGATTATCTTGGCTATCAAAAAAAATTAACACTCTCACTCTTTCGTGTATGCTGCAGTGGTGGTAAACCTACGGCAGGCGTTATTGTGTTTTTCTTTTAAGACAAAAGATATTAATGTACGAGTTGTTTTTCTAACTAAAACCTCAGCATTGAGGTTTAACTGCAGTGTTGGCACTTTTCAATAAATAAGTGAGTTTGGCGTTGTAGTTTGGCACTTGCTCTCTAAAAGGTTAGCCATCACTGGTGTGTGCAGTGAACTGCTACTAGATTGACACAAATGAACACCAGTTGTTTCTCTACCCTGATTCAAAAAATATGCTATAATTACAATGTTTAATTCTGAAGGAAATAAAACAATTTTTTCCTTTTTCTGGCCAGTGTTTTATTTTGAAAAATCTTAAAACAAGGAAAGATGAAATGCTTATACAATTGACATTATTGATCTCTTATCTAGATTCAGATGGAAATATTTCATCAAATGTCTTGCATAAAGACATTTTACATTATCATAATATTGGTACACATATGAGCATAACAAATAGTAATCTCAAATGTATATAAGTGTATGAATGTGAATGAATATACACACACACACACACACACACACACACATGAGCATATGCATATGTATAATCTAATATACATTTCTATATGCACATAGATTGTCAGACTCCATACCCACAGGTCTACAGTTCTGCCTCCACAGACTCAACCAACTATGGATCAAAAATAGGTTGTTTTTTTTTTAATTGCATCTGTAAAGAACACATATAGATTTTTTTCTTGTCATTATTCCTTAAATCATCAAGTGAAACAAAAACTTATATAGCATTTACACTGTATTTAGAGACATAAATAATCTAGAAATGATTCAAAGTATACAGGAGGATTTACGTGCTTTTTATAAAAATGCTATGCATTTTTTATAAGAAACTTGAACATCTTTAGGTTCTGGTATCCATAGTGGATTTTGGAATCAGACTCCTGAAAATTCCAGAGTATGATATATACTTCAAGCTTTTTCTTTATTCCTGGCACAAAAAAGATGGCAGAGGCCCACTTTGCACTGGCCCCTGGAACCAAACCCAGTTACTTCTCTGTATTATTTTCTTCTTAAATTTAAAAATGACATTATTGATGCTATAAGACCATTCCAGATTTTTTTTAAACCCACTGGAAGCAACAGTTATAATTACTACCGTGTTTGTTTTAACTACTAAATACTGAGAAGTCCCCCATAGTGCTTCAACCCATCTTTGCAGATGGAACAATGAATCATTTATTTACTTTACAAGCCAGAAAATAGAGGCAGTTAATGAAATAAAGGAACTTTCTTGAGGTCCCATAAGTGCGTCTGAATCTAGAGCCCATGATCTGTTTTTAGTTTTGCCAAAGTACTTCTCAGTGACTCAAAGAATTTGCCACATAGTCTGCATTGGTCTGAAATTCCCATCTGTATATCTGTACATCTGTATAGACAACGTCCAGCTATTTAAGTAGATGAGACAGTAAAAAGAATCAGTTTTAACTTTTAATACTAAATAATTTGTCTATAATAAATAGTTTTCTAAAAACACTAGCGACTCAGCATGTTTTCCTCTAATAATAAATATTTCTACTTTTAAAATATAATATTTCATAAATTTAAAAGTTTCCTTTCAGTAGGATTTAATCAGCATGTGATTTATATTGGAGTAAATATATACTAGCAAGAAAAGTATTTCATGTCTCATTTAAATTGAACACTTGGTACTTTTCACCATAATTAAACAGAAGCATTAAAAGATTATAGTATAAATTACCCTGCATGATTTTTAAAAAAGATTTCTAAAAATATAATTAATGACCACATTATCTTGATTAGACTATCATTTCTCAGCTATAAAAAGCCTCCTAATTCAGATGTCTATAATTAGAATTATTGGCTTAACCAACTAATGCCTGATACTGTGCAAACCATGACCACAGTAATTACCACTGTTCAATTTCTGCAAATAGAAACCAATATGACCATTTCTCATATACAGAAACCAAAACCCTTGCATGGCATTCACAGCATGACTTGTCACTGCATAGTTGCTTCTCGCATAGGACTGTGTCTTTTCTACCT
The DNA here is from genome assembly GCF_012274545.1 of Fukomys damarensis. Taxonomy (NCBI): domain Eukaryota; kingdom Metazoa; phylum Chordata; class Mammalia; order Rodentia; family Bathyergidae; genus Fukomys; species Fukomys damarensis. Next base: position 14,490,904 of record NW_022900936.1, on the reverse strand, counting down.
CCACATACAATAGGTGCTTGCATTTAATTTCTGCTTTCAAAAACATTTATTGATGCTAACAGGTAGTTCAGTGGTAGCTTGCATATTTAGCAAGTGTGAGGCTCTGGATTAAATACCTAGCATGCTACAAAGGAGGCTCATTAAATGATTAATAGGCAGCAGTTCAAAATCTTTCATCTATTTTTAATCAGATTACTTAGAACAAATTACTTAGGACATTTCTGTTCTTTAATTGTAGAAGTTTCTTCCATATTTTGAATATTGAATTTATAAGACACATGGTTTGCAAGTTTTTCTCCTATTCTTTAGGTTATTTTTTCACTCTGTCGATATTTTTCTTTGGTGGGCACAGATTTTTTCTGTCTGATGGAGTCCTACTTGTCTACTCTTGCTTTTAATATTTGTACTTTAGGTGTCTTATACAAGAAATCATTGGTAAGGCCAACATCATGAAGGCTTTCTCACATGTTTAATACAATTTCGGGTTTACATTTAAGTTTTAAATCCATTTCGAGTAGATGTATATATGCTCTTGTGCACACACACGGACGCACACACTAAGGGTGCAATTTCACTCATTTGCATGAGGAGTTCCAGTTTTCCCCATACTATTGTTGAAGAGACTGTCATTTCCCTGTTGCCTACTGTATGCACTTACCACCCTCATCACACTTACCGTGTGCACAAGTATTTCTGGTCCCTCTCACTTGCTGCATTGGTATGCATGCCTGTTTTGGGGCCACCATAACACTGTTTTAATTACTGTTGCTTTATCATTATTTTCAAATCAGGAATACAACAGCTCATTCTATAAATATTGCCCTTCTACTCAGGATCATTTGGGGTTCCATATAAATTTTAGGATTACTTTTATTATCTCTAAAAAAATTGCTAGTATTTTAATAGGGATTTGCTGAATCTGATCACTGTGGGTTAAATCTGTATCTTAACCACATTAATTATTTCAACACATGAATACATCGTATTTATTGGTGTCTTCTTTAATTTCTTTCATCACTAGTTTGTACTTTTCAGGGCACAGGTATTTCACTTCCTTAGATTAAGTTTATTCTTCAGTATTTTGTTCTTTTTGATGCTACTATAGATGAGATTATATCTTGCAATTTACTGAACACATTTATTAATTTTAAATTGTGTGTGTGTGTGTGTGTGTGTATGTGTATGTTTATTCTTCAGGGGCTTTTTTATAAGACCATGTAATTATAGTTCTTCCTTTTGAATTTGGATGGCTTTTATGATATTTCTTACCTAACTTCTCTGGTTGGTTCCTATGATACTATGTTGGATAGAAGCAGCAAGTGAGACTCCTCCTGTTCTTTGTCTTGTTGCTGGGGAAACTGGATATCCACTCTCAAAAGAATAACGTTTAAGGAAAAGTCTTTCAGTTTTTCACCAGTAAATATGATGTAACCTATGAGGATCTCATACATGTTCTTTGTTTTGTTCAGATAAATTCTTCATACACCTACTTTGTTTTTGTATCATTGAGTTTTAAAGCTAAACTCTGCAAATGTACTGAAATGAAGATTCTTACCTTGTATGGAAGAAGCCATCCAGAAAATACCAGGCTATTAAATGGCATCATCGCATCCTGTACCAGAGTTGCTGCTCTATCACTCTGTACCTTTTTGACTCCAGATTTTAGCAAAATATTCATTGGATTTTGAGGTAGAATATGAAACAGTACTAAAAAATTCATATTATCTTATAGGCAATATATAGAAAAGATAATCATTATACATTGTAACAATTTTAAATTGTACAATTTCGGGGGTGCAATGTAATGTGTATCTTTTCACTGCAATGAGCCATAATCATGATCATAACAGATTGTCCAAGTCCTACACATCCTTCCAATGCCATTTAAGCCTGAAGATAGTCTTGGGGATCTCCAAATCTGTAAGATCACTCATTCCTCAACCTTACGTCAAAAATAGTGAGGAGAGTTTGATTTGAAGTGGCCATACCACCCGGAACTCGCCCGATCTCATCTCAAGTCGCTTCCAATGAAAGAGCAACAAATGAAAAGAGCTGTGGACACTGGCTTCTATGCCTTGCAATTTTTTTGGCTCCAGTAAATGAGGCTTATGCAGGCTAAGTACTTAGCAAATACTGTTTTTGTGAATGAATGAATGAAGGAATGTTTAAAAAGCAGTGGAGAATGAAGTGTAGCTCATTATTTTGTAATCAGCAGGCTCACTGTTAGAGCCCCTTGGACCCATCCTGACACTACTATGTCAGGAAGGAGAAAGTGTGAGTCCTGAGGGAAAGCTTCTCTACACAGTTCTGCTTTTTCTCCAAGAGAAGCCTGCAGTGTCCCAACTATTTAATTCATTTCATGTTTCATTAAACAGAGACTTCCATATGTCCAATGCTTGTTCTTTGGGTAGAAAATTTTGACTACCCAAACAAATCTTTTTCTCAATACTCTTTTAAGTATATAAAAAAAGAAAAGAATATTGTTTGCACTGTTTTTTCTTCTTGGGAAACTAGACTTCATTAGTTGTCTTTGTTAATAACTATAGGGACTATAATTTGTTAAAATGATCGCATACATTTGTGCACACAGAATACATACAAAGCATCTATTTATTTAAACTTGAAATAGCTGCCTATGTGTCAAAATGTGCTAGAAAACCAAATTAAATTGGCAGATTTATTGTACTGAACTTTCTTTTTATTACAATAAAAATTATATTAAATAAATATCTGAACTTTAAAATCATTGTATTCTACATTTTGTGTGTAAGAGTCCTAAAAGTGAATAATGATCCATTGTAAGCCATCCTAAAACTATACCTCCAGGATCCTTTTAGGACATCTCTAATACTTTCATGCTGTTTTCACTAAAAATGGCCAATGACAACTATATCTTGAAAAGAATAACAGTTGGGAGTTAAATCCCTCATGACCTAGACTCCTCCTTCGGAATTAAGGTCTAAGTTACATTAGGAATCATATGCTTTGACCTTAAGTGGACAGAACAGAATCTTGATGGATGAGTGGTGAAGATGAGAAAAAAATCAGTTATAGCCTTGGTGCAAACCATGGGGAGAGGGATATTTAGAACCCATCCCACAAACCTTCCAACCACCATCCTGCAGAAACCAAGGCATTATGCAGAGTGTCTTAGCAGAGACAGGCTTGGCCTATGGAAGACATTCATTGCTCTTCCTAGATCTCCTTGCATCCTCCTGATACTCTTCTTTGGATAATTTCCTCAAGAGTTCCTGAGTCCATTTTCCTGCAGACATCTCAAGGCGCAGCAAGTACTGGGGAGTTCTCAGCCCATTGAAAGCCCAGCTTCTCATCTTCGGGGGAGGCAAACGGAACCTCAGCCTACACATGAGAGACTCCATGAAGAACAAGCTGATCCTATTCTCCACAACTAAAACTGATTAGCTTTATCCAAAGCTCTGTACTGCATATGGACTTCTCCTGTGAACACTTCCCTAAAAACCTTTGTTACCGATATTTGTGTTAAAATCTGCTTCTGAGAAATCCCACTGTAGCCTTCTTAAGTCTCACTTTCAGACATCTCACTGTCAGTCCCTGAATTAGCCTTTTTTTTGTTAATATAAGGAAACAGCTAAGACAAGCTAAAAAAGAAAAACGTTTATACAGCTCACAATTCTAAAGGATCAAATATAAGGCACCCGCATCAGTTTAACTCTGGTGAGAGTCTAGCAGCCAAAAGTGTCACAATAGCAAAAGCACATATGGAAGCAAGAAATCCCATATAAAAAGAAGAAACCAGGAAAAGCTAAGGTCCCACACACCATTCTGAAGTCAGTCTACCCACCGTGATCTAAGGACCTCCCACTAGGCTCTGCCTGCTAAAGCCCATCAATAAGGATCAAACTTCCCACACATAAGCCTTTGAGGGCCACATTCAACCCATATCCAATGCACAGCAAGCTACATTCTTTAATCTACATGACAAAGAAATTGATAGAACCCCTTAATGACTTTTAGTGAATGACAATATTGCTTTCCAGGAAGCAGCCCATAGAGTTTCTCCTTTGATGTATTTTACTGATGTATTTTATGACATATTTTACTCAGGAAATATATACATGTGTTTGCCCATATTTGAATTTGTTCAGAGAAAATTAGATATAATCTTTAAATAATCTAGAATATTAACAGGTTTTCTTAAGAAGTGGATCTCCTTTTTGCATTGACTTCATACTTATGTGACTGTAGCCCCAGTAAAGGGGTGTTTTTCCAATCTTTTATTTTCTGCATGAGCTCCTGATATCAGTCCCACTGTGCCGTTGTGCTGTTGAGTTTCAGAAGCTCAGAGCTTGCACTTGGAAAAAATGTACTTTCCTTCTTGGCTCAGACAGGGGTGACAGCAAAGTTGTCCTCACAGGTTCTTGTCTGGTTCCCTCCGAAGAGTGTGTCCACTCAGAAGATGGGGTGAGCTGTGTAGGTGGCCTGTCTAAACTCATCAAAGCAGCAAGCTCTGTACACACACCTGGCCCAGGCAGGTCAACTGGTATAGAACGAGATGAACACAGTTTTTAGCATTAAGGGAGGTGTTTGGAAGGTCATTCAAGCCCTCTTTGCCCAGTTCCTACTTTCTAAGGAGAATTGAGGCTGCTTGAGGTCACAGTTTTGATGCAATGTCTGAAATCAGGGTAACCAGATTCTCAGTCTACCCTGCTTTATGAAGGACCAGATTTTGACTCTTTCCATTGAATTAGGGAATTCAATTTTCTTCCTGACAGCAGTGGTTTGTACACATGGAGACCTTCTAAGTGAGTCACAAGCTTGGCTTTTCAGACAGCAAATACTTACAGTAAGTGAAGTTAGAAATGTCCATTTTGTACCCTGTTGGCCAAGAAATTACCTACTATACAAAATTCTCATCAGCCCTGACATTGCTACCTGATGTTACAAAATGGAAATGCTTCCAAGGCACTATAATTACATGGCCAACCATATGCTTGTGACTTATACTAACAGAAACATTAAAATATTTCTGAATTTTTAGAAACTGAGTTTTTAGAAAAATATGAATATATAAATGAGTTATTTTTATTATTTTAATTTCTTTTTTCTCTCATATTGAGGATATTATTTTAATTTCTAATGCTTTCTTGACTTTGAGCAATTATTTTATTAGTAACAGTTATGTGCCATAGCAGTAATAAAAACAAATAATAGTTTTTGAATTTTTAATGTAAATGAATTGAGTTGGAAGTGAAATATGAAATTTGGATTTCATCAGAATTTTAATTAAACTTACTCAGGGCTTGGAAAAGAAAATTAATTGTATTTTTGTTCATTATTGTCAATTTGACTGGGTCATAAGGTGTGTGGATATTTGGTCAAATGCTATTCTGGGTGTTTCTCTGAGTGTCTTTAAGTAATTTAAGTATAAATTGATGGCCTAAGTAAAGCAGAATGACCTCCTAATATGGGTAAATTCCATTTGGTAAATTGAATAGATAAATATAATGAGAGGCTGGCCCTGCTCAAAGAAGGGGCAAGTCCTTCTTCCTGACTGCACAAACTAGAGCAAGTTCTCTCTTGCCATCAGTGTAGAGGTAACATAAGCACTTTTCCTAACTCTCAGTCTTTCAGATTTTAGATCTTAGATCTTGTTTGGCTCTATAATTGTATGAGCCAATCCCTTCTAATAAGTCTTTTCATGTATATACACACATATATATTATTTGTGTTATTTCTCTGTAGAACCCTGACTCATACAAGCAACTACAATGTGCTAGAAAGTATTACAAATTTTACCCAAAAAAGTGATAAGATATATTTTATCCCCCATATTTTGCAAATGAGGAAATAGAAGCAATATAAGTTTTAACCACTGAACCAGAGAATAGGCTAGTAAAGAATATTTCCTGGGTTCAAACCCAGGTCTGTCAGCTATAAAGGTTGCATTCGTCATTCCACCCTGCCTAGCCAAAGTATCACTACTTTCTTTTCATCATTGCATAGGTATTTCTAAAATCTCCTTGTCCAGGGGAAAAATGAGAATCAAGACCTATTATGTAAAGGTACAGAATCCCAATGATGAATGTAATTGTATTGTATACCTAGATTGTACCAATAAACTCAATAAAAAGAAAAAAAATCATTAAAAAATCATAAAATCTCCTTGTCCATTTGTCTACTTTGGTAGGAGAGTAGAATGGCCAGAATTAAAAAGTTTAATATGCTGGCATTATACTGTGCCTGTTGAGTTTGATTCTTTTTTTTTTTTGTACAAGTCTATATATGTACAGTTTTTGGTAGGATAAAGAATTGCCCTTACTCTATACTGACCATAAAATAGGTCTTTGAATATTGCTCCCCTATGCTGATTGGTTATGGACCATGCGAGATTGATCCATGAGTTGATGCATTTGTGTCAATTAACAACATGAATAATTTTAAGCATCCAGACCTTAGTCTTCTCTTGCTCATAGCTCCTTGGCACCTCCATAGAGCCAAAGCAAGATTTCCATTTGAAAATCATAAGCTTTGCAATGTACTTCATTGCTGTGTGTTTCAGTGCTAGGGTGTTTTGCCAGATCCAAAATCTCATTGAGTTCAATTGTACACAGATATTAATGGTGAGCTCCAACCACTATGAAAGCAACAAAAAGGCAGATTGCTTCATTGTGTAGTGGCTTCATTCTGAAGAATTCTCTTTGGAGTCAAGTAGATGGATGCCTGCAATAGATACGAAGTGCAGAGTGCAATTGAGAATGGTAACATGTGTCATTCTTAAATACTTTCAACTTGGCTACTTTTAAACCAAATGCCTTGAAATGTGCCAAAGATTTTTATGCTAATTAAAAATAAAGGCCAAAGGGGAGAAAATTAGAACCAAGACCTGTCATGTAAAGGTACAAGATCCCAATGATGAATGTAACTGTACTGTGTATCTAAAATGTACCAACAAACTCAATGAGAGAAAAATAAATCTCTGATACCAAAATAATAATAATAATAATAATAAAGCCCAGGGAAAGTTGGATTTTTAAAAAACTAACAAATTTTAGCTATTTAAACATGATTAAAGATTTTGCTCAATCACAAAACCATATTTTTCCATCCTTATGAATGCCCAATCCATTTCTCCATGCTTAAACATTTTTGTACATAAATACATATGTAAATAGACTGTATTTGTGTACATGTATGAATTAATGGAAGTATCATGTGTGTTTTGTGTTTACATGTGTATATCAAGCATGAGACTGCTCATTCTGAGGCCAATTTTGAATGGAAATTTCTATAAACCTTATAAGTAGCTATATAGGTGCCACAGCTAGGACATTTCTATTTCACTACCAAAATACACCAATTACCAAAATTACAGTAATCCTGTTCCATTAAAGGTATCTATAATACTTGGAACTAAGAAATTTTAACCTTTGCCTATAAGTGATTTTTTCAAGTACACTAAATTATCTTTGGCCAACTTGTTAAACCAATATCTTCATGACAACACACACACACACACACTCACACACACACTTTCATTCACACAACTTGGTTCAGGATAAAAAGAGAGAATATGTCTATCACTTTAGAAAGTAGTACTGAAAGTGCCAGTTAGAATATCCAAAATGTGCAAATCAAAAACACAACTTGGAGTTCTAACATATGTACAAGAGACTGCATTGTAATATGCCTGGCCAGGCAAGCCCACATATTAGGAATTTATTCTATGATTTTTAAGGATGGGAACAACTGTGTAGGGTGACAGACAAAGTTGATGATCTCATAAGTGGAGGCTCAAGACAGAGAAAGTTTGGTATATCCACTGGCCAGGGAGGAAACCACCCTATGAGAATTACATGCCAATAAGTAGGATGGGTGTGTGTTAGTCACTTTTCCATCTCTGTAACCAAATACCACAGAGAAACAACTTAAAGGAGCAAAGATTTGTTTTGGCTCACACTTTCACAGGTTTTGCTCCATTATCAGCTGAATCCAGTTGAGAAACATCATGACAGAAGGGTGGTAGAGGAGAGCTGCTCAGTTAATGACAGCTGGGAAGCAGAGTGAGAAAGAGCCAGTGACAAACTATAATCATCAAAGCAATAGCCCCAGTGACTGTATTTGTCAATTTGTATTCAAATAAACAAAAAACCTTTATTCACTTCAGGGCTAATATTTTTTTTTAATTTAAAGCAACTGAATCAGAACATAGGCAATATCCTCCATTCCAACTTGTAGTAATCCTAGATACATGAAACTTGCTAACTAGTACGTACATTTGTATTGTGAAGCGTCACTATAAAACTGTATTTTCCTCAGAGAAGGGTACCCGCAACTTTGCTCTAGGAGGAAGGGCATTGCAGTATTTTCTTGATAGGTGAACATTTTCAAGAGGGAGCAAAATACTGAAGGCTGTCTTTTTTCTTGCATACATATTATGAGGCCCTGTTGAGGCCTCTGTCTCTCTCTCTCTCTCTCTCCCTCCTTCCCTCCCTCCCCAAGATGGTTCTGTGTATATATTTTTGAACCAAGTCACATACTTATCTCACAAATGATAAATCACATGCAGTTTGCAAAATGAAAACTGCCCAATGTATCTACCCTACCTGTGAAAACATATCTTTTATATTAAATTCATATTCTTATCCCCTGATATTTACATTTTCTACTGTAGGACATTTATTTCAACTTTTGGCTAAGGAGCATATTTTTAGTTAAGTTTGTTGTTTTTACCTTACTGGGTTTTCTTTTCCAAACAGAAAAACTTGAGACCTGTCCATCAAACATTTTAAAATTCAACAAAATCTTGACATTAAAAAGTCTTCCATAAGTTTTCAGAGTGAAAAATGTGATTGAATATATCAAGCCAAAGCCAAGATTTCAACTTGAGTCTTCACCATTCTCTTGTGCTCCAAGAGTATTAGGAAAAACACGATAGGCAATTTGTAAAACTAAATGACATGTTTTTTTGGAAGAGAATTCCTTATATAAATTAGATTATTGAGTATTTCACTGACACAGGAGCCAATAGACTATGGAATTTAATAGATGACATCTGACTTAAATCCAGAAAAATCTGTTATCGGAAATAGCACAAGAGCCTCCTCCCTTCAGCATGCAGCGTGGCCTCACCTAGAAAAGTGATGACATGAACATAGATGTGAGTTTCAAAAACACTTTTGCAGGGTGAGTGATATTTTTCAATATTTGAATCACTGACACTAAACTCCAAGTAGATTAAAGATCTAAATATTAAAACAGAAATACTAAACTTGCTGGAAGATAAGTTAGGCAGAACTCTTGAAAACATTGGCATAACAAAAGACTTTATGAACAAATCCTCGGTGGCACAGGAACTAGCCCAAAGAATCAACAAATGGGATCTCATCTTATTAAAAAGTTTCTGCACTGCAAGAGAAAACACCAACAGAGCTGAGAGACAGTCTACAATGTGGGAAAAAAATTTTACCTGCTCCTCAGACAAAGGACTATTATCTAGAATATACAAAGAACTAAAAAAATCAGCCCCCCCAAATATAGAGACCTAATTCAAAAATGGACATCTGAAATGAACAGGCATTTCTCAGACAAAGAAGTAAAAGCAGCAAGTAAATATATGACAAAATGTTCCACATCACTGGTCACTCAAGCGATGCAGATGAAAACAACACTGAGATTCCACCTCACCCCACAAAGAATAGCTGCTATCAAGAAATCAACCAATAACAAATGTTGGCAGGATGTGGGGAGAAAGAAACGCTTCTCCATTGTTGGTGGGAGTGCAGACTGGTGCAACTACTTTGGAAATCAATATGAAGATACTTCAATGGACTAGAGGTTCCATTTGACCCAGCCATCCCTCTTCTGGGTATCTTTCCAAAAGAATTAAAAGAATCATATCACAGTGATATAAGCACACCCATGTTTATAGTGGCACAGTTAGTAATAGCTAAAACTTGGAAACAGCCCATTTGCCCATCAGTTGGAGACTGGATAAAGAAGATGTGATTTTTCTATAAAATGGAGTACTGTTCAGCCATAAAGAATGAGAAATTAGGTCTCTCCAGCCACCTGCTCGGGCCCACCCGGCAGGTCAATGATCTCCCCTACTGCATGCCAGCAACTCCAGCAAGGAAGGTAGCTGTGCAGGCGCCCTTGAAACCCCCCCCCCACATTCTCAAGCCTCCTGATTGGGCCAGTCCTTGGCCCCACTCCGCAGAGGCATAGGTGGTCATGAAGGGTATTTTTCTGAGCTCCCAACTTTGAACATCTTTAAAGAAAGGGCAGGGGAAACCTGTAGTAGAACTGAGTGGAGTTCAACCCTACAGGTTGGGAAACTCAATTTAGGCCTTGTGGACAGAGGTCAGTCTGAGTCGCGGGGACTTGCCATTGGCTAGCTGAGATCAGGGGATTCGGTTCTGCACATGGCTGTACACATGGTATAATATGACAACAGAGACATAGTCTGAAAGAGGCCCTTCAAATTCTTTTTTTTTTTCTTCTTTGCCTCATTCCACCCCAAAATTTCTTTCTTTTTTCTGTCCTCTCTTCCAACTCAGTCTCTTGCTCTACCATATTACCCCTTATCTCCCCTTTTATTCTTGCTCCTGCCCTAACTCAGACTTCTTCTTTTATTATTTTTTTTTTTTCTTTATGTTCTTTTCTCCTGTCATTTTACCTCACTCATGGCTCCATAGCTTCAAGGGAAGGCACGCCCCTGTTATGTTAAGGGGATATATTCTTCTCCTTATTCCTGCACTCTGTCTATCCTCTTTGAAGTTAATAGTTTTGTAAAGATAGTATGGTCATTCTACGTCCTCTGGCTTCACTTCAGATCTTCTCCAATTCTTTCACTTATCTACTCCTCTCATCCTAAATCAGTCTAACACCCCATCCTAAATGGTAAAGATGCTATATTGAAAAGCATATTCACTGCAAACATGTTTTGGACTGCTTCTTGATATTAATTTAAGTCACATGGTTTAAAGGTGATAGATTAATGACTACTACAACTGGTCAATTTGCAAGCTGTGCTTCATCCTATTGGGCTGCTGAATGTATCAATTGGGATAAAGGATTCTGATTGATTTAATGAGTTGTTTTTTCTGATATTATGAAAATGAAGATGTCTATGAATCATTACAGACTCAAAAGCTAAAACGCAACTATATCAGGAAGATTTAAGTAATAACCCATAAATTAAACCAAGGACAACCCAACAACAAAAATAAATGAGAAGAAACTTAAGCAAGACACAAACACAGATTTCCAGTTCACCATAGCAAACAGTAGGGCAAATGAGGATGAAAATTATGATAGTGAACCAGCAGGACACCCTGGACCCATAGCACAGGAGGTAGCAAAACAGATCAATCAGGCCCTAGAAAAATTCAAATCAGAAATAATATCCCAGTTAACCAGAGAGATGGTGAGCAAAATGGAAGTCATGATTTGAGACTCTAGAACAGAAACTGACAAAAAAAATAGATGAGCACAAGACTATGATAGAAGCCATGAAGACACAGCATAAAAAAAAATAGAAATAATGAATGCCCAAAAAAGGAAAGAAATGGAATCCATAAAACAGATTCAAACAGATACCCAGGAGATTAAAAACTCTATTGAAATTGTACAAAACAGAATAAAATATTGCAAAGATAGAATTTCAGAAATAGAAGATAGGATTGCAGTCAGTGATGGTAAAAAAAGAGGTTTCTCAGCAACAGTAAGGGATCATGAGAAATTGATCCAACAACTGCTAGATGATGCAAAGAAAAATAATATAAGACTGATAGGAATCCATGAAATAGCAGGAGAAAACACAAATGACTTAAAAAAGCTGTTCACAGAATTAATGACAGAAAACTTCCCAAACAGAAGGGAAGAATTAGACATACAGATAAGTGAGGCATATAGGACTCCAACTAGCCACAATCCAAAAAAAATCTACACCTAGACATATAATAACCAAGATCCCAGAAATCCAAAAGAAGAACAAAATACTATAAGCAGTAAGAGAAAAGAAACAAATCACATGCAAAGGAAAGCCCATCAGAATCACAGCAGACTTTTCAACACAAACCCTTAGGTCAAGGAGAGCCTGGAGTAAGGTATTTCAAGTCCTAAAAGAAAACAACCTCCAACCTATACTGATGTGTCCTGCAAAACTCTCTTTCAAAACAGAAGGGGAAATAAGATACTTCCATGACAAAGAACACCTGAGAAACTTCATGAACACCAAACCAGCACTACAAGAAATTCTAAACAATATCCTAGAAAAGGACAATGATGGTCACAATACCATGAGGCCTAATACAGCAAATCAAGCAGGCAAGGCAAGAAACTAAAGGGAGAGGAGAGAAAAAGTAAAAAGAGTCAACAAAACGACTATAACATGACAATAATAAGTCAGAACATCAATGTTAATGGCCTCAATTCACCAATCAAGAGAAATAGACTGGCAGAATGTATTAAGAAGCAAAATCCAATGATATGTTTTATACAAGAAACACACCTAGTGCAAAAGTAAGCCCACAGACTGAAAGTGAAAGGATGGAAAACAATTCTCCACACGTCAGGAGCCCAGAAAAAACCAGGGGTAGCAATCTCATTTGCAGACAAAGTAAATTTCAAACCAAAACTCATTAAGAGAGACAAAGAAGACCACTACATCCTTGTAAAGGGAACAATTCAAGAGGAAGAGCTGACAATCATAAACATATATGCACCAAATATAAATGCCCCCAACTATATAAAACAAATATTAAGTAACATGAAAAACCAAATAAGCACTAATACAATTTTAGTGGGGGATTTAAATACCCCACTATCACAAATTGACAGATCATCTAGGCAGAAAATCAACAATGAAATAATAGAACTGAACGAAGCTTTCGAACACATGGACTTAATAGATGTCTACAGAGTATTCCACCTCACAAAATCAGAATATACATTCTTTTTGGCTGCACATGGATCATTCTCCAAGATAGACCACATATTGACTCACAGAACAGGTCTGAATAAAGGCAAAAGAATTGAAGTCATCCCCTGTATATTATCAGATAATAGTGCAATCAAACTGGAGATCAATAGCCCAAGAAACTGTAGGAACTTCACAAGCACATGGAAACTGAGTAACACTCTACTGAACAATCAACGGTTTATGGAGGAAATTAAACAAGAAATTAGACAGTTTTTACAAATAAATGAAAATGCTAATACAACATACAGGAATCTATGGGACACAATGAAAGCAGTTCTATGGGGAAAATTAATAACATTGAATGCCCACACTAGGAAAATAGAGCAAGCTCAAATAAACAACCTAATGATGACTCTTAGACTCCTAGAAAAACAAGAGCAAGAAATACCCAAAGCTTGAACAAGAGAGGAAATTATAAAGATTGGAGCAGAAATCAGTGCAATGGAAACTAAGAAAATGATACAAAAAAATAAATGAAACAAAGAGTTGGTTTTTTGAAAGAATAAATAAAATCGACAAACCCTTAGCTAAACTTATCAAAAAAAAAGGAAAGAAAAAGCTCAGATCTATGCAATCAGGAATGAAAAAGGCAAAGCCACAACAGATCCAAAAGAAATCCAGAGGATCATTAATACCTACTTTGAGAACCTGTACTTTAATAAAATGGAAAACACACAAGAAATGGACAGATTTTTAGACACTTATGAATTATCAAAGTTGAACAAAGAAGATAAAAATATTTTAAACACCCCCATTACAGTCAGTGAAATTGAAAATGTAATTAAAAATTTACCAACAAAGAAAAGCCCAGGTCCTGATGGATTCACTGCTGAATTTTACAAGACATTTAGAGAAGAACTACTGCCATTACTCTTCAAACTTTTCAATGAAATTGAAAGGGAAGCTATACTTCCAAATTCATTCCTGGAAGTAAGAATCATTTTGATTCCCAAACCAGGGAAAGACGCAACTAAAAAAGAGAACTACAGGCCAATCTCCTTAATGAATATAGAAGCAAAAATCCTTAATAACATACTAGCAAACAGAACACAGAGGATTATCAAGCAGATCATACATCCTAACCAAGTCGGATTTATTGCAGGGATGCAAGGGTGCTTCAACATACGTAAGTCAATAAATGTAATACATTATATTAACAAAGTCAAGGACAAAAACCACAGGATGCTCTCAATAGATGCAGAAAAAGCATTTGAAAAAATTCAACACCCATTCATGATAAAAATCCTGCAAAAAATTGAAATAGATGGTCTATATCTCAACTTAATAAAGGCTATCTATGTAAAACCAACAGCCAACATAATATTGAATGGCCAAAAACTGAAAACCTTCATGTTAAAATCAGGAACAAGACAAGGATGCCCACCACTCTTCTATATAGTTCTGGAAACATTAGCCAAAGCCATTAGACAAGAGAAAGAAATTAAAGCAATAAAGATAGGAAAGGAAGAAGTTAAACGTCATTATTTGCTGATGATATGATACTCTACATTGAAGACCCAAAAAACTCCACCAAAAGACTTCTAGACTTAATTGACAGATTTAGTAGAGTAACTGGATACAAGGTGAACACCCAAAAATCAATAGCCTTCTTGTATACAGATAACAGACTCACTGAGAGAGAAATTAGGGAAACAATTCCCTTCACAATAGTATCCAAAAAAATGAAGTATCTAGGAATCAATCTAACGAAAGAAGCAAAAGACCTCTACACTGAAAACTGCACTCTGAAAAAAGAAATTGAAGAGGATATAAAAAAAATGGAAAGATATCCCCTGCTCCTGGGTAGGAAGAATCAACATAGTGAAACTGGCCATACTATCAAAACTGCTATATACATTTAATGCAATGCCAATTGAAATTCCAAAACTGTATTTCAGAGAACTAGAAAACAGAATTCAAAAATTCATTTGGAACCAGAAGAGACCTAGAATAGCAAAAGCCATCCTAGGCAACAGACACATGGCAGCAGGTATAAGAACTCCCAATTTGAAACTATACTGCAAGCCACTGTGATAAAAACAGCATGGTACTGGCAAAGAAAAAGGCCTGAGGATCAGTGGAACAGATTGGAAAACACAAAAGCAAATCCAGATGTACTCAGCTACCTCATCTTTGACAAAGGAGCTGATCATCCTCAGTGGAGGAAAAGGCAACAGACAGCAGGTATAAGAACTCCCAATTTGAAACTATACTGCAAGCCACTGTGATAAAAACAGCATGGTACTGGCAAAGAAAAAGGCCTGAGGATCAGTGGAACAGATTGGAAAACACAAAAGCCAAAAGCA
>NW_022900936.1:14473012-14473828 GCF_012274545.1 Fukomys damarensis | reverse complement strand
GATAGTGGGCATCCTTGTCTTGTTCCTGATTTTAACATGAAGGTTTTCAGTTTTTGGCCATTCAATATGATGTTGGCTGATGGTTTTTCATAAATAGCCTTTATTAAATTGAGGTATAGACCATCTATTCCAATTTTTTGCAGGGTTTTTATCATGAATGGGTGTTGAATTTTATCAAATGCTTTTTCTGCATCTATTGAGAGGATCATATGGTTTTTGTCCTTGACTTTGTTAATATAATGTATTACATTTACTGACTTTCGTATGTGGAACCACCCTTGCGATCACCTGGACCCTTATCTTTCACCATGCACTAAATTAAAATCCATGTGGATTAAAGATCTAAATATTAAAACAGAAGCACTAAACTTGCTGGAAGGTATGTTAGGCAGAACTCTGGAAAAGATTTTATGAACAAATCCTCAGTAGCATGGGAACTAGCAGAAAGAATCAACAACTAGGATCTCAACATATTAAAAAGCTTCTATACTTCAAAAGAAACCATCAACAGAATTAAGAGACAACCTACAATGTGGGAAAAAATGTTTACCAGCTGCTCCTCAGACAAAGTACTATTACCTGGAATATATAAAGAGCTCAAAACAATGAGCCCCCCCAAATATAAAGACCTGATTCAAAAATGGGCATCTGAAAAGAAACCATTAGCAGAACTAAGAGACAATCTACAATGTGGGAAAAAATTTTTACCAGCTGTACCTCAGACAAAGGACTATTATCAAGGATATATAAAGAACTCAAAACAATCAGTCCCCCCAAATATAAAGACCCGATCCAAAAATGGGCATCCGAAATGAA
>NW_022900936.1:14459237-14472003 GCF_012274545.1 Fukomys damarensis | reverse complement strand
GCAACCACTATGGAAATCAATATGGAGATACCGCAAAGAGCTTGGACTGGAGGTTCCATTTGACCCAGCCATGCCTCTGCTGGGTATCTTTCCAAAAGAACTAAAAGAATCATATCACAGAGAAGTATGCGCACCCATGTTTATAGCGGCACAGTTTGTCATAGCTAAAACTTGGAAACAGCCCATTTGCCCATCAGTTGGAAACTGGATAAAGAAGGTGTGGTTTTTCTATCAAATGAGATATTACTTAGCCATAAAGAACAAGAAAATAGATTCATTCATAGGAAAATGGATACATCTTGAAGATATACTCCTACGTGAAATAAATAAGTCACACATGTGTAAATACCAAATAGTTTCTTTGGTGTGAATAAACTGCAATAATACATAGGATCCTAATAAGATTACTGACATTGTGAAACGGGACGAAAGGGGCTAAAAGTGTAGGGAAGGTGGGATGGGTAGGGGAAGGGTAATAAGGGAAAAAAAATGTGAGATAATGACAATAAAGAGTTTGTAGATGGGGAGGGGAGGAGGAGGTGAAGGGAGGGCAGGGAGAAGGGGAAAAAATGAGAACCAAGACCTGTCATGTAGAGGTACAAGATCCCAACAATGAATGTAACTGTACTGTATCCCTAAAATGTACCAATAAACTCAATTTAAAAAAAAAGAATGAAAAATTAGAGTCATTCATAGGAAAAAGGATGCATATTGAGGACACACTCTTAAGTGAAATAAATAAGTCACACATGTGTAAATACCGAATAGTTTCTCTGAAGTGAAAAACTATAACTGTACATAAGATCCTAATGGTATAATTGACAATGTGTAATAGGAAGAAAGGGGCTAAAGGTGCAGGGCAAGTGGGAAGAGTAGGGAAAATGAAATAAGGGAAAAGAAAAACATGAGAAAATGGAAACAAAATTTTTGGAAAGAGGGAAGGGAGGAGGGGATGAAGGAAGGGCAGGAGTAAGCAGGAAAAATGAGAACCAAGACCTGTCATGTAAAGGTACAAGATCCCAACGATGAGTGTAACTGTACTGTACACCTCAAATGTACCAATAAACTCAATGAGGAAAAATATAAGGCTGTAATATATTTTTCTTGCCTTTAGTACTTCAATGTCTATGTCCCAAAAATGATATATTTTTTAAATAGGGCAACATTGATTGGTACATTTTAGGCATATTTAATGATAGCATTCATCATAGGGAATTTGCACCTGCATATGGTACATCCTGCCCTTTTTTTCCCACACCCACCTTACCTCAAGTAAAAATGCTATTTTCTTATATAGTAATACCTTTTAATATATTGTATCTGCCAGCACATGGTTTTATTTTGTTCTCAATTGTTAATTGTGATCACTCAATAAAGGTATTGTCAGATCTCAAGTAAAAAATATTTGAAGCATTGCTTTTTCAGCAAGGTCTTTTCCTACTTTCTGCAGGACTCCATGAGGCTCTTCCAGTCTTTGAGAATTTCTCTGGACACATGGCCCTGCTTGCTTCCTTCTGTGTACACAAATTTCTTCACTGTGGAGTAGTGTCACAAGCATGGTGACATAGAAAGGTGGTCGGGGGCCTCTCTCCTTCCTTATTGAAAACAGACTCTCCTGTTATAAATTCCTATAGTTCATGACCCAGAAGAGACTGTAAAGATGCTGGCTGGAGGAAGGAAAGCAAGAGACAGAAATACTCTCTTCGAGGTTTTACTATCCGTATCTTGCTCCCTCCTTTCTCTTTTCCTCCTTCCTTCTTTTTCTCTTCCCTTCCTTCTTCTTCCTTCTCTGTCTTCCTCCGCCCCCAACCCAATCTCCATTGGTAACAGTGAGATCGCAGACCAGCAAAAGGGCGTGTTGAGTTAGAAAACTAGAGGCCATGAGCCACCAGCACTTGCATCAAACTCAGTAAAAGAGGAGTGGACTGAGCTTTAAGATGCTGCCATTACAATAAATGCTTCGCCTACCATCCCACCAGAAATAATGGCATGGGGGATTTTATTTTTCCTTGCGATCATTCCAAAACCATGATCAGGGCACTTTTACTTGCCACCTTATTTGAAATTTGTACTGGATGACCCAGAGTGAAACTATTAGATTTATAACCCATCTGTGTAGGATGTTGTGCCTCTCTGCCTTCTTCAAGGCTGGGAATTTATTTACTAATGCATTATATATAACTAGGTTCAAAGTGGGAAGGCTTAACGATTACTCTCGTATTCTTAGTGCCACATATTATGTAGAGCAGTGATTGCAAAATAAGAAACATAAATCACAACAGACATAAGAAAAAATCCCACTGGAATATGAGAACATTTTGTTAAACATTACATTGACTATTATATCAAAAAAGGAAAAAATTATCACAACAATATTTAAAGTACAAATAATGGCATCTTTACTAGGTCCATGCACGGGTTGCTATACATTGCAGTGAGCACGTGACTTCTCTTGAGGCCACATTCTGCAGTAAACAGGGGTTGGAATCTTCACCCATTTCATCACTTACAGAAGGCTGTTACCAAATGGATCTGTTTATTAGACACATTTCCCCTAATTCTCAGAATGTGGAAAAGTGGTGTAAAATCTTTGTTGGAGAATAAAAGTAATGATAATGATACAAACAACAAAGAAATGGCAGATCTAACTAACATCTTCTGCTTGGGGTCAAGATCTTTGTCAACCAACCACATCATGAGATTTAAAAAAAAAACAATGGCAACTTTCATCTGGTATAACAAAAAAAATCTTGCAATTGAAACAATAAAAAGTCACTTGGAATCTGGATTTTCAGCCAGTGGAATTGGGGCTAAGCTTTGTCCTAAATGTATTAGCTGAAGATAATAAATAAGAAATTGATTTCTTGTGAAAAAATGTTGTAACATTTTAATGAAAAGTCACAATGGTAAAATATTATTTTCAAAGGGACTATAGAGGTTTTCTAAATTCTATCACCTATAAAATTCTCCCTAAAACTTCCCTGATACATGGTCATACAGTTTTTATATAAAATTTTCCTACACTGAGATGTTAGCCTAATCCACTGTAGGAAGGCTCAAAATTATCAGAAAATCTTTTCTTTTGATGTGTTCTTACAACTCTTCTATTTCCCAATCATTATATTTTCCATTTCAAATATTACGAGTTCCTCTTATAGTATACATTTTTTTTATCCATTACTACTGTTTTCTTCAGGTTTTCTCTCTGTTTTCTCTAGCTTGCCTTTCCTCAATTCTAGAAACTCTAAATATCACTTATGATAGATCTAGTCATTGTGACAAGTGAAATAATTGTCTTTCTTGTTTATGTATTTCACAAATATTAAATGGGAAATGACTGTGTGTCAAACACTTTTGAGGCACAGAAGGCACAAAGATAATAAGTTAAATAAGATCTTGCTCTCTAGTTTGCTGTGTGACAAGGCCACAGACAATTAACTAGGAACAAATTAACAAGAAGAATATGACAGTCAGAAAGAGAAGCACGAGTCTAGATCACAGTGGCTTAGTGGCTAACTTTGATTGGATGGCTCAAAGCAGCTCTGCTGAGGATGGTAACATTTATGCTAAGGTCCAGAAGAAAGACCTTCCACTCAGGGGTGCAGCTAGTGCAAAGGCCTTGAGGAGGGAAGCAGTTTAAAACTGAGGACGTGAAACAAATCTGGCAAGACAGGAGTAGAGGGAAGGGGAGCAATACAAAAATAAGACAAAAGGAGCAAACAGGAATGAGGTAATGAAGAAACTATGACACATTGAGAAAAATGTTATTTTGTGCTGACTTTATACTGAAGACCACTTACAGACTGAAATAATACTGAATTTCTCACTACTCCCTCACATCCCATATTTCTGTGCAGCTGGGCTCCTAATCAGTCCACTGTTACACACGCCACTGCCCCTGATAGTCCCAACACTGAGCTCGCCTCCCACCCACCCCTCTCCTACAAAGCATTCAGCCATTGCCAACTGGAGGTTCACAAAAGTCCAAATAAAGAATCTGTTCATTCCTGTCATCCTCGCAGGCCATGATGTGGCACTTCATTATTTGATGGCTGAATGAAATAATATGTCTAGATCTTAATTAAAACTGTGAGCTATTTCTGTAAATGAAACGGTCAGCATGCTTAACTAATGTTTAATTTGATATTTGTAATGCTTAAGCATCTTAAAGATGAAAAAGATAAACAGGAAGAGTAAAATCACAAGATATCAAAACTAGCACAGAATTTTAATTATAGAGTATGAGCAGGACAATCAGCATATTAAAATTACTTTTCCTTGAAATGTCACTTAAGAATTCCAAACCCCTTACATAGTCTCTCCCTCTGCCACCTCACTTTTCAAAATAAAATGTTCAGGTTCTCATGATTTGCAACTCTATATCCAGAAAAACAGAAATGTTTTCAACTTGAAATTCTTACAAAAGGAATTTGCTGGCCTATTTTCTAATTACTATGCAGTTAACCTTTGATCGATGGCTTATATGTTGACACAGAGTTCATAGTTTATGTTAGTTACACTTCTAAATGATTCTCTACCATAAATAAAAGATTAGTGTCAAAACTGAATTTAGAAGCTTGTTTTGAATTGATTCTTAAGGCAAAACTGAGTCAACCAATTAAACATTGATTGAACCACAAGTGAATTCCAGTTAACTGTATACTTTGGATGGGTTTCCCTTTTCCCCAAAATTACTATGTAAATTTGGAAAAACTAGCTTTTAACCTATCAATGATCCCATAAAACTCTGTCCCATAACCTGTTCTTGTACTTGGGGAACATTTGCTCCCAGGAACTTTGAATCTTTGATCATCCATCAGCACATTTTACTCAAGAGTGTAGCAGTTATTTGTGGTGTGGCTGTGGAAAATTAAGCTTCCATTCTTAAATTTTCTAAGTTTAGCTCTAGTAATAAACTAAATTTTTGGCGGGGTACAAAATGTAGACTATTTTCTATGAGTTCCATTTGTCTCCCTAAAAAAATGAAAATGCATGTTAAGCCCAATCCTTAGTATCATATGTCACTGTCTTTGGAGATAAGGTCTTGACAGAGGTAACTGGCTGAAAATGGGGACATTTGGGTGAGCCCTAATCCAACATGATTGTAGCACATATAGCGAGAGGAAATGTGGATACTGAAATGTACAGAGAGAAGACGATGTGTGATCCAAAGACAGAGAGGACAGCTGTCTGCACACTAAGCACAGGCCTGGACTGGGTCCTCTGATGCCGTCAAAGAAAACTAAGCCTGCTGACACCTTCAGTTCAGACTCTCAGCCTGAGGACCTGTAACAAAATACGTTTCTTTTGTTTAAACCACCTAGACAGTTACCCTATTATGTCTGCCTAAACAAACGGAGACACTGATTTCCAGTAGAGTTTGTGAAGGTTAGAGACAGCATGTATAATTTTATGTTTTAGGAGAAGTCACATTCTGCCTACATATCTTTATGAGCACATAAAGTAGGCGGTATAAGGACATCAAAATGACAATTTGAAGCCAAAGCAAGTGAATTTCATAAACTGATTTATTTTTACCAAATTACACGATCCCTAGTGAATGGCATTTGTGAATTACTGATTTGACCATTCACTGGTACCAAAATTAATGAGCAAAAGAGCTCTTAAGTTTCCTCACCATCAGCTATCACTAAATCTTTATTTTATCTCAGATCTTCTTTCGTGTATACCTTCTTTCAGAGTCCTTTAATCACTGTGTCCACAGACTGTACCCTCACTACAAAAGGATTGAATAGGATTGATTCGGTGCTTTCATTTCTTTTCCATTGTCAACAATAATTAATGTTTCTATTAAAGTAATATGGTTTTAATTTGAGCTTGGGTTGCTAAGGACTAAGGACAACACACAAATCAATAGAACCTTAAGGAACTACTATTCCCACAAACCATAATCTGAGATAAACACCACATGACTCAGTAAATCTAAGGAAATGCCTCAAAACTCTGATGCCAACTTGCAATGCCAAGCAAGTGCCAGTGGTTTCAGACTCATGAGCAAGCAAAAGTTAGAGGTCTCTCTGAAACTCAGGAAAATGTATTGTCTTGTCAGCAAAACAACTTTTACTCAAGTTTTGTTACCTGTGGATTGAATTGTATGACTCTTATTCAACAAAGAAACAAACAATAACAAACATTGCTCATCTATAGGATTCACAGAAATAGAAGTACAGGGGGAAAGGTTGCATTCAGATTTTATCTAGGATTTTAGAGAAATTTTATGATAATGTCAACTCCAGGAATTTAAAATGTCAGAGTCAAGTAGTTGCTCCTGTCCGTTGAGATGTCCCATCACCTTATCCAAAAATGTAGTGTTTGACACAGTTTTAAGTCAGTCACTACCTTCATAAGGCATAAGAAGTCATCCTTCCATTTCTGTGTAAAACAAAGGGTAAGGAGAGGAAAAATAAACCCAGATGGAAGATCTGTTTGCTACTGACACCAAATAGGATACCAATCTAATGAGAAGGTGGCAGCTGTGGCTACCAGGCAGTGGCAATGCTCAGAATCATGTGTCTGCTACCTTCCTTGTTCCGATTCAGTGGTCTGATCTGTGTCAAGCTCCTACAAGAGACTGGACTGTAGTTATTGGTACTTAGTCTAGAGAAGGGCTCTGGAGACAGCTCTGGGCAGGCTCAAAAGTTCTTCAATTAATATGCTAGCATGTGGAAAAGGGCCCAAATAGGATTTAAAACTTGAATGAGAAATCCAAGGTCGAAACCAGCTCAACCAACCGAGCCATCAAGGTGTTGTTGTGGTCTCTATGCGTGGGAGCTCACACTGACCTGGATTCTCCATGAATACGCAAAGCAAGAAAGAGGCCATCTATCAACCAGACACCGGGTAGATCTAACACTGTGGCTCAGAGGGTAAAGCCTACACAACAGTTATCCCATGGTTACCCACAAGTTCTATATCCATGGGTTCAGGCAAATATAGTTGAAAACAACTGAGAGAAAAAGTGTGCCGGCTCAGTAAGCACACTTTATTTTTCTTGCCATTATTTCCTTTTCTCCTAGTCATTGTTTTTATTATTGCTGTAACGATGTTTACAGTACTCAGTCCATGACATTTACATTGTATTTACACTTAAGTAAGTAAAAGTAATCTGTAGATGATATAAAAATAAAATCTACAGGAGCATGTGGGCAGGTTACACGCAAACACTCCATCATTTTATATAAGGGACTTGAACATTTGTAGATTTTGTTATCCACTAGGACCCTGCAGTTTATTCCCTGTGCTGTACTTGTACAAAACCTTTTTTTGTTCTTTCCTGAAAAAGGCCTCATCCTTTTTTAAAATCACCTGCTAAGTCATTCACTATTAGTACCAAGCTCTGGTCACACTTCAGAGGAAAATGAGAAAGGAGAGATCACAATGGAAGAGAAACAGGGAAGTTTTTGCAGAGCTGTCTATTTCAAAAGAAAGGTTATTATTTTCTCCCAAAAGGATTATCCATGAATCTTCCATAAAGACCAAACCTGATTATTCCAAATGAGAGCAGCTCTTAACATATAGTTGTAGAACGTATTAAAGCTAGCACAGCAATAAAACATGAGTTTGAAGGAAAAATATAACTTGGGAAGATTCTTTGAAGTACCACAACATGTAGAATATATTTAAGTCCTATGTTTCATTCTGTTTATGAGAAAATATGAGGTAAAATGAATTATTTGTTTATTTGGCAAAATATATCAACTAAGGAAGATAGGAAATGTGTACAAATGAAAATACAGATTTACACAGAGAAATAAAGAGCTGTACAAGTGAAGCTACAAGGGTTAATATATCTTTTAAAAATATTTTTTAAAGCAGAGTCTTAAAAAGTTACTTTCAAAATAAAAAACTGAAAGAATTTGTCAGCATAATTCATTATTAAGAAAATGCAAAGGCAAGTTACAGACTAGAAGCAAATGGCATTAACTAGAGTGGTTGTGGGCAGGTCCCAGACAGGGCCATGTCCCAACCCCAGCACTTTGGACCCACAGGCCCAGCCAAAGGCCCACAGAGCTGCACAGGCACACAAGCAACAGCCAAAGGCCTGCCCAGATACCACTGGTAGGTGCATGCAGACCTCACACAGAAGCCTGTTCAGACACCAGTGACTAGGGTGCACAGCCCCCAGCCAAGGGCCCTCCCAGACAACAGGGCAGTGTAGAGATCCAGAAGTCCACCATTCTAAACCCAGGAACTGGTGCAGGAGTGAGCAGCAGAGAAAAGGCCTCTCAGTGACTTGCTGAAAATTAAAGACCACTGGGTAAACAAAAAGTTACCTCAACAAAGAGCAGCAGGCTGCATCTGTTGAAATGAGAAGACACATAAACAAGTCTCAAAACTGTACTCCCAGATCACCTAAGGCAATCCCAAAGGGCAATGAGATGGAATATGTGATACTCAACCATCTGAACTCCCTAAACTGGCAATGAAAGGGGATCTGGAGAAAATGAAATCAGAAATAATTTCTCAGATAACAACAGAGATTGTGCCCATATTGCAAGATATGATTAATAAATCCAAAGCAAACACAGATTAAAAAAAACAGAGAAGCTGAGGAACACAGTGGAATCCCAATATAGGAAGTAAATGGAATCTATAAAACAGATGCAAACAGATTCCTAGCAGATTAAAAACTCCACTGAAAGTTTATGCCGCAGAATGAGCCAATCTGAGGACAAAATTTCAGACACAGAATACAGGATTGCAATTAGTGACCAGGAATAGAAAGATTTCTTAAAAATAGTAAGGGTCCAGGAGAAATCAATCTAGCAGCTGCTAGGCATGGCAAAAGAGAATAATGTAAGACTGATCAGTCAATAAAGAAACCAGAAAGAGTGCAAGTGACATAAAAAAAATCTGTTCACAGAAGTAATGGCAGATAATTTTCCAAGCAGGGCAGAAGTTGACATACAGATAAGTGAGGCACACAGGACTCCAACTAGCCATGATCAGACTAGAAGTAAATAACAGTAACATTTTTAAAGGGAATATATGATAATATATAAAGAAGTCTTGCAACTCAATAACAATGAAATAAACAATTTCATAAATGGGGAAAAAATTGAATAAGCAAAAATAGACATACAAATGACCAAAGAGTACATGGAAAGTATTCAAGATCACTAGTTATCAGGGAAATGTACATTGAAATCATAATGAAATACCACTTCAAACCCACTGCAATACTTATTATATGACCCATCAACCCTATTGGCAAGTATTTAATCAAGAGATAAGAAAATATATGCCCACAGAAACAATTACACATCACTGTCCACAGCAGCTTTATTCACAAGAGTAAAGAATTACAAAAAAACTAAATGCACATCAGCAGATAAGTGGATAAGCCAAATGTAGTACTCAGTAAAATGCCAGAAAAAAGGGGACAAACTACTGAAATGTGCAGTAGAGTGAATTAATCACACTGACAATGTGTTGAACAGAAGAAGCCAAGTGCAAAAGAATGCAGAATGCATGGTTCCATTTATGATTCTAGCACAGGCAAAGTTAATCTATACTAGGAATCAGCAGCACCTGGCTGTATTTAGGGGTGCAGGTGACTGCAAAAAAGAACAAGCAGAGTTTCAGGCCTGATAGAACAGTTACATGTTTTGAAAAAGTGGTTACACAAGTGCATTTATTTGTCAACAATCATTGATTTATAGACTCCACATTTTTTCACTTGTGAATTTCACGTTAAGGATGCTGATTTTAAAGAATATAAAAATGTGCAATGAATAAAACATTTATCATAACAAACTTTATCTATACTCCAACAGTAACTGCCTATCATTTTAGCCCTCCCCATGTTTTAGTGTCTCAACGGCTGAGATCAACCAGTTAAAAAATCAAGTATTTATAAGCTTCTTCCCACTTAAATATTTTCTACAAGGAAAATAAACAAAAATTAAGCATGGTCCATAAAGTTTTTATACTTAGTGTTATCTGTGAACCTATATATATGCCTGTACCATATGTATATATACACGTTATATATATAGATATATATGCACACATACATACCTATAGACAGCCTATTTTATATAAAGAGTATAAGAATCTTTTCTCATTACGTATATTGATACATTTTAGGTATACAATATGATGACCTTCATCACTGGGAATTTGTACCTTTACATGATATATCTTGGTTCTTATTTTTTCTCCATTCCCCTGCCCTCCCTTTAACCTCTTCACCTCTCCCTATTTACAAAGACTTTGTTTTCATTTTTTCATTTTCTCATATTTATTCCATTCCCTTCTTTCCTTTCCCCTGACCCTTCTATTTCGCCTTCCCCTTTGCACCCTTTCTTCCTATTTCACATTATCTATTATATGTTTTGATTCTTGTTAATACTTTTTGTTTTCACTTTCATCTCTCAAATGACTGGTGATGTTGAACATTTTTTCATACATTTATTTGCTACTTTTACTTCTTTGATAATCGTCTGTTCATTTCAGATGCCCATTTTTTAATTGAGTCTATAAATTTGGGGGAATCTAATTTTTTTAAGTTCTTTATATATTCTAGATAGTAGTCCTTTGTCTGAAGAACAGCTGGTAAAAAATTTTTTCCCACATTGTAGGTCATCTCTTAAGAGCATAAGAATCTTGAAAGCCATCTATATGTCCACCAGCAGATGTATGGATAAAGAAAATGTGATATTTACACACAATGGAGTATTACTGCGCCATAAAGATGGATACACTTGATTCACTTGTAGGAAAATAGTTGCACCTTGATACCATACTATTAAGTAAAATAAATCTGACACAGCTTAAATTTTGCAGGTTTACTCTTATATGAGAAACTCAAAATACAAATAAATTAAAGAGTGAAATTTAAAAAGAGTAAACAGGAAGATAGATCATTTGCAGAAGGGAAGAGGACCAAGAGATAGAGGGAGAGGGAAGGAGAAGGGGATGAGAAAAGAATTAAGATGTGTTATGTACATGGGCCAACTTCCCATAATGAATGTAATCATTATGTACTGCAAACGTGTACTAACAAAAATGAAAATAAAGAAACTCTTTTTATTTGGGGTATTAACTTCATGGTGTTTAGGTGTAAAATCACCCCAAATTTTATGTCTTTATTTCAAGAGGTTGGCTATGGTATTAATTTATCTTCTCCGCTCTTGGGAGCTAAGAATTGCTTACATTATTATGTATCATAAACCAGGCCAGTTTTCATTTCTGTGTTATCCCCATGAATTCAAATTAGGTGATAGATTCTACAAAAGTTTTCATAACGGCCTTGCTTCTTAGAACAAGTGAGTAGCACAAGAAATATTTAGTACAGCTCCCCTTTGTACTCAAGCATTAAGTCTGTGGTCATCCTTTACTAAATATGTGGTATTTATAGGGCAACAGAGGAAATAAGTCTTACACAGTGGTTAAAGGAGGATTTCAACTTGCCTATTCATTAGGCTCATTTGTCCCTGCCTCGAAGACCTAGTCCTGTCACCACTACACATACAATGACTGTCAAGATCAGGCAAGTCTGCAAAACACAGGCATAATTGTGAGAAAACCATAGAGCTTACCTCAGAGCTTTGGGAGATCGTTTCTCAAAGATTTTTGATGCATTCAGGGTGCTTGGATGTGGACTGTCTCTCCACTGTCTCACTAGGAATTAGAGAAGAAGAGGTGGGTGATAAATTATAACCCAACAGTCAATTTCTGGGGCCACAGGTGGCATTATCTTGATTTAGAAATAAGTATGCCCTAGTCCATTATTGTCAAGCAGTCACCTCTACATACAACAGATGTTCAACCTTGCCCCTGCACATCAGAGTAAAGCATGGTGTATCACACCCCAAATAGCAATAGTATGCACTTCTGAAGCAAGTACCTCAGCGTTAGGATGGGTGTACGGACTAGCATATGTAAACAATAGCCAAATACTATAGCTGTGCAGAGCAGCTATGAAGGTGAACTAGAAGCTGGGTGATGAGCCCAGGAGACTACTCACTTAAAATATTATCTTTTAAAACCTACATTCTTAAAATCTTAAAGAAAAGATTCAACCCTGTCTAGGAATAGGTGCAGCTGTCATCTCCAATCTAAGACTGATGATATCTCATTTTCCGGCCTTCCTGTCATTTGAAGATCATTTATCTTTCTGCAGACCCATAATCTACCAACATCCAGGTTCCCTCAAGAGTCTAGAAAGCACATGGTGAGCAAATAAATCATCAGGGGGTTGAAAGATAAATTTAGTCCACCAGTCTGGTGACAGCATAGATTAGTCTCTTCAAAATCCACTTTCCTCAGTTTCCTATGTTCATTTACACCAAATAAAGAAAAGAAAGTCTCTAGAGACTTTGCCAAGAAAATATGTGCACCCTTCGGACCGAGTTCAATGAGGTGGAGGTACAGAGAGAGATTTAAATATTCTGAAGCTCATACAGAGAAACTTGCTCACCATAGATGGTCTCCCTCCTAGACAGGCTCTTTTAAAGGAACCAGCTTGTTCAGCCATAGGAAAACTTCAAAAAGATCATCCCAGAAAATGTAAAGAATATACAAAAGATTATCTTTGGAAACATCTGAGGTTTCTTTTTATTATAAAAGTTCTGAAAATTACTTAGCAAATATGTAATATTTTTTAAATATCCAAATTTGTGAATTTTTCCTCCTACTATACTGCAGTGCTGGTTGGCCAAGCTAGAACTTTCTAACTCAACAATTTCCAAGCCTAACTGACTGCCAGTTTTTCTTAAAAAAAAAAAAAAAAAAAAAAAAA
>NW_022900936.1:14455469-14459192 GCF_012274545.1 Fukomys damarensis | reverse complement strand
GCAAGCCCCTCCATAACTCAGTGGTCTGGTTTGATATCCAGGAATATATGTAGTAAAAAACCTGGAAAAAGTATAAAGTATAGCTCATATTCAATTTGTTCAACACACATTCTCACAAAGCAAGGAATCAAACAATTACAGCATATGCACATCTGTATATGAAAGTACAACACATAAATATGTCTGTTTGACATGCTGTAATGTAGAATATGAGTTTTCTTTTGTTATATAGGTCTACTGCTTAAACAGTAAAGCTCTTTTTTGCATACTTCACACCTATAAGGCAAGGTATACAATTTCTGGTTCCAGCGTCTTTGAAACAGAGCAAAAACTTAAAGATATTTACAAAGCAACTAGAGCGTGGCCTTTCAGATTTTTATATTGTTTTAGTCACCTTTGGTCTTCCCATATACAACACTGAATGAATAGTGCAATTTTCTTTGTACTCAGATTGTATCTGTTACGTTATTTACACCATGCTAGTAGCAGGTGTAAGAACAAACGTAATGGGCTCATCGAGTGGATTGTGTAAAATGAGCTACAACCCAGCACTAGTAAGTATCTTTCATTGAAGTAAATGAGAAAATTGGTTAGCATGGAATGGGCTAATAGCACTCATTAATCTTCTCTCCATGATATTTCTTAGGAGCCCCACACACGGGTTGATAAGATGATTATCTACACTTGGGAAATCTTAACTTAGACCAAAATTCTAAAGCTTGAATGTTCATACAGATCCCCTGAAAATATTGGGAAGATGCAGGTTCTATTTCAGAATATCTAGAATGGAACCCAAGAATGCAAATTTCTTTTTCTTTCTTCAATTTTTGTTTTTTATTAGTATATGTTTGCGGTATATGACAAAATTTCTAACAAGGTCCTTGCTCTTAACAAGCTGAATAAAGAGGCTGAAAAAGAAAACTTTATTATGTCACAGCAGGAAAATTTTTGTTTCTATTGCAGCAGGAAAACTGTAGTGGAACAGGGATTTTCTTTCATTCTAATGGTTTTTTAATTAAATAACTTCTATTCTTTTAAAGAGAATAACAATGGACTATCTTTTTGTTTTTGCTATTTTTCTAGAATAAAATTTCTTTTAGTAGAAAGAGTTTGAGGGAGCAATAACAAAACAGAACATGTTTTGATTTTCTGTTGATGTCAGCATTTCAAATTCTCTTTTTCTGTCCCCACAGTGAAATGGAAATTGAACAATTTGTTCTTGTAAATTTGGCTTACAAGGAACAAAGTTATATTTATAGAAACCTCAGTATATTTTCTTCTCACCCTCTCCTCCAATACCTGCTGGAGAGTTTGAGTTTAGCCAATAACAGCAGCTAATAGCCGAAATAAGACATTTTTTGGCAGCAAATGTCTCCTTGATGAATCATCATAAGAAAGATAGCAGGAGAACTTGACAGTTGGGTAGGAAAGAAAGTAGAAGCAATTTTAACAGGTTTACTCTTGCTGTAGGTAGCTTTTCTCAATTGTCAGTATTTTGGAAAACACAGTGTCTTCAGAGTCCCATTTCCTCCCATCCCTATGACTCCTGCTCTTCGTTTGCCCATTGATTTGACACGCTTTTGGGCAATTCATGGCATTGTTGTAACGGCAGCAGCTAAACCCAAATTATGAAATGCTCATACATTGCACCCAATCATAGGCACTGGCATTGGCATAAAAGGAGTGCTTGCTCCAGGTGGCCTGGAAAGGAGCAGGTCTGAATCTGTGGGCTGGGAGGGTGAGGCTGGGTCTCATTCAGGGTAGGAATGCTGGCAGCAGTGTGCCCAACTGTGCAGAACCAATGGGTTCATCGCTGGGCAGCCCTCACAAGTCAGGATATGCAACAAATATCCCATCTTTAAAAGACATTATTTACTCTTTAAAATACACAGCTGAGGTTTTTTAATTCTTTTCTAGGTGTAAATTCTACTCTAAAAGTACACAGAGCTATTATCTTGGGTTATTCACCTTCAAAATCCTGGCACACTTTTTAGAAAATACAAAAGGCTGAATGGGACCGTTCCTAAATCATTGGGCCATCTTTAGCCAAGTCTGGCAGGGCAGCTACGCCATATTTCCATGTGCTTTAAAAATGCCAGCTCATTAGAGCTTTGAGTGGTTTTACACTGAGAGGTAAAGATGCTGCTTGCAATGGATCCTGCTACTTAAAAAGCAGAATCCAGCTTTCACATTTTAACTGTATTATATAATCGATAATAAGTGTTTGCAACCTCTGGACTGTGTAATTATCAGAACAAGGCTCTAATTTTTAAAGGCCAGAACCCCCTTTGAGACTATGATAGAACAGGTAAACCATCTTCCAGGACACAAAATGAATCATCTACATTCAAGCTGGAGAGATTCAGATGTGATCTACAGAGTGTTTTTCTTCTATACCTGTGACCAGGTTATAAAATCCTATCGTCATATAATGTGAATGTTCTCTAAGCCATTCCACCGGCAGAGATTATGTTCTCAGCACTAGATACTCTGCTCAGAAGCTCTGCAGTTTCACTTCCCTTTGGAAAACTGCCTGTTGTCCGCCTCTCGCCCCAGGAAAACATTGGAGCTGTAACAGGAATCACCTACTGTGAGGTGCTGATAGCCACCAGCTTCCTGTGCTGTGGCCAGTGGAACAGGAATTATCTAAGATAATTCATTTGGTGCCAGCTACTTTGCCCATGTCATTGTTCAGCATTTCCATGCTCAGGAACCCTCCCCATGACTGGCTGCAGGTGGCGTCACTGCCATTCTGAATCATGCAAATGAGGAGGTCACATCCTCTGACTCAGGAGGCTTTATTTCGTTGAAATTTCTTTTAAAATGGCAAGCAGAGAGTTGAGCTTATTTAGATCTTACTTCCCAGAGGCATCACTTGTCCTCTTCTGACATGGACCCAGCTGTGTAAGGGAGCTGGGAAGAGGTGATGTCAGGGTCTGAGGCTGGCGAACGTATACATTCATTGGCAGGGCAGTGCCCCCTGACCCTTTGCGGTCAGGCTATCACCCACAGTCTTCACCAAATTTGGTGCAGCACTGAACAGTACATTTCCATGTACTCACCGTTCTCCTCATCTTCCCCAAGGGAAGGGCAAGTCAGGATATGCACACATAGCATGCAAAACTGAAACAGCATTGCTTTATGCAGTTTGAAAGCTATTAAATGAAGTTCCTTGTCTTTGTCCATTCTGAGCACCAGTAACCAGTATCTATTCTTCACTGGTTAAGCAACTATCTACCCCTAGACCAGATAGGCATCTGTGACAGCGTACTCTACACTGAAGGGCTATACGAGTAGATATTAGAAATAGCATTTGAGTCCCAATGAGCAATTGCATCCCAGTGTGTGACTTACTAGTTGTGTGAACTTAGGAAATTTATAGAAACTCTCTGAGCCTGAGTTTACTCATGTATAAAATGAATTAATAACAATATCTATCTCACAGCTATTGGAAAGATTAAATTAATTAATACAATACATGTTTGGTTCTTAGATCAGTGTCTGGCAGATATGAAGTACTGTATGATGGTTAGTGGTGCTTATAACACAATTTATTCCCAAATCATTTCTTTAACTCAGAGTTAAAGCCAAGAGAAACATGTGTTATAAGTAGTTTACAGGACAGAACAATATAGCTTGGATTTTGAAGTCGTCATATTACAGTTAAAAGTTGTCAGGCTACAAAATCATCATAGCTCTTAAAAGTCAGCCAAATTAAAAAAA
>NW_022900936.1:14451550-14455448 GCF_012274545.1 Fukomys damarensis | reverse complement strand
ATATATATACCTTAGTTGAGTGACCTTTAAACTCCATGATCTCATCTATCAAACAATAAGAATCAATTCTTTCTTGTAGAATTTCAATGACACTTATTAAATAATGCAGGTAAAGCACTTAGCTCAGAAGAATTAAATGTGTAATTAATGTTAATCATCAATACTACCAAAAATCAACAGGAAAATAAGTGTATACAAAGTGTAGGAGATAGGCAATTAACATCCATGAACATAAAAATTACACATATAGTAGGACTGTTCTAACACACTTCATAGATTTTTAAAGTTCATTTACTTAATCATCACAACTATTCCAGCAGGAAGTACTGCGACCCAGCTCCATTTTACATATGAGGACACAGAGACCATATAATTACTAAGTTGCAGACTCAGAATTCAATCCCAGGCTCTTAAGACAATACTCTTGTAGCACTGTCCAAAAGAACTTCCCACAATAATGGGACTGATTTATCTCTCTTATTTACTGGGCACACATCCACTGAGTACTTGAAATGCAGTGACTGTGCCTGAAAAATGGAATTGATAATTTTATCTGATTTTAATTATTTGATCAATAGATAATCATATTGAATAGCACAGCCTACACCACTGTGTACTGCTGACTGAAGAGATTTATTGTTCTAATGTGACCAGGGAAGACCCTTATCCACATGTTCTTGTTCTACAGGGTCTACGTTAGTTTCAGTTCCTTCAGCTTGACTACTGTTTTATCTTGCCCACTATTTTCTTTTTATAATGACCTATTCTGATACATGAATTATTTCTGTAAGAGCAGTTTCCATCTCCAAAATATTCCATTAGTAGTAGTTTATTGTATAACATTTTACTGCTATTTCCAAAGAGGATTTATTGGGCCTCCTCAATGCCCGACACTATTATTCTGCTGCAGGCCATGTGGGGAGAGTTTTCAACTCATGGCCCACACCATGTTTCTTTGGATTCAGTAGGATTATATTTTTCTCTTTTTTCTAAAATTAAAAATTTTATCGTCTGAATTAAAAATGGAGCCTGAATGAACGCATCACAAAATGTTTTCTGTGCAACACCATCAAACTTGACTTTCGCTTGTTCCAGCAAATGATGCCCTTACTTTTGCCTCTGTTTCACAAAATGATGCTCCCTGATGGTGCCTGATTGAAAATGACTACTCCCCTCCTCTCCAAATTTCACTCTTTCACCACAACCCTGTTATTTGTTAAGTGTGACCTGTCCATATTCAGAGAGATTTATCAGGGATGACTGAAAAAAATGGTAAATATTTGCATTTTTATAGAAATATTACAGTGAAAGACAGATTGCCATTGATTTCTCTCAACGTACTACCTCTCAGTTCAAACGTATTTATCCCATCATTCTTTTTTTTTCAGCGAGTTTATTGGTACTTTTTAGGTACACAGTACAGTTACATTCATCATTGGGATCTGGTACCTTTACATGACAGGTCTTGGTTCTCATTTTTTCCCCTTGTCCCTGCCTTCCCTTCACCCCCTCCTCCCTTCCCTATTTACAAAAACTTTGTTTCCATTTTTTCATTTTCTCATATTTTTTTTCTTTTCCCTATTTCCTTTCCCCTACCCTTCCCACTTCCCCTACACCTTTAGCCCTTTTCTTCCTATTTCACATTGTCAATTATACCATTTGGATCTGATTTAAACTTTTAGTTTTTCACACCAGAGAAACTTCAGCATTTACATGTGTGTCTTATTTACTTCACTGGAGTATGGCCTCAATATGCATCCATTTTCCTACGAACGACTCTAGTTTCTCATTCTTTTTATAGAGAAACCACATCTTCTTTATCCAGTCTCCAGCGGATATCCCGTCATGCTCGCTATTTTCTGATTCAGTTCCGGAGTCCTCTTTTGTAAGTGTCTTTACAGTTGTAACAAAAAGTACAATGAATACTGTTGCTGACTGCCACCCGATGGAAAGGCAGGTTTGTAAAAACATTACAATGGACCCTCACCTGTCTTATTCACTAGATCTGGCACGGTGTGACGTCTGGCTTTTCCCCAAGGTCAAAACGATCATGAAAGGAAAATGTGTAGAGTTGATTCCGGACATTGAGGCAGCCCTGACAGTGTCACTAAAGACACTCGTGAAAGAAGACTTTCAGAACTGCTTCAGAATGTGGCAAGAGTGATAGGGTAAGTGGGGTCAAAATAAGGAATATTTTGAGAGAGATTAATAACAATGCATCTTTTACCGTAATAAATGTTTTAAATTTAAATATTCACAATATTCTTCAATCACAACTTATAAAAAACTTACAGAGCATACTGTCTTTCTCCTACGCTAACTCTAAATTGTAATCAGTAAAATGGCTTCACTCGGGTAGTGCTGTATGCGTCTTGCTGCCCATCACCATCTCGGCTTCATCATTTTATTTAGCTGTCTCTACTCTATCCAAATAAGCACTGTCCTGCTTGCAAGAATGTCAGAGAGTATGGCTCTGTCACTTTTACCCAAGTCCCTCATTTGGTATCACTTGTAGTCAGTATTTTTTAAATTGCATCACTCATAGATGGATGGGGTTGTAGCTCATCAGTAGAGCCTTTGCCTAGCATGGGCCAGGTCCTGGGTTCAAACCCTAGCATTGCAAATAATTTTTTAAAAATTTTTACACTTCATTTCCAAAATCAACACTGGGATAATTTTCTTAGAAGTCACATGAGAGAAACACCGTAGAAAAACTGGAAACTTCAAACAAACTTTAAAAATATGATATAATGATTAATAATGTTCTAAAGTCAAGCCAGTAGCCTGTCCAGATTTTTCAGTGTGAATAGCTATGCTAGGAGTGCAGTACCTAGTTCATGTGCAAATCTCCAGCTAAGTCATTTCCTTTCTTTGTTTCTAAACTGGATTTCCAAGCACAATATTCATAGCTTTTTCTGTATATTGGCTGACTCAGCCTTGCCACAATTTTGTGAGGAAAGTAGCTACGTGTATTGTGTGTTTATCTTACCCTTTTTTTCTAATGATTAGGGCGGTGGCTTTGAAAGTCTAATTTTTCTTGTTTTCTTTGGATTCTTCTGTCTAACTTCATTCATTGTGATGTGTTCATAGGTTATTATTTGTACAATTTGTGAGACACAATGAATCAAAGGGATGAACACATAATTTTGATACGTGAATTTTTTTCTCATCAATGCAACAGAAGACACTAGCCATAGCACTCAACAGAAACAAACATATTAAATTCTTGCTTCTCTCGAGAGACCTAAAAAAGTCACATGCTCATGGACATAGCACTTTTCCTCCTCACTTCTCCACCTGTGGTTAGCAGAAGACTTTCTGTCAAAAATTGCACTGACAGCTCATAAATACTGAGAGCTAAAAAGCCTCCATATTGGATGGGTATTAGGGTATGGATCAAGAAAGACTGAAGAGCCTTATATGCTTGTGGGAGGGGCTTTGGGAAAGGGACTACATTGCAGGGGCACTATAACGGACTTGCTGAAAAGAGCTAGGGTCTGGTCTGAAGAGGAGAGTCACTGGGGGTGTGGCAGGAAGAGTATGTCTCCATTTCCTGGTCCTGCTTCCAGGTCATCGTAATGTGAGCAGATTTCCCTCTACTATCCCCTTCTACAGTGGCATCATGCCTTGGAGCCTGCCAATGTATGGACTGTAAAGCTGAACCAAAATAAACCTTACTTCCTTTAAATTGGGTAACTATTGTGTCCGAGCAACAAGGAAAGTGACTAAGATAGTGGGTTCATATGGGTACTTTAAAACTGATTACAGAATTTTTCCAGAAAGCCATGATAGGTAAACACTTCAAATATGAAATCAGAAGGCTGGGGATTTAGCTCAGCCACACTGCACCCGCCTCACAAGTGCAAGGTCCTGAGTTTGATCGACAGTACAAATATAT
>NW_022900936.1:14308699-14450914 GCF_012274545.1 Fukomys damarensis | reverse complement strand
TATGAAATCAGAATTGTGAAAAAATAAGACACTCATCAACAACTGCCATAACATTTCATTTGTCAGAGCAAGTTTCAAGGCCAGCCTAGAGGCAAGGGAAGGGAAATGAAAAACAGACTTAATGAGCAAAAGTACAGATTTTACATAGCAGCTACAGAGAAATAACACCAAGGATAGTAAAACCAGTAGAAGATACTGTAGTAACCTCAAAAGGAGACCATGGGCCTAACCTGAAGATGCTAGGCATGGAGTAAAGGACACAAATTTAAGAAACCTTATGGGTTTAAGACAGTGTTTTATGATTGATTGGGTTAGGGTGAGGAAGAAAAAATCCCTAGTTTTGCCAAAAGCAAAACAGACACAACTAAATATTTGTCTTTACTGAGTTAATGTTGTATTGCCAAACAGTTGACCTTTATGCCAGAACCAAAGCTTGCATCAAGAAAGTAGAGAAGAATGTGGATAGATTCAATTTAGCACATATTAATTCAACACTCCCAGTCTTAGTGCCAAGTAATTCCTCTGCCCTCAAGGAATTAATACTTCTTCAGGTTAAGAAACAAAGTACATATGAAACCAGACAATAATAGAAAATAGTAATCCATCAAATGACAAAATCTATACTAAAGATGGAAAATGATAGAGTACAGAAGTAAAGTCTAGAAAAGTCAAGGAAGTCTTCTTGTAAGACATAAGGAAGGTGAAATTGTTATAATCAAAAGTCTTATAAATAATTAATTATATTAGTTTATCTGAGTGTGATCTATTTGACTGGTAGGCATAATTTTTAAATGTCTTGTTTTTAACACACTACTTTTAGGAGAATTAAGAAAAGATTTTTTTCCACTCATGTTCTGTATGTTGCGATTCAGATGAGGAATCCTGACTAAGCTGGTCTACCCATATTTTTGGAGCTCAGAATCCTACTTATTACAAGTCGGCTGAGACTTGCCCAGCAGTGAGCTAACAATCCACCACAAAGGTATGCTAGGACCGAGGCCAGCCTAAACCATGACAAATATGAGGAAACCAGCAGGATTCTGAGAAGGAATGTAGCAGGAGTAAAGCAAGGCTGAGCTGTTTCTCTGGACACAAAATCATAGTAACAAACAGAGCTAGGGAACATTCACTCCCTTCTAGAAGGGAAAATAAAGTTCAGAGGACTCTCCATCTGTGGTGCATGGCAAATAATACTGTTGAAAGGAATGAGCAGATAGGCAGACCAGGGAGTGGGGAGGGAGGTAGTAACCTGTTCTTCTGATTTTACAGTGCAGGAAAAATCAACTAGAAAGTAAGGAGTGTTGGGAATAAGCAGCAAACACTTTGCTGCCAACCTCTTTTCACAACTAGTACCCTGAAGAGAGACGGAGACAAAATGGAGATCCAAGATGCGTAGGGTAGACACGGAAGAGAAGGAAAAGCTACAGAAAGAATAGTTGTGATCAAGAACTCAAAAAATAAAAAAAATAAAAAAGAAGAAAGAAAAGAAAAAGAACAAATACTAACAAGATTATGGCAGCAAATTTATATCTACATTGTTGGTAGAAATGTAAACTAGTACAACCACCACATAAATCAGTTTGGGCCGGGGGATTTGGAGCAGTGGTTCTGTCTCCTGCCTTGCAAGCACAAGGGCCTGCATTCGATCCCTGGTACCACCCCCAACCCCAAAAAAGAAAGAAAAGCAAAAAAGAAATCAGTATGGATATTCTTCAAAATACTAAAAATAGAAATTCCATTTGACCCAGCTATTCTTCCTGTAGGTATCTTCTAAAAGAGTTAAAGACATCATATTCCAGTGATATATGCATGTCCATGTTTATAGCAGCACAAAGAAAATATGGCGTGTATACACGATGGAACACTACTCAGCCATAAAAAATAAAGTTGGATCATCTGTAGATAAGTGGTACACTTTGAGTCCATAATGCTAAGTGCAATAAATCAGATACAGAAGCTTCAATATCCCAGGGCTCACTGTATCTGCTGTTCTGAGGCAGTGGAGGGGAAAACAGAAAATTTCAACAGGATGCTAGAAGAATATGACACTGCGCCTCCAAATATTAAATATTTTACAAAGAATCTACAATGGAATGTACTGTAGAAAAACGGAATGTGTTTCATCTGCTGTTGCTTTTATTTTTTTATTAATTCCTAGAGAGTTACAAAGATTTTTTTTAAAAAAAAACACTTGCACATTTTTGCCTGCAACACATGATGCCAGCATTTGTGTTCTTAAAAATCTGTGTTCTCCTCGACCACCCTCCAAGGAAGAAGTGTGAGTCTTTCACATTACAAATCCATAAAGACAGAATAAGTCGGAAAGAGCAAAGGGAGATGATGTTTTGAAGTGAAGAGAAGTACCACTAACCCAATCCCTAGGATGGCTTTTTAGGGGTTAAAAGAATCCAGCTGTAAGAGATTCCTCAAGGAAATTGACTTCTACCGCTCCAACCAGGCTGAGGGCAGCAGGACCTCTGATGGAGGATGTGGAAAGACCTGAGGCCCGACCATTTAGAAGACTTCTTTCCGAGAACTGAGACACCATTTTCCCATGGAAGACACAGTCATAAATTATGAGCACTCAGGAGCAGTGATGGACTGCAGGCCGTTAGACTGTTCACTCCACCTCCTGGACAGAAAGCTCCTTGTGGCTGTAAAGACTGTAAGGTGGGGTGCATACCCATCCGAACACAGCCATGTTCCAAGACCCTACAAACCCTGAAAAATAGGAACTGAGCCATTTATTTCACTTTGAAAAAGTGGGCTTTCCACAGAGAAGCAAAGAGACACTGATTGTAGACTACACAATCTCTCAATCTCTCTCTCCCTCCCTCTCTTTCTCTCTCCCTCTCTCTCCCTCTCTCTCCCTCTCTCTTCCCACCTTCTATCTTTCCTCCCTCCCTCCCTCCATCCCCCACCCACTCCTCAAAGATCCAGGCAGCTGGAATCTAGCCAGGGATGAATTTTTTAAAAAGCCATAAACCCTATTCAGAGCAAAAACTTTCTTCACACTATCACTTCTTTCTAATCAGGCAAGTTTGTCTTCCTACATCTCATCCCAGAGGATTAATATTTTCTCTGTAAGAATATAAAACAGTCTATCGCAAATGGACTTTGATGCATCTGCTACATTAACCAAAGATGAAGATGGTTCTGAATTCCAGAGGTGGACATATATATATATATATATATATCTATATGGGACTCAAGCTCTCGTGTTGGGACATGAAATATATGCTGGAAAAGTGAGGCCTCCTGACATATTAGGAAATAGACCTTCAGCAAGAGGTGTATACTAATTCACCTTCCAATCTTGGTGGGTAAGCACATTACGAATTCACTGCCTTCTGTGATAGACTGAATACACATGTCCCCTACCCCCAATTTCATATGTTGAAATTGTAATCTTGTGGCAATAGGAAGCTAAGCCCTTGGGAGGTAATTACATTGACAGCAGTCTCCTGCTGGCTGGGAAGCTGCTTCCCCTCTTAGCCAGGCAGCCCTGTTCTCCAGTCTGCGTCTGCTCTTAACGCTCTACAACCCGGAAGATGTCAGCAGCCACTTATCACGCATCTGCTCAACACTATGGTCTGGATCTTTGTGTGCTCCTGACATCCACCTGTACAACTCCTCACCCCTACACTGATGATATTAGGCAGCAAAGACTTCAAGCAGTAATTAGGTCACAGGGGCATAAGGGTTAGAGTCCTCGCAAAGGAGACCAGAGAGGGACCCTCACCCCCACCCTCCTCTTATGCAAGGCCAGAGTGAAAAGACCGCCACCTATAAATGAGAAAGTGAGCCCACACCAGACCACAAATCTGTTGATGCCTTGATGTTGGACTTCCCAGCCTCCAAAAGTGTGAGAAATGCCTGTTAATAAATCATCTGTTTATGGTGGTTTGTTATAGCAGCCTGACAAGGCGCTGCCACTAGCTCACATCAAAATCAAACAAGGTCAACCTGGCTTCTGCTCAACACAGTCCTGAAAGGACACAGTCTCTGGCCATCCAGTGACAGCACTGTGTTTCAAGACTTCATTCTCCTCTCTCCAAGCCAGGAATGGGAGGAGAGCATGAGGAACTGCATGTGAAAAAATCACATGCTGTGTGACTTGACGTTATGGGTAGCTCTGACCTCCAATATCCACTGATGTCAAGTCCGGCACATGAAACCACCTCCATCCATTTCCCACTGCAAATACATCTAGGAAATGTATGCCCAGGAAGTGAGAGAAATTCCTTCAGTCAACATCTATCCCATCTCAAGGCTCACCTGCAGAAAACCATGCGACTTTCTCCATTATTCTGGATTAGATGAGCTAAAAACAGAAAATCACAGAAGACAGCATTAAGTTACCACTCACTCATAGACTCTTACATCCTATTATGGAGGTTAAATCCTAGGAATACTTATATATATGAATTACCCATTTTAATAATTACTTCACAGTGCAGCAATATTTCTCCTGGTATTTATGTTGATCAGACAATGTACAATACTGGAAATGTGGTTATGGGTGCCTCAGAGAGGTACAAATGCTGCGTTGTTCCATATTTTTAGTAATGTGATTCAGAGATTGGCATTTGATCCCAAGTTTATCCAAGTTGAGGTCAGTATTCTGGGCCCTGCAGACTTGGCCAGAGAAGCCAAACCACAGGTCTGAAGACTGCTGGTGAGTTACAAGAATGGAACAGAATGTACATAGCCCTGAGGTGAGACTCTTCCCATCAAAGATGTCCCTGACTCTCTGTTATCCCCACTCCTCCCTCTCTTCCTTCTCCTCCTCGATCTCTCTTCCTCTTTCACTATTACCACATACATCTCCTCCTCTTGAAGCCCAACAAGTTGATCTTTGAGGCCAAGAAGATAATCTACCTATTTTTCCTTTGGGAATATCAGAGACACAGGGCACACTTGGCCTCAGGCCCTTTTACAGTATGCCACGCTGTGCTGTCATTTCACTCATGGTATGCACTGAGTCTACACTAGGAAATTAGTTTATGGAGGGCATCAGATAAGACTGTTATGGTTTCAATCTAAATTCTCCCAGCAAAATCTCATACTTTGGAGAATGGACTTTTTCAAGGTGATTGAATCACGAGGCCTTGAACTTCACCAGTGAATTAATTCCTAAAGTGATCATACTCTGATGAAATTATTGAGAAGTGATAGAAATAGAACATGGGACCTGGCAGAAGGGAGTGGGCTATGAGGCTGTGACCTTGCGGACTTAGGCTGGTCTTCTCTGTCCCCCTTGCTCTTTGTACTTCCTGTCTGCCATTAGGTGAGCAGCTTTCTCCCACCACCCACTTCTTCCACGGTGTTTCTACTTCACTGGAGGCCTAAGAGAAATGGATATAGCTGATCATGAAGTGAAATCTGTAAAATCATTAATAAAATAAACCCCTCTTTTGATTCTCCCATGTATTTTGTCACAGTGATGCAGAGCTGTCTAACATATGACCTCTCATAATATTCCATTAATTCAGTCTCTCAGTCTCCCATTTTTAGTGAATACCTGCTACTCTAAGCATGGTAGAATTCTTTAGATTATCACACAGTTTTTGCCTAAGACCCTGTTCAATGAGAAGCTGCTTAAAACAGGATAAGAATACCTCAAAAGTTTCAGAGACCATTTAAAATATTGAAGGACTCATGGAGACTCTGACACAAATTTTAAAGGAAAGAATTAAAAGGATTCTTTCACAGTGTGGTCCCCTCATTTTCCACATAAAATCACCTGGGTTGCTTTTTTTTTTTTTAGGAGATTCCTGGGATGCTATGGTTTTGTTTTCTTCAAAATGCATATGTTGAAATCTATTTAATGATGTTCAGCTATTAAGAGATAAGGTCTTTGGAAGGTCTTACATCATAAAGGCTGACCTTCATGAATGGGATTTTGCTTTGTCAAAGAGGCCAGAGGGAGCTTGTTTGTCCCTTCTGCCTTGTGAGAACACAGCAAGAAGGCATTATCAATGGGCCAAGAAGTAGGCCTTCAGACACCAAATGTGCCCGTGTGTTGATCTTATACTTTCCAGGCTCTGAAACTGGGAGAAATAAATGAGGTTGTTTATAAGTCCCCAAATCTAAGAGAGAGGATTCAGGGGAAGAGGCTAGGAAAGATGAGTAGAAGAGAACCTTAAGGAATGATTTCATTTAAGTGCTGAGGGAACAAAAAAAGAACCAGCAAAGGATACAAAAGATGAGTGCACAGTAATAGGAAGAAAGTCAGAAAAGAATATTACATCAGAAGCGATCCAAGGAGAGCAGAAACGGGAGGCAAGAGTGGCATTACTGTCAAGAAGAGACTAGACTGTACTTGGAGTTCTATGATTATTATTTCTGTGGAGTGAATAAATTCTACTTAGAACAGTTAGAGATACATTGTGTTCTGAAAATAAGTATAAACTCAGCTGGCCAATAAAGTCTGTTCCAATAAAACCTTTGCCAGCTGTCAAATTTCTGTACCTTTAAAACTTAATTAGGGACCTACTTCATAGTTAAAGGCATTCCTTCTCTCCCTTGACTTCATGCAAATTATATATAAAAGACAATGTAACAACTTAATAAATCATTGTACTTCTCAACTTAACCATAAGCGGAATCTACCAGAAGAGTGATTTGAAAGAAAAACTATAAAAATATTTTATGTTGAATTAAGGATTTCAGT
The DNA here is from genome assembly GCF_012274545.1 of Fukomys damarensis. Taxonomy (NCBI): domain Eukaryota; kingdom Metazoa; phylum Chordata; class Mammalia; order Rodentia; family Bathyergidae; genus Fukomys; species Fukomys damarensis. The sequence goes on along the minus strand of NW_022900936.1, from coordinate 14,444,238 downwards.
GAAATAAACAAGATTCATCAAAAATAGGTGACAAGATAGAAAGTGTCATGCTTGGCTTAAAAACACAGTTGACATAAATTACTGTTACTTAGATTTCAGCCATTGTCACTTGAATGGATGATTATTGTTCATGGGGTCTTACTTGCAAGTTGTAATCTGAGTCAAATCAAAGTTAATACCATCAAGCCATACATTTCATTGTTGTCAACACTGTATAATTACCAAATTTATATAATATCTTGCATAGAGCATTGTCATTATCATCAGACCATGCTCTTTCAAAACAGCATTTTCCTTGGAATCTCTCTTATGTCAATCACTTCAGAGGATCTCTGCTAATGTCATTATATAGAAACCTAATGACATGGCCATGTAACTAAGATGTCATTATCTTATGAAAAAGAAAAAAAATCTAGTAGGAATTTGAAGGAAAAAAATATTAGAGTGATGGGAAGGAAAAACATACCAAAATGTGTTAATCTAGTAAGATAATTATTCAAACTCCAACAGTCCATAGCATACCACATTACACCTAATTCATGAAGTTGCCTTTGGAATGCGTGAATAGTTAAATGACCACATTCTTATGATTTAAGACATTTTAATTTAATTTAATTTGAATAGCTGTGTTTTTAAGTTTCCTTTGCTACAATTTTCTTATGAAAGCAAAGGCAGCCATTATTCCAAAAATTAGTCACAGCACAGTTTTGGTTCCATAAAATCTTAAAATGCAAATAATGTTTGCTAATTATACCATAAAATAAAAGTGAATATCAGGTAATTCTCATACTGATTGCCTGCCCAACAATACTCCTTCCTTTCATAACCTTTAGTTTTATGCAGGCATTCACCTCATCCTTTTCACTGGAGAAATTCTAGTTAAGTCTAACCCAATGTTGGGCATATCATTGCCCAGGAAATTGATATTGGTCCCAAAATGAGCCTATGGCTAACATTGGCCCAACAGATTATCTGTCTGTCTGCCTAACTGTCTCTGTCTCTCTATTTCCTCGCTCCTTCTCTCCCTCTCTTTCTCCTTTTCTCTCCCTTGTTCTCCCTCCCATCATGAACAAGGAAATATACATTAACTCCCTGTGGTCACCAAAAGCCATCTTGCCCCAGTGAGGAGATCTGGTCTTAGGACAAAGAATGTCAGAACAGATATACAGGAAGCAATAAATTCCTGATGAGGTCATTGAGTTGCTGTTTCTTCTACCTGAAATATACTTTACTTGTTCGGCTACCAGAGATGGGGAAAAAAAATATCTTTATTGTCTAATTCCACTTGAGTTGGAATTTTCTACTATTTACAGCCAAAATCATCTCAAATGATAGGGTAATCACCTAAACTGTTGTTAACTAACAATATTTAAAAGTCAATAAAAATGACAGAAAAATTATCAACTGAGTAGAAAGTACAACAACTATGAAGAAGATGATCGGTTGAAATCTTGAGGAAAGATATGAACTAATATTAAAGAACACTATACTCATCTCACTATTCTCTTGTATGACAAACAGAAGGTCTTTATTATTAGAAAGCATTGAGTAGGCAATGTATCATATCCTTATAAGCCACTAATTTAGCCATTTTTTAAAAGGCAAAGTTTTGTGTAAGTAGGTATATTTTGACTGGACACCTTCTGAAAAGTAGTTATGTTCATTATTAGTGTCCATGGCTATTTTCAGCAACTTATTCTTTTGCCCAGTTGCTCCTTTTGGAAGGAACAGAGAATGAAGTTTAGTTTCAGACAAATAAGAATCTTTTGGTGGTGGAACATGCACAAAAGTGAGGGATGCATAGGTTATTTCTTTCACTAGGAAAGCATAAGAATCGTTTCTGAACAGGCACTCTGTCAAGTAGAATTTGCCAAGACCAAGTTTCTGCTAGTTAGAAGAAATACAACATACATATTTTAACATAATTCTCTTAACCACCCCCCATTTTCTTAGAATCACAGTACTGTCAAAACAAAAATCTGTCTATGGGTTTAGATTTTTTGGAAGAACTGAATGAAATGTGTTTGCAATTAATATTTTTAGCCTAAAGTGCTCAATTTTAGAAAAGTAGTTCTGCATATTAGGTTGATATATTAGGTTAGTTGTTCTTTAAAATGGTTATTGTAGGTTTTGGAGAACACAAGTTTGGCAGCCTAGAATTCCTTTGCCATGGATGTAAAATGTTGAGTATTAAAATTAATATTCACTTGCTTACTTGAATGCCTACATATGCAAGAGGTATGTGCTTGCTGAAAACATTGTCTTCTTTCATCGCTCATTGCATGGTGCATAACTGTCCATCTTTAAAGTTTAGAAAACTCTGCTGGGGATTTAGCTCAGTGGTTCCACTGTCTGCCTTGCAAATGCAAGGACCCTAGTTCGATCCCCAGTACCACACACACAAAAAAAGTTTAAAAAACTCACCTAGAAGTTAATTCACTTTGAAATCAAACATTTGCCAAAAAATTTCAAGCCAGAAAATGGGTGATGTAGAAAAAACTACAAGTGTTCTCAAGGCATATTTTGTGTCTAATGCCTGTTAGAGAAACGTTTTTGTTTTTCTATTGAAATATTATAACAAAATATTCTACTGGAGAAAAACCAAACCTCTTGCCTTGCTCTATGTTTCTCTTCCATTTTTCACCAAGTAGAATAAGTTTTTGATCTGGAATCCATTTCTGACAAACAAATACAGGGAGAAAAATGAACAAATGCAAACTATGTGGCTTAGCTGCATGAGGTAATGGCTTGAAACCATGATAGTGTCTAAACGCATAAAAACTGCTAAAAACTAGAAAAAGTGAATTTGACTCTAAGTAGCTTCTAAAATGATCCATTTGAATTCAGCAAAGAGGACAGAAAATATGCTTTCTTGTCCAAATTCATTTCGTTGAATTGAAAACTTTTTCAAGAGCAGAAAATAATTCAGACTGGTGTGTAAAACACGGGAGATTTTTAATCAAAATATTATCTCAGGTATTTGAATCATTTTATTATTTCTGCCAGATCCTTTATTCTCTCTTGACCTGATTTAAAGAGTTGAGCCTCTGATTTACGGTTAAACTCAATATATATTAGCTTTCTTTATATTTTCCAGCACAATCATCTCAGAGTTTTACATAATGGATGTTCAATGAATGTTTTCTGAATAAAATAAAATTCATTACTACATCCACACTATAGAATATGAGCTTTCAAATATAGAATAACCGCAATTAGAACTTTTGCCAACTTTAGATTCTTCTAAATTTGATTGTTTCTGATTTCTCATTTGTATTTATCCTTGCTCCAAACCAAAACAGAAAACTAATACATAATCTATTTAAATGTATGAAAGGTCACACTTTATATGTCAGTCTGTGTTTGATCAGAAAAATAAAGTTGATAGCAGGAAACTATGAGGGGAAAAGCTGAAATACAGAGATTCAGAGTACACAAATATGAGAAAATGTAGCAGTAATGATCCGAATGATACTCTCCAGAGTATCTCTTGATAGAAAGGACAAAAGCTACTTATCCCAGGGAGTCCAAAAAACCGACATAAACCATGAAGCGAACCTTGTGGAAAACTCTGAAAACCACCTCCTTTGCCACAACCTAGTGAAAACACGGTTTCTGGAAGTCTGAGAAGCGCCAGAACCACAAAGTGGAAGCTTCTGGAGATGTCTAGAGAGCAGCTGAATCTAACCATCAGGATCTTCCCAGGATAACAGCTTCCGCTTCATTGGTTCCTCCCAAATCTTTGAATTTAACTCAATGCTAAATTCTAAGCCAGCACCATAGAAGGAAGGCGACATAGGCAAATGTGTTCTTTAACCCTAGAAGGGGGTGCTGGTTATGACAAGTCAAAAAGAACACAGTATATACAATACTCTTCTCACCTCTAATTCAGCACCTATCTTATTACTATCTATGATACCCAAATAAAGACAATAGCAACCTCCTACTTGCACCTAAACTAATGCAAATATTCTTCATACAACTAAAAATGCTCTCATCTCCCCTAAATGGAGAGAGGCAAACAGTCCATGTGTCTGTAAAATTACAAAGTCAAATAAGGTTATCATTGAAAGGCAGGCAATATGTTGAGGACTTTAATGTCAGAAAGACCTAGTTTTGAACCCTAACACTCCCATTTGATCAACTAAATTATTCCACCAAAAAACACAAATTTGTTGACACCGACAGGCTACCACAGCACTGTGAAAATTACAACTGCAGAAAAAAGACAAAAAAAGAAAAAATTCTGAGAGTCAGAATACATGAGACATATCTTGTCATAACTTGGATTTTTGTTCTTCTATTTGGAGAAAGCTTTCTGGAGTTTTTCAAATGTTTGTACTACAACTCATCCATCCATATTTATGATATAAGATCCAAAGAACAACCAGAAATCACCACTTCTAAGGCTTCCAACCACAAATATTACTTAGCATAACAATGATCTTCCTTAACCATAAATGAGACGTTATCTTAGGCCAACTTCCTAGATAGACTTGGATTGATCAGCTCCTTATCCTAGGGCTATTAATTGTATGAAAAGAATTTAAAAGAGAAAGGAAAAAAAGAAAAGTGAATAAATAAAAGTAACTTTAAAATACCTCAAATTTTGTATAAATTGTAATATGGAATTTTTGGAAGGTAATAATTTCTTTGTTTTTGATTTTGGTTTTTTGTTTGTTTGTTTATTTGTTTGCTTTGTTTTTGGTACTGGACATTGAACTTGGGTCCTTGTGCTTGCAAGGCAGGTGGCAGAACCACTGAGCTAAATCCCCAGCCCTTGAAAGGTAATCATTTCAATGAAGACACACTATTTCTTTCTATGTGTGAAACAATTCTAGAAGTTGTGGAATGATTAAAATTTGATTTATGATGCCAAAATTCAAGTGTGCAAGCCAAATAAATATAGGTTGTATGGACAGACAGATCTCACCTAATTTCAGCATAGTAATTTGGCTTAACACCAAAATCATAGGATTTATAAGTAATATTAAGGATGCGCCAAACAAATTTGTAACCAGAGTACTAACCAAAGAATGGCTAGAACCACTAGAGACCATTGGACAGTAGGCATCTCAAATTGGATGGATACAGGCTACCTCAAAGGATATTAAAATACTCAAAAACAGGACAGTGGAGAAGCTGGTTTGTACACTCCAAGAAAATGCATGGAATTGGATTTTTAATTCACTGGGGCTGCGGTTGTTGCAGTGGCCAAAGAAGGAAATGCAACCTGTCTCAAGTCAAACTGAAGTGGAGGTACCCATTTTAAATTGTCTTAAATTAAAACCAAAAGAGCTCTTACCTAGGCAAATGCCATGTTGAGGGCCACTACCGTTCTTGAATGAGGTTGTCCCTTTTGCCTAGAAACAAATACCACATAACCAATGCCTAGTTGCCTGAAATTTAATTAGGTTTTAAAATGATACCTTATATTGCTGTCCCAAACGACTAAAAAAAAAAAAAAAAAACTAGTCCTTTTCTTACAAACATAAGGTACATCTTGCCTATTCTCTATTCAGGATTTTTAGACTCATTGGAGCAATTTCCATATATCCCTACTACATTCTCGGTTGTTAAACTTGGTCCTTTATCTCAACCTAATTCCAGATCGCCTTCTGCCATCTAATGTTTTCATGAAAACTCCAAAGTCCACATTAATCTTACATTTCCTCAGGACATCAACAATTTTAAGTAGGCATATTCTCAAACACCAGCTGCACATAAACAGTAACCTCCTGATAACCAAAAGTATCACTTTTTTAGGTACAAATCATCCTGAACAGAAAATTTTCTGACCTTATTTCCCTTTTTGCTCGCAAAAGTTATGACTTTTACAGCACAGCAAAACAATCTACGGTATCTAACATTTTCCTCATTAATCAGCTTTGATGCTGCATTAAACAAAGGAATTTGGGGAACTCCAGTACCCCATTTTAAGTGACTTAATAGTAACTTATGGCTAGCACTTCTTTCCAAAGGGCTCAAATATGTATTTTAAATAATCTTTTAGAGTATTTCTCCACAAGTTGATAATTGAATTCATTAAGGTATAGTTTTCAAAATCATGTCTTTTTAACTCAGAATTTTGATATATATTTTGGAAACATTCACCCATTTCTGCTTTGTTTTGTTTCGCTTCTTTTTGTTATGTTTTGTTTTGTTTTGTTTTTCCACCTCCATCATTGGCTAAGACATTTAAAAGGTACCAAAAGAAATTTTGAAGCTCACTGTCATATTCATGAGGAAATGTAAAAAACAAAGAATAGTACTTCCCAATGAGACTATCTTCTATATTCATGTACAATGGATTCAGCATGTTAATATAATGAAGACTGAGATGAGTCACACTTGAAAATTTAGGAGATATTTTTAACAAAACAAAGAAAAATAGGTAATGAAACTTCTCAAGCTCAACTCACAGGATAACATTTTTTTCTTCAGAATCCAAGAGCTGAAATTACTCAACTTTTGCTATCTAATCCTAATATCTTGGTAAAGTAAGTCTTCTCATCTGGTTATTAACCTTTAGTCTTGTCTTGACTACCTTCAGTCTTTTGCCGTATCACATAAATTTTAGAATTATTCTATCAGGTTACACAAATATACATGTAAGCACATAAAAAAGCTGGAACTTTGATTGGGATGGCACCAAATTTAAATTGATTTGGGAAAATTAAAAAACTGATAAAGGATACTTTTCATTTATTTTAATCCTTTTAAAATTTTCCTCACATATACTTTTTGTATATATTCTGATAGATTCATTTTTATATATTTGATATTTTGCATTAAGAAGAAGAATATTCTTTAACATCCATGTTTTTTCTGATATGTAAAATAAAAAAATTAAGCTGAAATATAACTTTGCTAAACTCACAAATCCATTTTCATAATTTATCTTTAGGTTCTTAAATTTTGCTGCCTAAAACTTAGTATCACCTGTGAATAAACATAACTTTGCTTCTTCCTGCTTAATCTTTGTATCTTTTACTTATTTTCATTAAGTTCATGACTTCCACTAAAATGTTGAATAAAAAAGGGCAAGCTTTCCTTGGTCCTCACCTCAAAAGTAAAGTTGCTATTATTTTTACTGTAAGTAAAACATTTGGGAGAAGGAAAAAAGTTTCCTGTACCTATAGTACAGTGTTTAATCCCAAATTTTTGCAAATGATTTATACATATTTGTATTTTTGTCATTTATCCTCTCAATGCAATGAATTATGCTGACTCATTTTCAAAATGTAAACCAATTTGTATTTCTAGAATGTGAAATACTTAGTAATAATGTAACATATTGTTAGATTATATTAGTGATTACTTACTTAGTTTTGAATCATTATTAATAGATGAGACTGACCTTTATTTTTTTCGTCCTTTGTCTGGTTGTGGGATAGAGGATTAGACAACTTCATGAGATGAGATGGATTGTTCACCCGTTATTATTTTTAGAAGAATTTCTGAATTATTTCTACTAACCCTTTTTAAAATATTTGACAAAATTCAATAAGGAAGCCATGTGAAATCTTTGAATGAAAGAAAGCATTAAATAACTAATCAATTGTTTAACCATTAAAACACAACCATATTTTTATCTTTTATAGGGCCAGTTTTCGTAATTTTTTTCTAGGAATATATTCATGTCACCCAAGTTTTCAACTTTATTGAAATGGATTTTTCAAAAAGAGTGGGTGTGAGGATAAAGTATGTCCTGGAGCTGTCTCCATGCATATTTCAAGTGTGGTCTAAAAGGAGTTTTCAGCACACAGTGAACTGTAACCTAACTTGCTGCATACAGTATCACCTACTCTTGTACATGTAGCTGATTCTGAGCCAATCACAAGCAGCCATTCGTTTAAATTATATTGGAGGAAAAAGATGTAGGCTGTAACCTATCAGGTTTCCCCCTCATCTCTCTCATTTCCTGTATGCATATCCCTTTTTCAAGCTATAAATGTAAACAGCATTTGTTGACGCGGAGGGATAGTCTAAGCCACATTTGTTCTGATCTGTTCTGCTTGGTTCTAGAATCACAAATAAACCTAATTACAATCTACAAAACTAAAGTTGTCATAATTTGTTTTTTAATAGGCAGAGACATCAGTCCACAATGAAGCTGTCTTTGTAAAGCTAAGCCAACACTGTAAACTGCACGCAGCTGCCCTGTCGTGAACGAATTGCTGCTGCCATGGTAAAGGATCACTGTTGTGCTGAAGCTGTTAAGACTACAAGCAACCAGGAGACCACAGGAGCCAACTAGAAGAAGCAAATTTCTTCATCCACTGCAGCCTTGAAGTCTATCCTCCTGCATCTTCTGCCGCCACACTCCAACATGGAGCAGCTGATAAAGCAACTTTATGGAGCCTAAGCTCCAGCACTAGGACGCCAACTACACAAGAAAGGACTGGAAGCTCAGGACCGGACACCAGCACACCGTCATTTCTCCGTTCCTTCTTCGTCTCATACTTCCCACTGCTGATCTTACCTGGTCTCCCGGGGTAGGGAACAATCCATGAAGCATACTTCTGAGAAACTTCTGTACTCACACTATTCAACAGTTCTCAGATGTTGTTAATATTAGTGGGAGATCGGGCAGCAAAATCTTCTCTCAATACGTGAGACAGAAAAGGAGAAGAGAACCACACAGGGATGATCTGATTTAATGATGTAATTACTCTACGGGTTTTGATAAAGACATTGGTAGATCAATATAACTTACTACTAAAAAAGATTTAGAGCAAGTGCAATGATCAACGATGCGAAGCAGTAAAAGCTGGAGGGGACCATAGAGCGCATGCCTGTCTAATGAGGGTGGCAGCTGCCCAGCAGCCAGGATGTGGTGCGGTAATGTGACTTCAATGTTCCCAGATCTTCTAATTTTTTGAGAGATGCCAGAAATCTGGATTTTTATGTGAAAGCTTCCAATTTCAAAATGTTGGCTCAAAAGTATTTTAAACATTGTAAAAGCCAAATGAAACATTGCTATGGGCCAATTCCAGTCTATGGACCTTGCTTTGGGACTTCTGCAGTGATGTGTGTGGACAAATAATATATAGCAATAATATATAGACTTCAAGGATCCCATCACAAGGGTGGTGGGAAAGAGCCCCGGTCCAGCATTACAAGACAACCCTGATTGTAATGCAGAGCTGATTTCTTATGATGAGATTTTTGTTTGCTGTTTTTCTCTCCCCGCCACCTCCTGCCCCGTCTCTCATCATTGGTGACATGAAGATAAAGTCAGCCTACACTCACACTGCCTGTCTCCAGCTTAATCACTCACTTCAATGTGTAGTTAATTTTAAATGAACACTTTGGGGGAAATAAACTGTTTAAATCAAACATATAATCATTATTTTGTGGGTTGGCATTTGCTTCAAGAGCATTGGCCTCTCTGGTTTCACTGTGAGAGAGTCCAACAGCAAGGCATCTAGTAGGATGCACAAACTAAAGGCAAATACAAATAAATTGGGGCCAGTATGCATAAACATGTACATATGCACTGTGTATACGGTGAATCATATATGAAACACTATGGCCTTTGGCAAAAACTGGCATATAATGCAAAATAAAATATGCAGACATTAAAACTGTAATTTAGAAGATTCTTTGTATGTGTAGATATTTGTCAAACCTTTCAATAGGGTTCTTTGATGCTTAATTCTTTCATTCATTTCAGTATCAAAACATATTTTTCCCATATGGAGGCTTTATGCATATTCCTAAACCATGTGGAATAGACCTTTTAACTTGAACACGAAAGACTTGTGGTCTCTGAAAAACCATTATAGTTTCTGTTTAGGTGCAAATAAAGCCATAAATAAATATATGCACATGCAATGAGGAACTTGTGCCACATGTTTTTGAGTATTTTACTTGTTCTTATTCATCAGAAGTAAATCACTACATAGGCCTGCACTTTAAAGGAGCCACAAACAATGAGTTTCATCAAAAACAATATTGTCTTTCATTTTTCTCTACCTCCAACCAATTCAAACAAACACTTTACCTGTACTACTATCAACCACTCATACCACAGCTTATTATTAGGAAAGAGAGACAAATTTAGAGTATGGAGAGCATTTTTTTCATAAACTACGCTGCTTTAAAATTTTTTTCATGTAGGACAAAAATATGAGAAAATGTAAAAATGGAATTAAAGTGTTTGAAAGTAGGCTGTTGCTCCTCTACCATGCTCCTCTGCCAGGCCGCTCTGCCCGGCTGCCTATGAAATAGAACTTCTAGAAACTATAAGCCAAAATAAACTGTTCTTCCTTACATTTGTGTCAGGTTTTGTGTCTCAGCAACTAGAAACTAACTAAGACAAATAGGAATCTTTTGATCTTTTCCTGAGCTACCAATATGTATACAATACTCTTGTAAGAGCCTCAACACCGGGTCAACCATGCAATCATAAAGGTACACAACTGACACCTTGCAGTATGCTATCTTGCTGGCATTTGGGAACTTTCTCCTTTGTTCTTTCACATCCCATCATGCCTCTAAAATATCCATCTATGACCATGCTTCTGATAAATGAAATGCATTGCCAACTTGCAATGCGTCTTAGAGTATAACCTTATTATAAGTAGAGGAGTATTTGAATGATGGATACCTATTTCCCTAAAATTTCTCCCACTATTACTGATAAACTTCAATCTGACCTTAACATTACAAATCTAAATAGATCATATAGATTGCATATTTTAGATGAAAAGGCAGATCTAACATTATTATAATGGATGATGGTAGGCACTAAATCTGATGACCAATAATTCACTCCCTTCCTTCTGCATTCATGTCCTGAAAGCATTTCCTCATCCACTGACGCCTGGCCATATACGACTTGTTTTGGTCAATAAAACGAACAGAAGTGGTATGTGTCACTTTCTGGCCGGACACTCCAAGAGCTGACACTGTGTCTTTTTCCTTCAGACTCATTTATGCAGAATTCTGCACACACTGCAGCCCCCATTAGTTTGTCCTCCATGAGCACAGAATGAAGCAGAATCATGCCTATCCTTTAGGTCATAAAGCACAGGTGGGTGAAACCTTTAAGTCCCTGTGATTCACAGGGTATTTGGTTGGTTGGTTGGTCAGTTGGTAATCGTGGCCTAAACAAGTCTATCCTGACCTATACATAGGTCAACTTCTCTGAACTATTATAAATATTTAAAATGTATACACAGAGAATATTTTCAAATGCAATGCATAAAATTATCACTACTGTGGATTTTGCTTGATTAAACATGACTATGCTTAATTCTAAATTTGGCTGAGGTTGAAAGATACGAGTCTACTAAGTAACTAATCATCTCAAACAATTTTGAAGTTATAACTTGCTATGGTTTAAATATTTATGTCCCCTCAAAATTCATATGTTGAAATTTTAATACCCAAGGTGATGGCTTTAGTTTGTGAAGCCCTTGGGAGAAGATTATACAGCTCATGAGGATCCTGCCATGAGTGGGAATCCAGCCTTTATAGAACAAGTCCAAAGGAGCCCATTCACCCCTTCTGCTGTTTGATGACACAGTAAGAAGGTACTGTCTACAAGCAAAGAAATGGCCCCTGGCCAGATGCTAGGTCTACTGGCACCTTTGAATATGGATGTCATGAAGGTACTTTTGAGTTTTGACACTATGTAGTTTTCAAGTTATATTAGTTAGGGTCTATAATCTCTTCTTGGTAAGTGAATCAATTTAATACAAATGTATTTCTTCCAAATTCTTATCATGTCCTTCTCATCCCTTGGAAGATCTCTTGCCAAATGACTTTTGGGTGCCTAAAGAAAATGACAGACCCTTTTATAACAACTTTTGGCCCATTAATGGTTGATGTTCACACAAGAATTTTCTAATTTGTCAAATTTACTGAAATTCCTCTATGTCCTTATTCCATGGAACTTATGCGCCCTAAATCACTGCTGGATGTATGGATTCTCATTATGTCAACAGTGATGGTTAACGTGATTGGGCCATAATATCCAGATATTAGTCAAACATTATTCTGGGTGCTTCTGTGAGGGTATTTTTTGAGTAAGATTAACACTTAAACAAGTGAATTTTCAGTAAAGCATGTAGATATCCATAACGTGATAGCCTTTATGCAGTCAAAACAGAAAAAAACGTCAACTTCTCCATAAGCAAGAGAAAAATTCTCCAACAAGCTACCCTGGAACTTCTTTTGAAACCTTGGTTTTTCCTTGCTGTGCAGCACATTGTCCATGAACCTGAACTTGTTTCTCCTGGGTCTCCAGCCCACCCCACGGATTTTTCACTTTCCAAATAACTCACAAGATTACAGAAGATTTCTTGTTCATGCAAAGAATGGCCTTTTTGTTCAATTAGTTTTTATCTAATTGAATAAGGACTACCACTTTCTAGAGGTCAATCTGCTTTACTCAAAGCCCACCAAATTAAGTGTAAATCTCACCCAACAATATCCTCACAGAAACACCAAGAATATTCGTACAGATCCCCCTGGTTTCTGATTCTCCAGAGAACCTTAATAGATCCATGTTGTTCCCTCATGACCCTGACCTTTAGTTTCTTCTCGTTTGAAGGCTCTGAGAGGCACATAGATGAAAATTAATTTCTCCTTACTCTGTCTCCCTTTTATTTTTTCAAATTACTATTTAGGAAAATATATAACTTCTGTGGGAAATTTACAGAATAGATTTTCTGTATCTATTATACTCCCTTCAGAATATAACATAATTTAAAAGTTCTTCAAAGAAGTTGGTCTTCAAACAATTTTTATTGGGAAGTTAATACTAGAAAAGGAGTTGAGGCTGTTAATATGTGTCTTAGGAGAATCTAACAAGCAAAGAAGGAAGAATCCAATTCTACAGATGCTGTCTATATAGCATAGAATAAATTTGGGACATTTTGTAAATGAAATTCCTGCTTTATAAGGTGTGGTTGTTAAAAAAAAAGGTGCATGTTTAAATTTTTAAAACATATATTACAGTCAAAGACACACTGCCTCCGATCCTACTCAAAATATTCCCCCTTGCTTTGAAAACACTTATCCCACTGTTCCTGCCACTTTCGATGCAGTCCTGGAGTCCTCTTCCATGACTGTCTAGTTGTACTATCATGGCTGCCTTCATGTCCTGAGTAGACAAAAAACGTTCACCCTTCATGATCATTTTGACTTTGAGGAGGTCTCTGAAGTTGCATGGTGCATCTTACTCGTTAGATCTGATCTAATGATTGAGGCGGGTGAGAACACACAGGAATGTCTCTATACACCTGCCTTTTCACTGCATGGCCCTCAGCAGCATCACTCACCATCCTTTTGATCACATCTCATGAAGACACTCATAGAAGAGCACTTCTAAAACTGCTTCCGAGTGTGGCAAGAACAACTGGGTAAGTGCGTTGGAACAGAGGGGGGAGTTTTAGAGAACGGTTCATGGCAATGTGCTTTTCACTGTAACAACTTCTCCACATCCACCACATATTTTGATCACACCTTCTATGCCATGCTGCGTGGAGGCATCAAATGATATGATCAACTGGAAGCTTCTGAGCATCTGTCTTCTACTTAATCATCTAAAACACCTCATGGCAGATTGTCTTGCAGATTTAGAGTATAGTCTCCAAGATTGGAGCAGAAAACAGGACAGCAGTAAATGGCTTCTTTTTACAAAGGAGGTCTCACTTGATATATCAACAAGTAAATTACCTTTAACAATTCACCTAACCATGATGTATACTCAGGAGAGACTAAAGTATAGTTGCTAGTTCTTATCCAATCACTTGGACCTACTAAGTAGAAGAAAGGATGAGAAATGAATCCATCCTAGAGGTTTTTATATTATGGAAATAAATAGAAAAAAATGGTTATTATTCAAAGAAAGAGATGTGATGGGATGTGAAGGCCAAAATGGCAGAAGCTGAATTCATGAAATCCTGGCTGCAGTGTCTCTACCACATAGCTGTGTGACTTTTAAGATCCAACCCTCTTGTCCATAAAAGATTATCATCATTTCCCTGCAGCCTTGCTGCTGGGATAACATATATAAAATGCCTCTGAGTAGGGCCGTGCAGCATTATTTCACATAATTTTTAAATTGCTGCTTCCCTTTGTGTAAGCTGGGTCTTGTTGCCATGAACTTGTGAAATAGATTAAAATGTGTTGTTTCGATGGATTTTTATTTAATGAAATCCTCTGCTAGAAATTATATAATCCACTGTCAAGTGTCTTGGTTAAAATGAAATGAAAAAGCCATAATTCGCATTTCTTTGATGAAGACATTGGAATATGGGAAAAATTTTAGAGTGTTCTAAACCATAATTCTGGGAAGGAGCAGAAAAAGAGAGGAAATAATGAAATGAGTTTTGAAGCAGACTGTTTCAATTCCAAGGATGGGTTGTACACACGGTTTAATTCTGAGATCCGGACTCTTTCTATTGTAGGTGAAAATTAGGTGACTTTATTTTCCAGATGAAGTATTTATGTTGTTTTTTAAAGGGGGGAGTGTAATGTATTTTTTAAGAATTGCTATTCTAGAAGCAACAGCCAAAGGATCAAAAGGCAGAGAGTTCTGTAGTCAAGTTCCCAATACTGTGACTTACCATCTGTGCTGTCTATGCAATCCCAGTTCTTCAATCATAAATGGAAGAAAACAATAGTTTTACCTTACTGAGTGTTTGGAAAAATTAAATTAATATATGGAAAGCATTCAGGATGACAGTTGGCATGTAGTAATTTGTTTCAGTTGTTATTATTCTTGAGCAACCAAACAGCAAAAAGCAAAAACTCCTCCTTTGCATGGGAAAAGCAATAGGGCTATTAAGAAAAATTTAGAACCAAAACCATTATTGAGAGTATTCTAGGTCCTGACCAGATCTCTTTGTAAATCAATTTTCCCCTCTCTCTAGTATTTTCAATAAGGTTCAGGTGAATTAAAACAAACACTAAAGATGGCCTCAAAGAAGTCATTAAAAAGAATCTTTAAATCTGAGAGTAGTAAGAAAAAAGGGACTTGGGGCATCATATTTTATTTCAGTTTTATATTTACCATGTTCAGTTCTTGGATATATCTATCAGCTTTTGCTGCAATAATACTGTATGAGAAATAATCTCAAAGCCTCTTTGGTTTATGACAACTTAAATTTATTTTTTACACATGGATCCGTGTTGCAGCCACAATGATTATGTTCCAGGCTGTATAACTGTTTTATGTCTCAGATTTGAGGACACATGAACATCCCTCACAAGTTGATGCAGCTATAGCTACCAGGGATAAATTCTTTCCATGGCAGAGAATAGAAATAAAAAATACAAAGCCTAGTGACGTAAACAAATATAAAACCATATTTGAACAGAAAGTATGTCATTTTGCTGACATTTCATTGCTTGCCATGAATCACATGATGATCATGTCCAACTGCTGTGGAACAAGGAAGTATATTCCTCTGTGCTAGTGTGATGTAGGGGTTGTTGGACAATAATACAATTTGTACACTTGCCAAACTGTCAGAGTTCCATCAAACACAAAACCTAGGGCGACCACTTCAATTAATCTTATTTGATAATTCAGCTCTCAAATGTTGAAATGCATCAAAATAACCCGAGGACTTTGTTAACAAAGTAAATGACTCATCCCTCTGCTGTGATGTAGATGTGGTTTAAGTGTGTGTCTCCTACCCAACACTCCAGCCAATATTTCACGTGCTGGAGCTTGATTCCTGGGGTGGTGGTGTTAGGAGATGGCATGGACCTTTAAGAGAAGGTACCCAGTGAAAGGTCGTTGGGTTTGTGGGGCTTTGTACTTAGAAAGGACTGAAGTGTTTCTCATTGAGCCCATTTAGTTGCCATCAGATTAGTATAGACAGCTACATTAGATAGAAATTGATATGCAGTCATAGAGGGACTGGGCCCTCAAGGAAGAGGAGAAGATGAGCACTGAAGATGAGAGAGAAGCACACAGATGTGGCTAGAGGCGAAGCTAAAGAAAGCCAGGCATCAAGAAGGCGACGCACTAGCCAGGTCTGAGCCCCTCCCTAGAGATAAACATCAAGTGGGGATTATACTGTCATTAGCACCACCCAGATAGGCATCAGACACCTAGCTAGGTGACCAAAACACCTGGATCCATGCCTTCCCCAAAATGCCTGAGTCATTCTCCTACTGGAAAAAATATTAGCCAAGTGACTATATATGTAATCCTATAAGGTGATTATAGTTTGACCCAGGTTTTACCCACGCTGAGATTTTGCTGTATAAACTATCACTGACAAACACCCTGGATGGCCATATACTCACTCGGGACCCATCCTGGGAATCCAGGAGCTACTCTTCTTCTCCTAAATAAAACTTTCATAACTTCCTCCTTTGGTTCATGACTTCATTCCTTGTTACTGTGAGAACATGAACTCTACACATCTGACATCTAACAGATTGGGAGTGATTTTTCCCATGCCAGGAGGATTGTTATAAAAGTCTGAGCCTAGATTCACTCAGTGTCTTTGGCCTCCTGTTTCAAGCTGTGATCTCTTTCTCCCACACACAGTCCCACCATACATACACCCGGGTATACAACAGAGCATGAACAATGCCATATATATATAAACTTCGAGTTAAATCCATGTTACCTTTTAGTCTGAGTCTTCCCATGATGATTCTGACTGAATAAATTTGTGAATGGGACCTAGGATCCATATTGCTATCACCCTCACCAGTAATCCCACCATACACCAAAATTTGAGAGGTGCTGGTTTGAAGAAATCTATGCCTACAAACCAGAGCAGCATGCGACTCTCTCTTTCCCAATAGAGAAGGGAGGCTAACAGTGATGGCACTCCTACCTGTGGACAAGCAGAATGAATTGGGGTTTCTGACTGATTCAACTTGTGGCTCCCAATTCTTCTCCACGTTTCCACATCTTTACTAAATTTCCCCATCTTGTCGTCATTAGACATACCCATGTAAACCACTCTGGCCCATGAGAAATAAGCGGCAGTAACAATGTGCCAGTTCCAAGCTTAAGCCATGTGCCTGCTTGCCCTCTTGAATCTCACCTTGAGAAGAGCTTAGCTTAGAAGTTTCTGCCTGTCCATACTGGGCCCCAGAAGTAACATTCATTAATAGGCCTGAGGCCAAGATGCCCAGCCCAACTTGACCCAAACTGAAGCAGAGCTATCTACCTGATACTTCATAGATCACCTAATTTCTATCTGAATTCTGCATGGAGGAAATGGAAAACAATAGCTACTCCAAACCAATGAATGTTGGGGCAATTAATCACTTAGCAAAAGTTAACTTATGCAGGGCCGAAGAGTTACTCTCTGAGATATTCTGAATCGCTGTCCCTCACTCCACCTCCATTTAGCTACCAGCAATGGAAATGCATGTTTCCTATACTGAAATGAAGCTCAGACTTCAAGCAAAATAGCTTTTTTACTTTATGACATTGAATACATACACCATTTGGAGGCCTTTCGTGTAAAAATTATTCTATGCCATTTCCATTCACCTGAAGAAGCAAGTACATTCACGTATCAGAGTGAAGTAAGATTTTAAAAAAAGAATATTTAGGTCACACAACAGCAGCACTTTTTTTTTTTCAAAATAGAAACAGATTGTTGTACAGAATCCAGCAATTCTGGTGGAAATACTCTGCAATGGAAGCATGTTTTCCATTAACTTAAATACTGTGTTAACCTCAATCAAAAATACACTTTCTTAAACTGAATACAGAATTTATAGCTTTGAGAAACAGTGCATGCATTCTAAATGTGCAAAGGAGCTGATGCAAATGACTGTTCCGTGTGATTAAAGAAATTCTTAGTTTCAGCATGCAAAAATGAAATCTAAACAACCTAACATAACAGCCTCCCACTCAACCAAGCACTTCATCTAGGTGTGTTATCTTTTTAACTTCTGGATCGCGTTTTCCTCCCTTGTTACTGTGTACAGTTGGAGGCCATAGAACATGATTTATGTCTCTTCGATTAGCTACTCATGGAGAACTTCACACATGGACAGTCACCTTCATCCCATGACTCTGGTGACCGATATTTGCTTATCAGTAATTTGTTGAGTTTTTTAATGTCATAGATCTTTCCTGTTAGAACGTAACTGGATAAATTATCCTTTGCATCTGAATTACTCTCCAGGATGCTATGGAGGATTGCGATATGTAGAGCCAGGAAGAGACTTGGTGAAAGGACTCAGGTCCCAGGGACTGTGGCTAACTTAGGGTCTTGTCCATCAGTTAGAGCTTTACCTATACTTCACCTTTGCCTTTGGAGGAGCCACAAAGTTGAGGAAATTGTCAGCCACATCTTAGAAAGAGCATGAGAACAGATAATGAAAGGAGGAAAATAAACGGCTGCACAAAGGAAAAGTTCCAAATGTATCTTGTCTGAAAACCTAAAGCTAAAAAGTGAGCCCCAGTCATGGAAAAAAAAACTTCAGGTTTATGCTCGCATGGAGTCTCCCTTTCAGAAAAAGTAAACTCTTCTGTTAACTCCTGGAAGAGGGAGAGCCCCCTTCATACACTTAGTCTAGGAAGTAGACAAATGAAGTGTGTATTCATGCAATATAAAGTGACCATTTACGGGATTAGATGAAGTTATTTCCCAGTCTGGAAGGCCGTGAGGATAAATACGATCTGTACGGCTGGCAGTGGGTGAGAGGTGAAATACCTATGTTCATCGTGGGTTAGAAGACTCAGAGTTAATAGTTTCTCCCAAAACTCTGAGTTCAGTGTAGCAACACCAGAGACATCATCATTCCATAAATCTCAGTTTAGCTTTTAGTCACTAAGATGCGTGGCTTCTTTAGTTACATCTATTGCTTCCATCATCGTAAGCATAATCCCCTAAATCATTTCCACTCTTTGGAAATGTTGGTTTTAATGTCACACATAAAACCTGCCAGAGTACTAATACTCATGATTTAATTTGCCAAACCTTTAAGGCACAATATATAGCCTTTCCCATCATTTCACTGGAAAACAGAAATTACTAAATCTGTGAATCCTTCACTTAAAAAGGGAGCACAACTCTAGGCACATGGGTCACATGATTGGTCATACATATTTTTTAAGTGTACCTTGTTTTCCAAATAGCAGAGCACATTTTATAGTAGCCCGTCTTGCAAAGCAAAATCTCAAGAAAAGACACAAACCCAAGTCATTGCCATTCCCATTAAACATTTCTCCAGAATTTCCCTTTGCTGAGCCCTGCCTTTTTCCTTCCGTCTCACTCAGGTTAATAAATGCCCCATGTGCCAATTTATAAGAAAGGTTATAGATTGCTGGGGTGCTAAATTACCACTGCAAGTTTATGATGATGGACGAAATGATATTTGTTGTCCTATTTTCCAAGGAGAGGAGGGTATGTGTTTAGAAGGAGAACATCGCGTCATTTTTAGTCAAGATGACACTTAAAGTGAACCCAAGAGTAGAATATAGAGGCTAATTCTACTATCCCATCAGGAGTGTGCAGGGCTGTCACTGGTAGAAGATAATGTACACGTTTGGGGCCACAAGTAAACCCCATTAACAACAGAAAAAGCACTAGTCCCTCCACAAGGTGGGCCTCTTCCATTCATTCTCCAAGCCCTCCCTGCCTTCCCTCTGAATAAATGCAGGACCAGTATTTAAGACAATAATTCAAAGTCACACCACATTAGTGGACGGTCCAGGACAGCCAGATGTCTGAGCTCCCAGGCTTTCTTGACTTAGACGCTCCCTTTCTCTCCATTTATTTTAATTAAATAAATTTAAAACCCAAAGCTGGCTTCAGAGATGTGCAATAAGCCTCAAGCCTTCTTTTTCATCTTCCAGCTTCTGATTTAGGTAGACAAACAAAACTCTGCTTTAACTAGCTATTTGACTCTGGCTTCTTATTAACCCCTTCTTGTGATGACAGGAAGAAAAACGACAGGAAAGAAAGAGAGGGAGGGAGGGAGGAGAGGGAGGGAAGGAAGAAAAAAGAAAGACTGTCTAGAAAAAGACATGTTTGGTGATATATCCATTATTAAAGTGAAATCTTTTATTACTTTTTTCTCCAATCAGCAATTTGTCTAACATTTCTCTGTGTTATCAGAAGTGGATTTAGATCCACTTTCTCACTCCAGAGATGAACTTCAGATACATTATTGTTCTCAGCAATAGTCCCAACTCATCTTAACTTCACGTATTGCTATCCTCAGCAAGAGTTCTAACTCAAATCCTTAAGTCATATATGGAATATACATATTTTTTTATGACTTGAAAAAGCTAGATAAGTGAAAAAATGTGAAGCTGAGAAAAGTTTTCTCATGTTATGACTGACAACATCCTTCAAGGCTTTAAGAGCACACTTTTCTTAGGGTTAACCGTTGAGATAACTCAGGTTGTCGCCTGGCTGCTACCTCAAATACAAAGGACCCACAAGAACACAACTCATTCTCAAGTAAAAAAGCAGAATGCTTCTTCCTAGAAGCTTGTCTTGCTTTATCTGCAGATGAAGAGGAGGCTCCAATCCACTCTCTAGCTTCTTGTTCACCCGTCTGAATTTTTTTGTTTTTCCCACCCTGTCTTGAGAATTCTTTGCTACATCCAGTGCTTTCACTCATTCCTGCTGCTATAACTTAAAGATCATAGACTGGATAAATTACAAACCACACAAATGGACTGCTCACAGTTCTGGAAAATGGAAGGTCCCAGACCAAGGCATTATCAGTTCCGAAGTCCTTTAAGGGCTCGTTCCTCAAAATTGATGTGTTCTGTGTGTCTTCAATTGGCAGTGGGGGCAAAGCAGCTCCCTTCATCTCCTACTCTTTTCGGAGAAGCCCTGAGGATTTAACCACTCCCCAAAAGGCCCTGGCTCTTAAAACTACTGCTTTGGGGATTGTGTTTCACATGCTATTTGTTTTATGTTTTGTGTTTTATTTACTGTGTCTTCTTTCATTGATGCCAGTGCTGGGAATTGAACCCAGGGCCTGATATAGGCTAAACACATGCTCTGCTATTAAGCTAACCCTTAAGCATATGGATTCAGACTATAGTACCTAGTAATGCTATAATGTTCTTTAACTACATAAGTCCCTGGGATCTGAACTGCATTGGTAAACTCTAGTAAACTTATACTCTGTGTGTGATTTTAGTACATTTACCAAGTATTTCAAAAAATTAGCATATTCCTCCATGCCTACCTCACATAAGAAGACAGAGCAAGTACATTTACTCCCTTTTTATAAATAATATTCACAAAAGTTAAATAGTAACTTTTTGGTTTTACACAATTCATTTTTTAAACGCTGTAATTCAGATGAAAAATAAATCAATGACAAATAAGGAAAAACTGATAGCTCTCAAATTGGTGTATTCACAAATTATGCCAGGCAGAGTACAGCCTGATTTATCCCATTCTGGTGTTCTTATTTTTAAAAAGTCATGATTTATTTAACTACTCTCAAGTGCTTCAAATACCCAAAGTGACTGCCACCAGGATCAGGGGTGGTGAGATGGGTGTCCATCATTGGCAACAACCAGAGGCCAAGTTGAACACAAGTATGCCAAAACAAAGAATAAGGCACGTTGTGATCATAGCCAGGGTATGCCCTTAAAATTATAAACATTGAAGATGCATTTTGAAGGAGGTGAGTGTGATTTCCTCCTCCCAATCACAAGATTACTTTTACTCCTTGATTTCCAACTGAGGAACTGAGGAAGCAGACTTTCAGAGATAGATGCTCTAGCTGGAAGCAAGGAGAAGCCAAATCCAGGGCTCAGTCTAAATCTGGGCAGTGAGAACAGAATTGATAACTCATCTTAGTTTCTGCAGCATTGCAACGTGTGTCTCTAAGTTGGAGCCAGAGAGACTTTTCCTCACCTACACAGAAAATAAAAATAATCCAAACTTACATCTCCAGTTGATCTTCCTAGAAGGACTTGGAGTAGCTACAGGAAGCTTTTCATTTGGGAGACTGGAGTTCTGTTTCCTGAGGTTACATCCTCCTTCAGGGCCAAGCTGAGCACTAAACTGCCTCCTGGAATTTACTCCAATGGAACAGAATGTTACTAGGCACCCCACAGGCCTAATCCCATTCCAAGGCATAAACATTCCAAGTCAGAGCCAGCGCTGCAGGAACAGATAAAGAGGATTGAAAAGGGTTGACTCTAAAGCAGACTGACCCGGTGTGTTAATTTTCTAGGGGTTCCATAACTAAGAACCACAGACAGTAGTTTAAAGAAGAGAAATACATTTTCTCACAATTGTAGATGCTAGAATTCTAAGACTGGTGTGTCAGAGTTGATTTCTTCTGAGACCACTCCTCTTGGCTTAGAGTTCTACATGTGGTCTTCCATTTGTGCACATCTGCATTTTAATCTCCTCTTCAAGACTCCTTCTACTTGGATTAGGACCCACTCTAAGGATTTCATTTGAACTTGGTAACATCCTCAAACACCATATTTCCAAATTCAGGCACATGTCAAAGCACTACGAGTTATAACTTCAGCTTATAGTTTTTAGGAAAAGATACACAATCCAGTCCACAGTGCTTGGAAAGCCATTGGAACAGTGACTTTCTTAAGGTCTGTAACTGCAGGTCAAATATCCAACATCTTAGGCCTACCCTGGTGAACACACACCTGTGAATCCAGCTTTGTTCTATAGCAAATGGTGCTGGGGATCAACTGCCAATGGGCCTTTGTGTCCCAAAAGTGGCAGTACCAGCAGGGGCAGGAAGTCTAAGGACAGCAAACCAAGCAATTGTCAGGAAATCAAAAGACTCATAGAAGCCACTACTTTTACATAACTTCAGCTAAGGGCTGAAGGAGAGAAAGAAAAATAAGTTAAAAGAGCAGAATATTCAAGACCTCAGTTTCTCTCAAAATGAGATACAACTTACCTCAGCCAGTTTATAGGTACACTCTTAGATTTCTAATAATCACTATGAAAGGCTAAACTGATGTCAGAAATAAAGAGAACTAGATACTAGTTATAGGTTTTGATCAGTAACATAATGCTGCCATAGGGGGGATAAAAAGTTCCAGCATGGACTGTACTCAACTTGCATTTGTAGAAGGGGTTACTGGTGCTTCAAAGGGTGAATGACAGCATAAGGAAGTGGGCAAGCGAGGACTCAGTACAATGAAGGAAGTAAAACATTAGAAAAAGCAGAACGGGGCAGTTGGTCTCTATGAAATCCATCCAGTGCTGTTTGGTTCAACTTTGTAGGAAATAGGTATTAGGCTCTCTGTAATTGTAAACACAGATCCATGAGTTCATGAACAGGTTCTCATGGAAACGGGGCTCCTGCCCACGCACAGAGGCTGAGAGATGGGGCCCTATCAGGTGTTGCCTAAACAGAGAGATAGTAAATCCTTTTGACTGTCTTGAGTTTTCTTGGGCAGGTGTGTTATAAGGGAGTTTAGGATCACCCTAAGGATGCCATCTTGCACTGTGAAAAATGATGTCAGTGTTCATCTAGTTACTTATGGGCCAATGTTGAGACAGGGCCTCTGAGGAGCTTGGCTGGAATTCATTGAAAGGAAGAACAAAATCTCTGTTAAAGGTGCAAATCTACTACTCTGCAATAACCTCAACACTAGGTTTTAATGAAAACAAGCCTCAACCCAAGTTCTTTCATACAGGAATACATGTATTAGGAACTAGGTGCTAGCAAGAAAGCAAAGAAAGCTTCTGCTACCTGCTTTATACACTGAAAAAAAAAAGGAGAATTTAGGTGGTGCATGCAAGTATAGTTGGAACAAAGAGAGACTCTTAAGCAGTAGTCTTTTGTCTGCATGACACCATGCAATCAAATTCTCCTAAACCAATGTCTGGGCTGAGAACCAGTCAGTTAGGCCACCAACAATGACTGTCATGCCTAAAAAATTAGTCCACACCTCCACAGGTGTTTACACATGTATGTTCCTGAAAGGGTGGAAGGATCTCTAAACTATTTCAGCCAATTCATATGTTCAAAATGTGGTTAATTTCACCAGTGTGAGCCAAAGACTATTTTGAACATCCATCTTGCCACAATGGAAGCCCAAAATTGAGAAACAGTATGCCTATTCAGAGTTCCAGCAATTGAGCAAAGGGACGTAGAATGAAAGCCCATCTAAAAGCTGCTTCCAGAGCTTCTTATGTGAGTCACCCTCACATAAACCACCTCCCATTTCTGGACTGCACTGCACCGCCAGCCCCATCTCTGGCCAGGAGTAAAACTAGAGCCTAAACTAACTGCCATGTATTGGGTGTTACAGGAGAGGTGAGAACCTTAAGTGAATCACACAGATTGTAACACTTGTTTCACTGCAGCTTTTTAAAGTTGAGTCACCACATTGGAGAACACACTGCAACTGGGGTCAGCAGTCCTGGGTTCTGACCCGAGAGGCCCCCTTGGACACAATTTCTCTTTAGACCTCACTTTTCTCATTCAGAAAACAAAGGGATTAATTTCAGCTAGGCTTCTAAGATTTCTCATAGAGAAATTTAGGGTTCTGTGAAGGAGCTCAAAAATCCTGCAAACCTGTGAATCACTTTTTATTTAGTGTTCTTGTAATATTATTTTTTTACGAAAAAGAAATTCAGTGTGAATGCAATTTTGCTCTCACACACCAAAATTTAACAGACTAGTGCTGCTAGACTAATTCTGTTTTCTATTCATCCGAATAAAGTCTCTCCAACCATATCTGTATTGAACGTATAAACATTTTAACCACGTGACTGAAGAGGTAAATCATAACTCAACGTATTTTAAGTTTAGGCTTATACATGTCAACTCATGTAAAAGTACGTGCATGAGGAAGGACATGACCGTAGGACACAGGTGATACACCCAGCTTAATGCCAAAAAAGCGTTGAGGAATGATGCTCTCATCCCAGCATAATTAGCAGTTATGCAATGAAAAGTAAATGCTGAAGACTGTAAGTCCTTGTTACTAATTCTGGAAAAGTCAGACGTTTTGTTTCCGTGGTAAAGTTGTTTTAAGTCTTGGGGTCTTTTTATCTAACTTTTCTTTTCCCTAGGGGGGAAAAGAAACAAGTTCTTCTAAAGCTGAAAATGAATATGGATCATTAGTTATAAAGCTTAACTAAGATTAAAAGATGGATATGCTGACTTGATAAGGCCCAACCTAGACGGTCCAAATGGCCAGTTACCCCCAGCTGATTCTTCAAGTAGGATTGCTTCCATTCACAGAAGTTTACAAAATGAAAGAAATGTCTCTCAAACTCATGCGATACAACGTGAAAACAATAAAGCATAATGGTAATTTGCCCCTAGTTTTCAAAGACTTTTAGACAGTAAAATTTTACAAAATAATTCTGACTCCTAACATATTCCAATGTAAACCTTAAACAAAACATATGGAACATATAATCACTGGATATTGTGAACATATAATGTAAACACTCAGATTTTCTTTTCAGTAGTAATTGAATTGTCAACTTATATAAAAACAGGTACAAATAATAGTTAAATTTAAAAATGAAAATACATGAACATTCATATTGGCATGCTACTCTATTTCAGGTTAGAGAGAAAGTATTAGAGAAAAGGTATCATATCCCGAGCTCAACATCCTCAAGTCACCAAGGGTGTGTGTGTGTGTGATAATGGCAGTAATTTTCTTTGGTTAATTTTTTATCTACAGGACCTAAGAGAGTACTGACACATACTGAAAACCCAGTAAGCATTTGTTGTATGAATAAATGAATAATGGAATGAGAAGATTCATCCAGAAATGTATTTAGATTTACTCAAAGAGCCCAGAGAAGAAGCCAGATTTCCACACTGCACATGCTTGAAGAGCTGTTTCTCATCTGTGACGCCTTTACAAGAATATAGATTTTGTATGTCTGTCTCCATGCAGTATTTTTATGCTATGCTCACACAAATGAGCACAGTGAAGAATGCGTCCCTCATCAAATATACACACAATAGGAGAAAAAAGATTTGAAGGCATAGCTCAGGGATCTGCAAAATAATGTTCATAGTCAAATCCAGCCATGATTATTAATTTTTTATTCTCTATGTGTTTTGAGGCTACAATGGCAAAGTCAGAAAACTGCTACAGAGATGATATAGTTCTCAAAGCTGAAAATATTTACTATTTGAATTTTTACAGGAAAAATGTGTCCATCCTTGGTGTAGAACAAGTTTAACATGTATATAGTCCATTAAGGTCCAAAAACACAATGATAGCTACATTTAAAAGTATGCACAAAATGGCAGAAAACCAGAGTGCCAGTTTTATAAAAGCTACTGCCAAAATGAATTCAAGAATTCCTTGTATATATTGTGAACCCAAGCACCCATTATAGAGAATGCCTCCTTGAAGTCATGCTTAATAACTTCATAGAAGTTATAAATTTTGTTAAGACATCACCATTTAATTGCAAATGTTTCAGTTACAGCAATAAAAGCAGAAAATTTTAAGTTTTACCCTTTATATACCTACAATTTTTATAATTCACAGATAAGGTGAAAGCATAATTTATGCCAGTTTTTAAAATCTCTCTTTTTTTTTTTTTTTTTGGTCAGTCTTTGGGGTTTTTCTCATAAAAAGTTAAGCATCTGAACAGCATCTTTCAAATAGCACATGAACACATCAGTCTTCTGCCCCGTTGATTTTTTAGCCTGCCATTTGTAAAACGAAAGATAAATACCGGAAACAACCCAAGACAAATGCATAATATAAAAACACCTGTAGTAGGCAGAATTCTAAAGATATCTGAGGAATTACCAATGTAGAACCAATGTGATCAGATAAGCCCTAAAGAACATCAGAAGAAAACAGAAGAGTTATGGACAGGAGAAATCAGAGAGATTGAAAGCATAAAAAGAGTTCCACCAACTGCTGCTGTTTGAAGATGAAGAGGGCAGTGTAACAGGGATGCTGGTAGCCTTAAGGAGCTAAGAAACACTCCGAGATGATTGCTATCAAAGCAACGGGATTCTCGGCCCTGCTACCACAAGGAAGCAAACACAGCCAAAAGCAGAGTTTAGAAGATGTGAACTCTCCAGATAAGAGGACAGCTGACAGCAAATGGATTTCAGCCTTGTGAGACCCATGGCAGAGAAACCAGTTAAGTTCATCTGGGCTTATAACCTACAGAACTATGAGATAATGAGTGTTGTTTTAAGCCCCAAGATTTATGGTAATTTTTTACAGAAAACTTAGACAAAGCCCTTGACAGCCTCACCCAGAGTCAACACAGAGAGCCTAACCAACCTCCCAGAAGCCCACCACCAGCCCCATCCCAAACAGAACTCCTCGTTCCTCTTCTCTTACTCTTGCCTTTACAGTAATTACTTCCTTGCACTTTATTGTCATATCATTCAAATTAGAAGCCCCAAACATTATCTAGAGTCTCACCCAGTTTTGTTTAAAAAACCAACAAATCAAATCACTTTCAATCTGGATTCTTCCTTTCTATACTTTTTTTTTTCCTTACAGTGTATCTGGGATAACATAGGCTGTTCAACCTGTAGAGTTTTCCGGGATGGAGATGCTGCTGATTGCGTTTCATAGGACTTACTAAGTGAGCTTCTTGACACTCCCTACTCCTGCAAATTGGCAACATTGATCAATCTCAGATTTTCTAAAGATATCTTTGGAAAGGCTGTAAGTGGTGATATATTCTTTCTTCAGGAAGCTCACAGTGTCTGCTTTTCTTTCTTACTATAACTCCAGTAGTTCTATGCCTAAATTTATAGCTCATATGTGTTGCAAAATGACAATAATATAATTCTATCAGGTCTCTTCAATGTGTGCAATGGGATACTTTTCCTAAACAGGTGCTTTTCGCATGCTGTTTGTTACCCAGTGGAGTAATGAAAAATGAAATGCAATATAATTCTTCCTTTTTCCCTTTTGCGAAACATGATAACAAAGCACTGAGTTGATTACCATCTTGCAAAGATAGTAAATTAATTTTTAATAACTTTATGAGTTTAAGTATTTAAATATGGCTGATGGGATTCATACTGTGGCAATTAAAACCCTTCTCAAAGCTTGAAGTGTCCCATCTTTTGGCCAGTGTGTTGGCTTCTTTAAGTTGGTTCCTGAAGACTCTTCTTATGTCTCTCTTTGTAATTTGGGATGATGCAGTTCTCCAAACTGATCTTACAAATATCCTGCTCCAAAACCCAGGGTCAGCTATTTCAAAATAACTCTGGGCTCCATTAGCAGAAAACAGTATTTCAGCACTACAAATCCATGTCCCAGAATTACTGATATTTTTAAAAACTGGAACAATATCAATTTGTTAATGTGCAGTTCGTTACATTCCTAGGACTTAGCAGCTAATAAATCATGATGTTAGAAAGTAAAATCCACACCCAAAATGCAAATCAAACTCATTTTACTCTTTTGAAACAATCTATGATTATCTAACAAGATAATATTCAAGATAGCTCAGAAAGTTTTAAAATAATTTTGTTGAACATTTCATAATTTCTGAAAATAATATATATTTTTAACAATGAAGTTTTAAACCCTCAAAAGTATAATAATCAGGTACAGAAATGCAATCTAATAATTAAAATATAATATGGGCATGTACTCGGTGATTTAAATCCTACCCTAGAAATATATATGAAAGTATATATGAAATATAGGTATATATACACATATATATTTATATTATAGATAGATATGTATGTATTATAGATATATATGTATATATTTTCTTTAGGGAAAGTGACATAAAAAGAGTGAAATATGAAAGAACTTATGTTTTGATACCAAATCTAGTTTTAAATAAAAGTACTATAATGGTATCAAGAGAAGCATAAAAATATAAAAGCACTGATTATAGTTTTATGTATTTTGAATACTTTATGCTGTAGTATTTTAATAAAACTGTTTAAGATAATTTTAATTATAATAAATACACTTAAATGCATGTATTCCACATAAAGACTATTATCTGAATGTTTATAGTATCATTAGTCAGAATAGTTGAAAAGTAAAAACTACCTTAATATCTAGCAACTGATAATAAATAAATAAAATGTGGTATACTCAAACAATGAAATATTATCTACAGTAAAATTGAAACATTTATTCACACTACAAAATAGTAAAGTCAAAAAAATCTTTATGCTAAGAAAATAAACTCTCACAAAAGACCATAATTTGTACATTTTTGTTTGTATAAAATGTCCAGAAAAGGAAAATCCATAGAAGCAGTAAGCAGATTAGTGTTTTGCCAGGGGCGCAGGGGAAGGAGGAATGGGGAGTGACTGCTCATGGGTACTGGGTTTCTTTGTGGGGTGATGAAAATGTTCTGGAATTAGACAGTGGTGATGATTGCATAACTCTGCGAAAATACCAAAAAGCATTAACACATACATTTTAAAAGAGGAGATTTTAGGATAGTGAATTGTATCTCCAGTAAAAATGTATAATGCGAACACTTAACAGTCATTCAACAAATGATTGAGTTTATAAAGATCTATACAAATAAGAAAATAAGAAGAACCAGAAAAGTCTTCACTAATAGGAAGCATTTACAAGGGGTCTTTGGCACAGAAAGAAGCACGTTATATCTCCCCACATTTTTGCAAGCATAGCAAATCCTTAATGTTATCATAGCATCAGGACTTGGATATTATTATATTTGACATTTTTGACCCAAGAATTCACTGTTGAGCCAAGTGTACTGGAGGCTATTTCTGTTAAATACTGTGATAGGCATTGAGAAGCCCCCAGAGAACACAGAATTGTGTAGGTTTTATACGTATTTCTTCACCAAAACCTTTGATTCTCCTTCCATATTTTCAGTGCTCCAATTGTAATATTAAAATGGCACCACTAGGCATGCCACAGCCTGCCGTGGATAAGTACGTTTTTATCTTTTGGGAATCACATCATTTTACATTCACAGAACGTGCAGAAAAGCATGCCTTCCTTATCGTGCAAACAAAGAGAACCCTCGTCAATCCAACTGGTTTACATAATGTAACTTAGCCCGAGCACAGCCACAACTCGTCTGCAATCACAGCATCTCAGATGAAAGTGTATCAATCATCTTTCGTACACTGACAGAAGGAATGAAGAAAAGGTCTAATTTTGTCAACATTTAATTGACTTAAAACTCAACATGGACTTGACACTTCTTTATTCACACAGTCAAACCAGAATTTTGTTTTAAAAATATTTTTAGAAAACGTGCTTTTCAAGATTGATTTGCAAACCTCGTAATGGTGGGTATATATGAAGCTTTGAATAATTACAAATATATATGTATTTAGCTTCTACACTATACAGATGCACTTTCCAAGGTGCATTGACAAAGAGTTCCTCTCATAATCATTGACCTGGTCAATGGTTTCTTGGACAATTGCATTTCTCAAGCACATTGGGCATTTACACCAGGTAACACCACCCAGCTTATGTTCTGTTTCTCTCCATTCTTTCAATGGCTAATATATTCCCTAAAATATAGGCCATCCAACATATAGAATGTGCTCTGACCCAGGCTGCAAGAATGTCTTGTCGATCTATGCGCCATTGTCCTGTTTTAACTAACACACGTGTCATCCTTGAAGGCTAAGACCCATGAGAAAAGCAATAAAAAGATGGTGCAAGACATCTTTTGGTACAGCAAGAGGTTATCGATATTATGATCTCTTTTTAAAATTCTCTAAAGCTACCTAGCTGGTTAAAGTCTTAAATACTTAGCCTGGCACTCAAACCAGTCAATGTCTGGCCTCCCTCTACCTCGCTTTCTTGTCCTCTCTTCCACTTCACTTGACAAATTCTCCCATGTAGTCACTCTTGAATTTCTCAAATGTTTAAGCTTGTTTCTGTAGTTTTTTCATGTTTTTTGTCAACCTGTTTAGGACACTTACCTTTTCTAGTTCTCCAATTCTTACTTTTTTTATTTTGACATCGGAAAACTTTAACTTTCTCTTTTTTAGCTAAGCCAAGTCAGCTAAAGTCCAAAACTAATTTATCTTTACTTTCTTGGTACCAGGGGTTGAATTCAGGCCCTTGCGCTTGCAAGGCAGGTGGTGGAACCACTGAGCCAAATCCACAGCCAATCTTTACTTTCTTAACCCAAGATACTTCCTGATGTATGGTTAGTGCTTAATGTGTTTTCTAAATAATAACAATGAGAAAAGTGTGTATGTGTGTGTGTGCACACGTATGCATGCGCATGTGTGTAGCAGCTTCTTAGTCTCTTTGGACTGCTACAACAAAATACCATAGATGAGGTGGCTTAGAAATAACAAAAATCATTTCTCATAGTGCTAGGGACTGGAAGTCCAAGATCAATGCTGTTTTGGCATCTGGTTAGGGTCCATTCTCTGGCTCATAATCAGTATTTTTTCCAATGTTTCCACCTGGTAGAAGGAAGCAGTGAACAAGCTCCCTCAGGCACTGATGCCATTCGTGTGGGCTCAGCCCTTGTGATCTGATGACTCCCAAAGTCCCACTGTTGCTTTAAGGATTAATGGCAACATAGGAAATGAGTGAGGCAGGAGACAAGGATTCAAACCGTAGCACAGAGCCTACAGTTTTAGGGAAAGTCAGAGCTTTGAGCAAACAGTGTTCGAATGAGTCCTTAGCCATTTACTAGTGGTGGATTGTTAGAACAGATTTATTAAACTCTTTAGTTCAACCTCCTCACTTACAAACTAGATATAATAGTACTGTCTCATAGCTTTAAATCAACTAAAATGAGAAACTGCTCACAATAATGCTGAGCACATTATAAATTATGTAGTAGGGTCTATTAATATTGTAAGGCTGGGGATTTGGCTCAGTAGTAGTTCTGTCTTCTGCCTCACAAGCGCAAGGTCCTGAGTTCGATCCCTGGTACCAAAAAAATAATAATAATAATATTGTAAGAATAATTACTAGAATTACAGCTTACATGCTAGAGATATGTAACCTTGATCCCATTCTTTTTGAGAGTTGGGTTTTTTTTGGGGGGCAGGGTCTCACTTTGTAGCTCAGGTTGGCTTTAAACTCACAGCAATCCTCCTGCCTTAACCTCCTGAGTGCTGGGATTATAGGTGTGCACCACCATATCCAGCTAGGTTATTCTTTATTAAAGAATTTTAAAATTTTTTAAAAGAAATGAGGAATGACTAATAGTGTGATTAATGCTGTAAATAGCCAAAAGCTGTAAACAAGATCCAAAATATAAAATATTATGCAGGATAGAATTTAAGTATTATAAGGTTAATGCAAAATCAATTTTTCCACTCTATATTCTAATGACTGTTGAATAAAACGTATTTTCACTAATTAGATAAGTCAGAGGTTTTTTTAAATCATACACTGAATCTTTTTTAATTTTTTATTTTTACTGGTACATGTTTGCCATCCAGAATGATTATATTTCTTTTAGAGAATTGGTTGGTACATGCACAGAGCTCATCATACATTTTTCATCTTCTTCCCCTCGCCTCCTTTCCCTCCCTCCATCCCTTGGTCCTATTCCTTTTTGAAAAAGACCTATATCCCTATTCCCTATTATCTAACTTTTATTTTGCTTTTGTTTATTTTTTTTCAGCTTTAATTGAGTTTATTGGTACATTTTAGGGATACAGTGCAGTTACATTCATTGTTGGGATCTTGTACCTCTACATGACAAGTCTTGATTCTCATTTTTTCCCCTTACCTCTGCCCTCCCTTCACCCCCTCCTCCCCTCCCCATCTACAAACACTTTATTTTCATCTTTTCATTATCTCACATTTTTTTCTTTTCCCTTTTTACTCTTCCCCTACCCATCCCACCTTCCCTACACCTTTAGCTCCTTTCTTCCCATTTCTAAATGTCAGTAATCTTATTAGAATCGTATGCATTGCTGCAGATTATTCATGCCAGTGAAACTATTTGGTATTTACACATGTGTGACTTATTTATTTCACTTAGGAGTATATCTTCAACATGTATCCATTTTCCTATGAATGAATCTATTTTCTCGTTCTTTATGGCTGAGTAATATTCCATTTTATAGAAAAACCACATCTTCTTTATCCAGTTTCCAACGGATGGGCAAATGGGCTGTTTCCAAGATTTAGCTATTACAAACTGTGCCGCTATAAACATGGGTGCACATACTTCTCTGTGATATGATTCTTTTAGTTCTCTTGGAAAGATACCCAGAAGAGGGATGGCTGGGTCAAATGGAACCTCCAGTCCAAGCTCTTTGAGGTATCTCCATTGCTTTTGTTTATATTTTGAGTTTCTCATATAAGATAAAGCATGTGATATTTAAGCTTGTGTATCTATAAGTCACACATGGAATCTTGAATACTTACCTTCAACTTGGTTATCTTTTGGAATGGCTAGAGTATTCAGGAACCACAGAAGAGAATCTAAATTATTGATTTTAGGTAAAGTTAACATCTTAATAAAATATTATGAGTGCCATGGTGCCTTTGTACTGCCATTAAAAAGTGCCTTTGACTGGATAATCTATAAACCATTTCTGTTTCATGATTCTACAGGCTGAGAAATTGAAGAGCAAGGCACCAACAGATGCAGTACGTGGTGATGACTGGTTGCCTGGTGCACAGCTGGTCCCTCCTAGCTGTGTCATCGGATGGTAAAATATAGACATGAAAGATCTGGCTAGTTCCCGAAGTCCATTTACAAGAGCACTAATCGCCTGGCAGAGCCTGACTCACTTCCTAAAGCCCCACCCCTTAATGCTATCCCAGTTTGTTTTAGGTTCCAGCATAGAAGTGGGGGAAGGGGAAATATTCAGTGACCTACTCTAATTCCCAGAACTGACTACAAATGAGTTTTAGCCATTTCTGAATACCAGACCCAACCAAAGGCTTGAAGATATTTAAACAATGTTATGTTCATTGCCTTTGAGTAATGTTGGATGAGGCTTTTTAAATGTCAGTCAGTAAGACATTTACTCTTCAGAGATAAAAAATTCTGATAGCATTGTTTTATGGAAAATCACACTCGTTACAGTAATATTTGTACATTTGCGTCTTGGTATACATGGGAGGAGTTATTTACAGGATTAGACTTGTAGTGTGCGTGTGTGTGTGTGTGTGTGTGTGTGTGTGTGTGTATAATTATTTGTTGCCCCTCCACAAAGCTCCTCCCTCCTGTCAGGAAGATTATACCACTCACTCGGTGAGTGTCCAGCTCAGCCTTGTGATTTGCTATGGCCAGTGGAATGTGAGTAGAAGTGACACTGGACACCACTGAACAAGATCTAAGAAGCTTTGTGCACTTCTACCATTGAGCTAACCCTTTGTCCTTCAGATTAAAGAAGACCTGAAACAGCTATCAGGTAGCCATACTCCATATGGAGTTACAAGATAAGGAAAACATCTTTATTGTTGTAAGTGTCTGAGAGTTTTAGGACTGTTTGCTACTCATCATACCCTGGCCTTAACTGACTGATCAAGACAATCCTTTGTTTGCGGGGTAGAGTACCGGGATTGACCAACCCTCAAGCCTTTGAGTCATAGCCTGAGCCCCTTTCCTTTCTTTTTTAAATTTGAAATAGAGTCTCTTTTAGACAACACTTTTGCACGCAGTAGCAGAGCTAAGGTCAACAGCTCATTTGAAAACCAAACCAATTCCATTGCAGCGTTAACATTTAGGATTCACACCACCCCTCTTTCTGTGAATCCTAGTGGAGCAGTTCTTAATGTTTACACTAAACATTTTATCAGTGTACTGTAGAATTTACACTAATATTCTCAGTGAATAATAAAGTAACAAAGAAGGTAACATGTCATAACTGTAACAAAATGATGCCATGGGGAGAGGAAAGTGAACACAAACAGCAAACTACCTGGCCCAGTGATGTAATTGTGCTAGGAAGCATTTACTCTCCAAATAGAAGAATGAATCAATCAGATCTTAGATAAATTGAATTCAAAAAGTATGCTTAATTATTACAAGTATGCTTACTCTAGTGCTAGAAATGTTCCAGAAATGTTCTTTAAAAATAAGTTCTCAAAGCTAAAAGAAATTCAAGAAGTCAAAGTCATTGGATGTTTACCACAGAGTCCTGAAACAGAGTAAAACAAAAACAGATTATGATGGCTAACTAAATACCATGGATGACCCTAAAACCACATTTAGGAAAAAATATTAAATTCACTGATTTTCCAAAGAGAATTTTGAAGGTTGCAATTTTGTCCAAAGTTTACAGCTATTTGTATCAGTCATCTGACTTTGAATATTTTTTTGCAAAGAAATATTAATACAGAGCCAAACAAAAGTAAGAAAATAAGTACCACTGACTTTTGAGCTTTGAGAAAGATAAAAATAATATTATTCATACATAAATCAGAATGAAATCCTGTCATTTGTAGGAAAATGGATGAAACTAGAGGAACGGTAAAATGAAATAATCCAGACACAGAAAGGCAAGTACTATGTGTTCTTTCTCATATGTGGAAGCTTATGGAGGTTGGGGGAGTAGCTGATCCGGATGTAGAAGTGATTAATAGAGGTGGAGAATTTGATCTGTGTACACAGCATGCGTGTATTGAAACATATCACAGTGAATTCCAGTAATATGTAATTAGTACAGAATATCAAAAATTAAAAATGTCTCATTGCATACACTGAGTTACAGTTCTCGCTAAGGTCTTTATCAATTGAATGGGAAAGTTGTTTGTCAAGAAGATATAATCAATACAAGGAAGGAATGCCAAGGCAAGCATGTAAGCTTTTCATTAGAAGAGCTCAAGGGGAGAGTTTGCAGGCACAGACGTGCCGTCTTCCTTTCCACTCTGAGATTGCTAATATTCGGCAACAGGTGGTTCTGAGAGGGCTCTGTCATGCCCAGCGCAATGGGAACTGTAAACACTCCCTGTGTGCGCCAAGGATCCTCACCCAAGCTGAATGCATAGAATTTGGCTAGTAAACATGTTCTCTGTATCTCTTAGATTTGTTCAGTACAGTTTAATAGGTTTCTGCAACCGTTCTTTGCCTGAAAACACACAAATGCTAAATAAGCCAGCAACTGATCCTTAAAGTGAGAAAGAAGGGCCCACAGCTGCTGACCTCTGCCGCCGGCAAGCCTTGCTCAGCAGAATGTCAAGGAAGGGAAGCTTGTCCAGAATGTCCCTATTTTTCTCTTCCCAGTGTGGTGTTTCCTCTACTTTGCTTCACTGTCCTTATCCTCCTCTGCCTCCCCAAATTTGTTCTCACAACTGTAGTTCTATTTTGACAACATCTTCGTCACCATTCGCGGGATTTGAACTGCTGGTTGCTTCAAGAGAATACACGTCCATCTTTCAAAAGTTAGCCAAATATTTCTATTTCTTCCCAAAAATAAAGGATGGAAATAAAGTGCTACATCATGATTACCATTCGTTTTCCAGAGTAAGAGAAAAGTCAACCTCATTCAGCACTGTGTCTCAGGCACTGTACTGGCAGTCTTACTTCCTACTCCTAACACAGTCTTCAATGCTCACAGAAGGTGGTATCCACTTATGGACTCTGTGTTTCAGCATAAGAAACCTGCATAGGGAATTATTCAGTACCTCATTCCTTAGCTTGAGATGAAGACAGGCCATACCCAGGCCTCCTGGCTTCTGTTCAGTCCTATGTCCCTGGGCCCAAACCAAGGGAAACACTCCCCTGGGGCAGCTCCCAAAAGACCTCCCTCCTTATCTTGCCATCTCCTGCATTTTTATCAGCTTCTTCCTACACAGGAAAGAACTCTGCTTTTATAGAAGAACACTCATCCTGTTTGAACCATATTGGATGCTCTGATTCAGAGTTAGTCACAGGAGAAAAAAGATCTCAGCGTAATAACATTCTCTTTTACAAAATGTTACATGTTTGCCATCTTTTGGGGCCTTTCAGACCATATTCTCAGAAGTCAGATCACCCAGTGTTTTATCCCATTTTCATGGGTTTGTGGTTTATTTGGCCATGATTAATACTAAATAATAATATTGCTCCTCTGAACCAGTGTCTGTTCATTTAACTCTACAACTGTCCAAGTTATTTTGGGGGGACTTTAAGGAACTGAATAAATAGACCCCTTGGTGGAGAAACACCAAGTTCACGGAGACTTCTCTGCCTCGGAAATTGCCAAATTAGCTGAATCTTTCTAGAATCCTGGAGGGAAACCAAAAGCAGTTCAAAATGCTTGCTTTCAAATAACCTAAAACCAGTTAGGAATATAACTCAAACCATAGAGAAACTTCTCTTTCTTCCCATTTTTGTTTCTTCTCAGTTCCTCCAAATTTATTTCTCTTAAATTAAACCTTCTTATGACGCATTTCCTAAGTGCCCTTGAAAGTGATTAAAATGCATATCTGGATAAAAGTTTGCTTTCCAACAGGGAAAAGAAAAAAATGTGAGATAATGAAAAGATGGAAATAAAGTGGTTGTAGATGGGGAGGGGAGGAGGGGGTGAAGGGAGGGTAGGGACAAGGGGAAAAAATGAGAACCAAGACCTGTCATGTAGAGGTACAGGATCCCAACAATGAATGTAACTGTACCATATCCCTAAAATGTACCAATAAACTCAATTAAAGCTGGAAAAAAAATCAAAAAAAAAAGTTTGCTTTCCTTGTGTCCTG
This sequence comes from Fukomys damarensis, assembly GCF_012274545.1. NCBI lineage: Eukaryota > Metazoa > Chordata > Mammalia > Rodentia > Bathyergidae > Fukomys > Fukomys damarensis. The sequence continues at coordinate 14,406,731 of NW_022900936.1, read as the reverse complement.
ATAGAATTCTATACTGGGTCTGGGTCACCTTCTGGGGGCGGGAGACATAAGTGATCAGAGTGGTACCTCTGAACTCCTCACTTAGGAGTTCTTTAGACGTCATCTTCTTACCATGACCAACATATTCTAAGAGAGTTTTGGCAAAAGGAAAAGAAAGTAATCTCGTGATATTTACCTGTTTTAAAGTGTTTTTTTGCAAAACCAAGTACAGTAGTACCTCGGTTTATGAATTTGATTTTATGATTTGGGGGAAGAGGACTGCGTTGGTGTTTGTGGGGAAGAGGACTGGTTGTGTTGTCATCCCAAGTGAAGTTTGCAAACAGAAGTAAGAGTTTGCTGAACGCTTTTGTTTGAGAACTGAATTGTTTGGAAAAAGGAGCATTCATGAACTGAGGCAATGCTGTACTCCCTTTTCACTGGGACTACAAAAGGCCGATCAATTTTGAGTAAATATGTCTAAAATGTGTAATTCTTTCAGCTAAGCCTATTTTACCCCAACTTCAGCTTCCATATCTGAGGAAAACCTTACCATGTACTAAAATTACCCCAGGTAAACTTATTACTTGTTTAAATTAACTCACTGGGGCTGGGGATTTAGCTCAGTGGTTCTGCCCCTTGCCTCGAAAGCTCAAGGATCCGAGTTCAATCCCCAGTACCAAAAAATAAATAAATAAAATAACTCATTGACTTTAAACTAAAATCAATGGCAAAGTACACAGGTTTCAAAATGAAAATGCTGAATATAAATATAACTGAGTCTGCTCCAGCCCCTGTAGCAAGTGGAGCATGTAAAGGCAATAGGCGAGGATGTCTTCATGACTTGGCAGACTCCCTTGCTGGCTTCAAAGTGCTTTGGCTTTTCCAACCTTACATCCACAGTAGCCGCCCCCTTCCCTCTTCGCGGCTGTCATCTGTACATGCTGCTCTCCCTCTAGGCATCTTTGGCCCAAAGTCAACAAAATTTCATGACAGTAAGAAATAGGAACTTCTCTTTTTTTTTTTCCAAGTAACATATTAAATGTTCATCTCTTTCCTTTTTTCTCCTTGCCCCCGACTTTTCTCTGACTATTATCAAACTATTGGATCAATGCTTAAAATATTCACGAATAATTTTAACATTTCACTAGGTCCCTTCTCATCTATAAAGTTTATATGTCTGTGGACTTTAAATGACCTCAATAATGTCAATGATTTAAGTAGTTTTTAATGCTTCTTTTTCTTCTTTACTATTTTTCCTTTTTTTTAATCCACCCAAAAGAAAAGGCAAGGTTTTAGAATTTCTCCAGAAAGCTCTAGTCCCTGACTTACTCACGGCTAGAACCAAAGGCTTAGAAATGAGTTTCAGTGGGATCTTCATGAAAGAATAGAATATCAGCGTGTGCCTCTGGGAACACCTGTCCTCTTTCTTCACTAGTTTAGCTGCCATGTTACAAGCCCAGACCACAGTACACTGGAAGAAAAAGCAGGAAGTTGTGTTGGGAGGTTGACTTCCACTATTCATTTGCTACCATAATAAATTACCGCCAATTTAGAGGCTTAAAGCAACCAAAATGTATCACCTTCCAATTCTGTCAGCTAAAAGACCAACGAGGGTCTGACGGGACCACAATTAAGGTGTTAGAAGGACAGAGCTCATTCCTGGAGACAGGGTGGGAAGGGGATCAACTTCCTTGCCATTTCCAGCCTCCAGAAATCTCCCACCCACATTCCATGATTCATGAACCCTTTCTCTACCTTCAAATCCAGCCGTTTTGCATCTCTCTTTAGTAATTATGTCTCCCTTTCACTGACCACAGCTGGGGGGAAAAACATCTCTGTTTTTAAGGATCTGTGTGATTAGGTGGAGCCTATTTGGTAACCCAAGATAATTTCTGCAATTTACAGCCTTTACTATGACATCTTCAAAGTCTCTTTTTGCCATGTAAGGTAGCATATTTGCAGGTTCCGGGGATTAGAACATAAGACATCTAAATACCACACCAGTTATTAGTACTTCTTTCCACATGAGCAACATTAGAAGTTATTTATTTTATCTTTGAAGTAAATCTCAGGAAATCTCAAACCTGCCTCCAACAACCATCTGTATTCAGCTAAAAAAGTATTTCTTTGAGCCCTCAAAAACAGTCGCTTACAACCACAGTAACATTTAATCTGTTGTATGGTGCTTTGGTTCCATTTGAAGGATCATCCTAAGATTCAACAGTACCCTAGCAGCTCTGAGAAACTGCTGGTTTTTCCTCAGCCCTGGTCAAATGCTGCTCCTATCTTATCTTGCATGCAGCTAGCAGAAGGTGCATGTAACCTGTGGCAATGAGAAAGCTCTGCTAAAGTCAACTTGACCTACAGACAGGAAATCTTGGCCAGTTTCTTAAACTTTCTTTCTTTCACCTTTCAGGGTGTTTGGGTTTTTTTTGGGAGGAGGGGTTGTTTTGTTTTTTTCTAAAATTTTCAGGTTTTTCCTTTTTAATCCATCTCTGAAAGCGCAAAATCTCCTGAACATTTTAACACTTAGTTAGGTGACATCCCTAGACTTCACTTTTTTTTTTCTTTTTATGTGCTTTATTACTGCATCAAAAGAATGATTTATGTTTTCAGGATTATGAAATATATCCGGTTCATAAAATTAGTGCTTGGAGGCTAAATATTGACACTCACTCTGCACACAAAAAACTGCAGTTACATTATTCTCTGTCCTCACTTTTGGGGTGGTATTTTCTTACTGTTGGGTGGACCCTGTCCTGCCATTAGAACACCAAGTCAAAAGGAAACTCCTCTATACTATAATGTAAATACAAATACCCTGGTGAATGAAAGGTAATAGAACCCTATGAAGAAGCAAATAACTATGCGGACAAAGAATGTGGAAACAACATTCTCAAAGGTCTGTAGTGGAGTGGTGAGCACCAGTGAAAGAGCCTCTCTGAGATTTGGTGTCCTGACACATTTCTCAAACTTCTGAGCCTCCGTAACCCTTTGCAGCCTTGAAACTACCAGCTTTTCCAGTCAGTGTTAGCAAATTAAATTGAAATTGTTTAAATATTCATTTTTTAAATAAAAATAGTAAGCCCATTAAACTTTAACAAAAATAACATCTTCATAAAAGTAACTATACATTCCAAATGTAAAAGACTTAGAAGAGTCACATTGCTTTGTATTTTTCAAAAAAAAAATTTCTTTAATATATGGCTTAGTAGGTGGCAGCTGGACTCACAACAAAACTACCCTCTCGCCAATAAGTTTTCTCCCTGCGTTTAGGCAAGTTTCTCTTCTCTATAAATTAATCTGCCACACAAAGGTTGCACACAGAGGTTTGCTAAGGGACTTCTGAAAACCACATTTTGTTTTTAGTATTCTCTCCTACTAAAATCCATTCTTACCCCCTTCAGAGAGAACACTTTGCCTTCTTCCAATGAGTTTTATTCATACTTATATAGCCAATGATTATAACTTTTCCTCTAATTTACATTTAATTGTCCTTAGATCATGATCCCCAGAAAATAGTTATACTCTCATGATATACAGAAAAACAGCAAATAAAATTTCACATGGGCATAGGTTGGACAGATGCAACAATTAATTCAAACTATATGTACAGGATAGTTAGAAATTTTATCAACGATCGTTTTGACCAAAGAAAATGGTGTAAGAACCACAATAATGCAGTTTTAAGGACTGTGGGTCTTTGAAACACTAAAGTAACAAAAAATAGCAAGCTGAAAATAAGTCATACAAGGCTAACACTTCTCATACAAAACTGATTCACACCTGAAACTGCAATGCTGTGAGCAATTCTGGCTGCTGTCTCAGGGAAGACACAGCTGAACAGAAGGAATCCAACATGCAACTTTTAAGACAGATTGTCGATGTGATTGGCTTGGGATCTGCCCAGAAGGTTTTATTTTTTATTGAGTCTATTGGTACATTTTAGGTATACAGTACAGTTACATTCATTACTGGGATCTTGTTCCTTTACATGACAGGTCTTGTTTCTCATTTTTTCCCCTTGTCCCTGTTCTCCCTTCACCCCCATCTTCCCGTCCCCATTTACAAATTACATTAACATTTACTTTATTTCCATCTTTTCATTATCTCACACTTTCTCCTTTTCCCTTATTCCCTTTCCCCTACCCTTCCCACTTTCCCTACACCTTTAGCCCTTTCCTTCCTATTTCACATTGTCCATGATCTCATTAGGATCTTATGTACTATTATAGTTTTTCACACCAGAGAAACGATTCGGTATTTACACACGTGTGACTTATTTCACTTAGGAGCACATCCTCAATATGCATCCATTTTCCTAAGAATAAATCTAATTTCTCATTCTTTATGGCTGACTACTATTCCATTATATAAAAAAACCACATCTTCTTTACTGCCCAGAAGTTTAGTAAAGCACACTTCCAGGTGTGCCTGGGTAGGTCCTGAAGGCATGACCTTGGGGTCTGTATCGTATCTCTCTCCCCTTCCTCTCTGGCCCTGTTGCCCCTCTCTGCTCCCTGGCAGCCATGAAATAAGCATGTTTGTTCTGCCACACTCTTCTACCCTGATGTTCCTGTCTTGAAGCCAACTAACCATGGACTGGCTCTCCTGAAACTGTGAGCCAAGTTAAACCTTTGCTCCTTTAAATTATGAGTGTCAGATGTTCTCTATCTGCAGAGGAAAGCAGGCAATACAAAGAAGGTGAGGTAAAATGTTTAAGGGAATGGAAGCATTTCTCAAAGATGAAGACCAAAAGAAAGAATTTAAAGAGCAAATGAAGTCTGGCATAGTCCCTTCGGGCAATCATAAAAATCAGTATACCCCGCATGGCTTATAAACAACAGATATTTATTTCTCACAGTACTAGAGGCTGAAAGATCAGAGCACAGCATGGTTTGGATCTGGAGAGGGCCCTCCTCCAGGTCACAGACTCCCATCTTTTTTCTGTGTCCTCACATAGCAAAAGTAGCAAGAGAGCTCTCTTTGGTCCCTTTTATAAGAGCACTGATCTATTACCTGAGAGATCCAGATTCCTGGCCTATTCACTTTCCAAAAGTACCAACTCCTAAAGCTGTTTTTCAGGGTCTCACTACATGAATGTGGGGGGAAAAACAAACATTCGGACCCCCTCAACATCTCTGAAATCTGGAAATATATACATAGAATCAGAGTTAGAATACAGAAGAATATAGAGATACCCAGCAAGTCTGAGAATTCTCAAACTGTCTATCATAGAGGAATTCAGGAGTAGCACAAATTTAAATATAAGTAAGTTCAGAAAGGGTTTAGGGAGAACTCATTAAAGACAGACTCATACATAGGACACACCCCACCATGTCTTGTGGAAGATGTTCTGAAGGTCAATCATATTTGCCATTAATAAAATGCCTCGTGGTGCTCTCAGAAGAAGAATTTTCCTAACTACAGTTTTGCTTTCCATAGCTTCAGTTCCCTGTGGTAAACTGAGCTCAAAAATATCAAAAGGAAAATATCAGAAATAAACCATTAAATGGAGTTTTAAACTGTGCACATTCCTAAGTACTATGATAAAATCTTACGGTGTTCTGCTCCATCCTACCCAGGTCCTGAATCATCCCTTTATCTCACATATCCACACTGTCCATGCCACCCACTATAAGTCCCACAGTAGCTGTCCAAGTTATCATATAAGACTGTATCACAGTGCTTGTGTCCAAGTACCCTTTACATAGCAGGGTAATGCTGTGTCACAAGGCCGATGTAACCTTACTTTATCTCGTCGTGTAACCATCACAAGAAGGGCAAATACAGTACAAAAAGATATTTGAACCAGAAAGAGACCACACAGGCTTAATTTTCATTACAGTGCATTGTTATAATTGTTCTATTTTTATTTGTTGTTGTTTATCTCTCACGGTGCCTACTCTACAAATTAAACTTCATCATGGGTAGGCTTGAGGAGGCTAAAACATAATATACAGTGCTTAGTGCTGTCTGTGATTCCGGGCATCTTTTTCAAATCTTAGAATAAATCCTTCTCAGGTAAGAGGGGGGCCGATGTACACTAAACACAAAGATTATTTTCTGAGGGTCCCTTGACTCGCTCTTTCAACCCTATAAAAAGGATTCTAGCTTTCCCTACTCTGCCTTTGTCTTTTTCAAAACAGTTCTCATCTTTGTCAGACTGATTCGTTAGGACTTGATAAGGAAAAAAAAATCACAGGAACTGAAAGTATGGGTTTTGGGGTAGAATTTTCCCAGGTGGAGGATATTTGGAAATAAGAGCTCAGGTACAACTCCAGGGGATACTCACAATAGATGAGAAGGGAGACAGAAAATGAATCTTTAAAGGCATTGCTTTTGAGGGTTGTAAAGGATTTAAGTTCCTTTGAAGCTAATTTTGGTTTCAGTCCTATGTTCTTTTGACCACTACATTGCCCCAGACCTAACCACACCAGTCAAGCCTGAACAAACATTCCCTCTGTGGGCTCATCCAATAACACCCTTTGGGATTCCTTGTTTAAACACCTAGTCTTCCCACTTAATATTCCTGCCCTACCACATGACACTTTCCAGCAGAAAGTGGTTAAACTGAACTCCTTGGAGAACCTCATAAGTTAGGTAATTGGTGCGCAAGGAATAATCTGTCATCAGATTCCTTTCACTAAGTTAATTACAGATAAAACCAATATGAAGTGGTTAGAAGCAGAGATTAAAATTTCACTCACTTGGACTTTGGATAATAATGAATTAAACTGCTGGACTCCACTGGCATTCTGCTGGAAATATGATTTGGAAACAGAAAAACAGCCAGTGAGTGATCCAATTTTGTTCTTGGGAGTAATTTCAAGTAACACAAGCCCACCAAGACTTTACCTCCTTTGACTTCAAAATGTTATTGGTGATAGGAATTATGCAGGTGAATAAAATAATCTGTATTCTTTTCCTCAAGTCAAAATACTTTGCATGTGTGTGGGCCACAAATCACCTAATGCTTTATAAATCAGGCGTTGTTAGTGCTGATTCATTTCTTTAAAAATTAACAAGCTCCACAGATCCAAAAATCACATCATCTTAAGAAGCAGCCAGTGCTGGAAGTGAGTAGGACAGGGGAAGAGAGATGTAATAAGCAACAGCCAGAGGGACAGCGTGCAATGCAATCATATGGAAAATAGGACAAAAGGGCCAGTTTTATTTTCAGTATTAGGAAAGACTTAAAGGAGGCTGCCTCAGTGGGTATGCTTCATATAAAATAGACTTTTGATGGTTTTTTAAGACTCCAGAAAATACATTCTTAAACTAAGATCCCATCCAAATTCCGGGTTCTTCAGTAAGCAGCCTTTCCATTTCATTGTTCATGAGAAATTTCTCCTTTTTCCACTAGGTGGTTAATGCTTCCCATATTCCACAAGAAGATTTTATTAACCTTTCCTGCTGCTGGGGCTTAAACCTGCCAGACTCCAGAGCATTGGGAACATTTTTTTTTTCACTTTATTTCTTCCACACTCACTATAAATTCTAGGCTCTGATTTTTAATATGTTTAACTATTAAAATATATTAGCTAGAAACACTAAGTACATTTAATTTTTAAAAAGAGGCTTAAAACACTATCCTCTGATAATTCTCTTTCCATGTCCTCCTGTTTTTGAAGGAGGAAAGAGAAGCTTTCATCCTTGTATATGACTTAAGACATAAGAAAATAGTCTACTACACAGGGGTTGGGACACCATTAATATTAGGGTGGGAGACACTGCTGTAGTGCCTTTTCAACTTTAAGTGTCTTCAGCTCTCTGCTTTGAAGCTTCCTGACTGCTGGGGGTTTGGGTCCAGTTGCAGAACAGACAAAACCAGGAGAGAGGGGCTGGGACCCAATGTTCCTTGAAGCAGCCCTCAACCATGGATAATGTCAAAATACTTTGGAAACCATGGAAAATGTCTTAGTATGGGCTGCTAGAACAAACTGTCATGGCTTAAACCATGTATATTATTTCTCACACCTTTGGAGACTGGACATTTGCCCAGGTGCCGATGTGGTCAGGCTCTGGGAGGGCTTCTCCTGGGTTTCAGGCTGTTGACTCCCCGCTGTGTCATCACATGGCTGAAGGAGGCCGAGAGCATGTGCTAGGGTCTCTGCTATATGAGTCCTTATTCCAAAGGGCTTCACCCTCAGTACCTAAAAACTCCCCAAAGACTCGGCCTTCTAATACCATTACATTGGGGGTCAGTTTTCAACATATGAATTTGGGGGACACAGGGCAATCTCCCCGGCATCTTTGTCTTCATGTGTAATGATAGTGAGGCACGTTCTCCCAGCAGAAGTTAGCCGGCTGCTTGTGGATCCCTCACTCCATTAAACCCCTGCCTGGTTTACCTCCCACCTTAGATCACTCCTCAACTCAGGATCCGCTTTTCAGGGAGCCCAAGTCGGAGGGTACACTCAACCGTGTCTACTGATAGGGAAGATGGTTCAAAACAGTTCAGAAGCACTCGCTCTAGAGGAAGAGAGTGGTAGGAGCCAGTTAACTTTAAGTCAAGTCTCTATTCTGTAAACTACACTATAAGCAGGCAGCTTGGAAACTATTTTCTCAGAGATACAGAAAAGCTCAAGGGAGGTACTAATGGTTCAAGGAGGTCCTAAGGAATGGGGGATTTAGAGGGAGCAGGAGTGTTTACATCTGACACAGAGAGAGAGAGAGCAACAGAAGCAAAACCAAGAATATGCAATACCCTTGGAAGTGACAAAGGTGAAGGATGACGGCGACTCAAGGCCTTGGATGTGATACTAATTCCAAAGATCATCACTTCAATCCATAGGCTGTGAGAGGAAAATAAATGCTAATCAGAGGACTGACACCTAACAGTCATTTAGAAACCCAACTATGAAAGAAGCTGATAAGACAGATTTTTAGAAATAATAATAACATAAAATTGTCAAATTAATTAAATTTATAATAAAGCTAAAGGTTTTAACTAGTGTCAACCAATCATGACAAAACTAATACTTTGATGTACATTTGCATACGCATATGCATGTGAATATTACTGCTCTTTCATGAGCACAAATAAGATTTTAGACAAAATGTACATTCCGGTTTAAGATTTGTGAAATACATCTGCATGGGAATAAGGACAGAATGACGTTTCAAAGTTGGTACTTTTCCAGGAGCACCTGTTGCAATGAATCGCTGCATGCTAAGTCTCCAACCCAGGACATCAGAATTTGTGCTTCATACCAGCCCTTTCTCCAACTGTCATTTCCAGAGTAGCACAAAGCCCTGCCAATTTGACCTCCTCCATATCCCCCAGATTTCTCCACTCTTCTCTTTTACTAATGTCCGTGACACTCATGATCATCATGACTGGAAGGACAGCAAGAGCCACTGTGCCCTCTTGTCCCTCTATTCTGTGCTCATCATAGAAGCTTATGTCCCCACCCAGCCTGAAGTCCAGCAATTATTCTCCACTGCACTTAGGAGAAGGCCTGTGTGATGCAATCTCTACCAACCTATCCAGGCTCATCTCTCACAACTCCCTGGCTAACTCCTAATGCTCCTACCACAATGCTCAACCATTAGCTCCCCAAGAAAGCTCACAATCCCCACTCCCTCAGAGATGCTGTGGGCACAGTTCCTCTTGTTAGGACACTCCCTATGCTCAGCTGTCTCCTCACCCCCATCGGCCCCTTTATTTCTCATCCCGTGTCTTAGAGAATCTTCCCTGGCTCTCAGACCAGGATAGCTCTGTCTGAAGCTCTCCTAGCCTTCTGTGGTTTTACTTCTTACCTGCATTTGATTGTCTGCGCCTCTCACTAGACCAGAAACTCCAAAGATGACAGAGAAATGTATGAAGAAATACATGTTTGAATCGGGCGTTCACCTCCCTCGGATACGAAGCTCATCACTGTAGATGTATCGCCCACACACGCCAATGTGCAACTGAAAAACACTAAAGTAGTACAAAGGGTAAGTAACTTGCTCTGCCAAGAATGTGGACCTGGAATTTACTCCTCAGTCTGGCTTGCAGTGCACTCCTTCCTGGCCACCACCTTATACTGCACTACAGAAGAGGTGACACAGAGGCCTGTTAGTGTTAAGAGTTATGGGATACTTTTCTCTATTTCATACCATTGCCTCCAATAAAAACAGCCATCTTTATGTTGCACGAATTTGTCTAAACTTTACCTTTTCCATATTTTACTTGACACACATTTATGGGGTACAGTGTGATATTTCAATACATATATGCCATATATAATGATCATATCAGAGTAATTGGCATATCTGTCACCTCAAATATTTATCATTTCTTTATGTTGGGGGCATTCAAAAGACTCTCTATGAGTTATTTTGACATACAGTAAGTCCTCAACTTACGAACATTCAAGTTCCAAACTTTCACAGATACAAACAGGTGTCACAGTAAGACATTTGTAGACTACAGGTCACCAAAGTAGCTCCCACGTCTTCCAGACACTGTCACAGCTGTGCTGCTGGGTGTTCCCTGCACAGTGTGCAAGTGCACAGCAGTACAGAGCTCACTCAGAGCCCAGGCTGTCTAGAGCAAGAGGAAAAGCAGTGGTGATGTGGAGGGGACTGCTAGGAAGCGCAGAGCAATAATCATGGAAACAAAAGTGAAAGTAACTGAGAGACTGGACTGAGGCAAAAAGATGGCAGACACTGCTTGTTCTTATAATGTGAATTGTTCAACCCTTAGCACAATTCTAAAGAATACAAACTACAAAAGTAAAAATAGTTTATTTCCAGTGTTTTTGTGTTTATTTGGCTTTTTTATGCTTCACAATGTATATTTGTGTCAGAGGTGTATAAGACTCACTTTGTTGGACTGATGAACAAATCCAACTTACAAACATTCTCCCAGAACAAAACTCGTTTGTAAATCCAGGACTTATTACACAGTTAACTGTTTTCAGCCACACTTCCCTTATTGTACCACAGAGTTTTAGGAGGCATTCTATCCAACTGCAACCCTTTGACCACACTCTCTCCATTCCTTGTATCCTTCTCAGCTTTTAGCAACCATTATTCCACTCACTACTCCTGTGAGATCAACTGTTCTTTTATCTCATTCAGATTCTGATTTCTTAGCACACTTTTCCAGCTTGGTTATTTGTTTTCTCATTATATTATGTCACTCCAGGTATTATTTTTTTCACTCTTCATCTATATCCTTCCCTACTTTTCAAAGATGCAATAAAGTGGGAAATACACTCACTGTAACCTGTTAATTTTGCTCAGAATATAAATATATTTTCCTGTATAGGTGGGTTGTGAACAGTGCTTTGGAATTAGATGGGAAGAAACAATGACATGAGGCTGAATTCACATAGAATAAAAAGGAGAAACAGCTCCAGCTTGGCAATGTAACCAGACAATACTCGCAGTAGAAAGAATAAACAGGGAGGCCAGGGATTTAGCTCAGTGGTTCCACTGCCTGACTTGCGAGCACAAGGTCCCAAGTTCCATCCCCAGTACCCCCCCAAAAAAGAAGAAGAACAGGGTTAATGACTGTATACCATGAAATGGGATGGTGTAACACAAAAAAAGGCTAAACACATCTCTGTTTTTACAAGTAAACTACAATGTTTGAGATTTTATCCTAAGGAGCGTTCTGTGTCGTGGGTAAACTTAACTAACAGAATTGCTGTATATCTTAACTATGCTATTGTTTTCTTGACGGAATTAAAATCATCTGCAACAGATATATATGTATTCTGTTGTTTCAAATAAAAAATGGTTTGACAAAAAAGACAAAGGGTAAGATCCTGGCAAATTTGAAAAGCTAAGTCAATTTGATTAATGATGAGTACTGCAAGAAAATATAAAAAACTCTTGCATAATCGGTCACGGTGTGTGTGCAGCATGCTGAAGTGTGAGCCAGTAGGTTGTCTTCACTCAGAACCTTGTGATGTTGTCCCAGAATGATCTGTTTATACCCTACACAGCCAGCTCCCAAGGAAAAGCAACTCTGGGCACCCCAGCCCCTTCACCCAAGTGTCCTGGGCTCTTCAACGCCTTCCCGGCTGATGGCTGATGTCCGGCTCTCCCTCGAACACCTCCACTGTCAAGCTCACAGCCTCCCTAGGGGCGCTGCAGATTCCACTCCACAGGCCCCTTGCTATTGCCTTTTTCCCAGTAGGATGCTGGCCCATCTTCTGACTACCCAGCCAAACCCAAGACACCCTCCTTGGGCTGCGCTACCTCAGGTTGGCAGCTCACCATGTACAAACATTCAAGGGATGGTGTTTGGGAGAGCCCAGTGGCTCCCTAGATGCCCACCAGTGTACACTGAAAGCATCTATGAAGATGCAGATTTCAGCAAACAATACAGACAAACCTCATTAATCACAGATATGCCTGCTCAGTAAAATGTTTTCATGACCATTCACAGAAATGCACAGTGCAATCCAGGCAGGTGGTGTACTCCTGTAATTCCAGTACTCGGGAGACTGAGGAAGGAGTACTGCTGCCAGTGCGAGGCCAGGCTGGCTTGACAATGAGTTAAGGCCAGCCTGTGCTGCAAAGCCAACCCTATTAAAAAAAAAAAAAGAAAGAAATCTACAGTGCAAAAAAAAACGGAGTCACCTGACTTAGTCAAATGTGACAACATTCTGCCTTCTTGTTTCATTTTTTGTACTGTAAAATTAGTGTCCTTATAAGCCTTTTTATGGCTATGTTTCCAACATTTTTGTGCTTGTAGTTGGTTATTTTACTGTTTAAGAGCCCAAGCATAGTGCTGAAATGTGAAGCTGACAATGATGAAAGATAGACAGACAGATATATGTGTATATAGATAGATAGATATAGATATACATATACATACACACACACATATATATACATATATATATATATATATATGTATGTATATATATTAGATAAGCTTCATTCAGATAGGACATTGAACTAGTTCAATGCTAAAGAACCAATGATGTATTTAAGTGTCTTTAAGTGGAAAAAAAACATAAAATAAGGTACTCTACTAACCTGTTGGTGAAAATATTACAACCAGAAGATTACAGGAAACTAATCCTGTATTTTCCCAAAGAGAAATGGTTCGATATGTGCTAATTCAGGGTTTGCAGGAACTTTCTAGAAAATAACTACTAAAATACTAAGAATTGACTGAAACTTCATCACACTAATGTCTTGAGGGAACCAGAGACAGAATGCACAGGAATGTTCAAACCCAAAGGCCTGTTTGGGTGGGCTCCATGCTGGGAAGCCGATTCTGGGAGCTGTGTGTGCCAGACAGGAAAGCCATCCACTGCAGCTGGAGGAGCACCAGAGAGAAGCTCCAGACTCCTCTCAAAATTTCCTGAGCCCAACCCTATTCCTTGCTCAGCAGTACTCCTAAATGCTCTGCCAACATAATTGCATAAGCTGTCCATGACAAAAGCAATACTATGTCGAAATTCTCATCTTCATGTCTGAAGGTCTGGTTCTGCACTGTCCAGGACAGCAGCCACAGCCACATGTGGCCACTGAGCACCTACCAATGGCCACTCCAAACTGAGATGTGCTGCAAGTAACATACACACCAGATTTCAGACACAGTACAACAGTGTATAATTGCTCATGATTTTTATATCAATGGCATATTGAAGTATTTGATATACTGGATTAAATAGGCAGTGTTCCAATTAATCTCATGTGGTCTTTTTTTTTAACCTGTGGCTGCTAGGAAATTTTAAATGGCACATATGATCTACATGTTTGTATTAGAAAGTGCTGATCTAGAGCTGAGTTGTGAGGATTATAGTGAGAATATCAAGAACTTGTACTATTATATAACAGTAATCAGTTATGTCCTCCTTACTCGGGGCCAGACACTGTTCCAAACAATCCTTGTGTACAAACTCCATTAATTGTCACTGAAACACTGTGAGATAGGTGCTATTGACTCTTCCCATTTTACACATGAACAAACTGAGGCAAATAAAGGCTAAATGATTCACCCAACATCAACATCACACCAGATCTAAACTAGATGATCTAGATTAATTCTTAACTGTTATTCTCACACACACACATACACACACACATACAGTGTCTGTTTGATGCAATCATCCAACTCTTGAACTTACTAGTAGAAATTTGCTGGTAGAAATAAAATATAGCTATGCCATTAGTTGTATTCTATGAAGATACAGATACTGCCATAAAGGACAATCATTAATTTTGCAAAAATCAACTTACCATGCATTTAAGGCAGTGTTTGCAGATCTAGAAGTAATGCAGAACAGAAGTCAAATGGTAGGAGAAACGCATGAAAAGAGAATGTTAAAAATGATAATAAAAAGAGAATACTGAAATAAATTAGAAAGGGAGATTTAAGGATGATTTTCACTATTAAACTTTTTGAATGAGAGGAGATAGAGCACAGTGCAGTCTCATTTCCAAATGAATGAAGCTTTCTTCATCAGTGAGGAATCCAGTCTGCAGGTGTTATGATTTGGATTGGAAGTGTCCGTCATATGTCATGTGTATTCAGAGGCGGAGCTTTGGGACGATGATTGTGTTTGAGGACTCTAACTTCATCTGTGGATTAATCCATTCACAAGATCATGATTTGATGACACTGTTATTAGCAGCTACTGCAAATGAAGAAGGTGGCCTCACTGAAGGGAGTGGGCCATGGGGTGTGGCCCTGGGACTGCATCTTATCCCCAGCCTCCTCCTCTCTGGCTCTGTAAGGTGCTCTGTGTCTCTGCTTCTCACGTGCCATAAAATGAACAGCCTTCCCCTCTGATATTATGAAAATGAAAATGTCTGTGAGCTATTACAGACTCAAAAGCCAAAGCACAAATATAGCTGGAAGATTTAATTAATAATCCATAAATTAAACCAAGGACAACCCAACAACAAAAATAAAAATTAGAAAACACTTAAGCAAGACACAAAGACAGACTTCCAGTTCACCAATAGCAAACAGGAGGGCAAAGGAGGATGAAAAGTCTGATAGTGAACCACCACGACACCCTGAACTCATAGCACAGGAAGTAACAAAACAAATCAATCAGGCTCTAGAAAAATTCAAAACAGAAATAATTTCCCAGATAACCATAGAGATAGGGAGCAAAATGGAAGTCATGATTAGAGACTCTAGAACAGAAACTGACAGAAAAATAGATGAGCTCAGGACCATGATAGAAGCCATGAAGGCCCAGCATAAGAAAGAAATGGAAACAATGAATGCCCCACAGAGGAAAGAAATGGAATCCATATAACAGATTCAAACAGATACCCAGGAGATTAAAAACTCTATTGAAAGTGTTCACAACAGAATAAAAGACTGCAAAGATAGAATCTCAGGTATAGAAGATAGGATTGCAGTCAGTGACCATGAAAAGAGAGGTCTCTTAAAAACAGACAGGGAGCATGAGAAATCGATCCAACAGCTCCAAGATGATGTAAAGAAGAATTACATAAGACTGATAGGAATCCATGAAGTAGCAAGAGAAAATACAAATGACTTAAAAAAGCTGTTCACAGAATCAATGACAGAAAACTTCCCAAACAGAAGGGAAGAATTAGACATGCAGATAAGTGAGGCATATAGGACTCCAAAAAAAATCTACACCTAGACAAATAATAATCAAGACCCCAGAAATCCAACAGAAGAACAAAATACTATAAGCAGTAAGAGAAAAGAAACAAATCACATGTAAAGGAAAACCCACCAGAATCACAGCAGACTTTTCAACACAAACCCCCAGGTCAAGGAGAGCCTGGAGTGAGGTATTTCAAGTCCTAAAAGAAAACAACCTCCAACCTATACTGATGTGTCCTGCAAAACTCTCTTTCAAAACAGACAGAGAAATAAGATACTTCCATAACAAAGAACACCTGAGAAACTTCATAAACAACAAACCAGCACTACAAGGAATTCTAAAAAATATCCTAAAAAAGACAATGAATGTCACAACACCATGAGGCCCAACAGACCAAATCAAATAGGCAAGGCAAGAAACTAAAAGGACAGGGGGAAAAAGTAAAAAGAGTCAACAAAAGGACTATAACATGACAATAATAAGCCAGTACATATCTGTTATGATCATCAATGTAAATGGCCTCAATTTACTGATCAAGAGAAACAGACTGGCACAATGGATTAAGAAGCAAAATCCAACAATATATTGTATACAAGAAACACATCTAGGGCAAAAAGAAGCCCATAGACTGAAATTGAAAGGATGGAAAACAATTCTCCATGTGACAGGAGCCCAGAAAAAAGCAGGGTTAGCAATCTTATTTGCAGACAAAGTAAATTTCAAACCAAAACTCATTAAGAGACAAAAAAGGCCACTACATCCTTGTAAAGGGAATAATTCAAGAGGAAGAGATGACAATCATAAACATATATGCACCAAATATTAATGCCCCCAACTATATAAAACAAATATTAAATAACATGAAAAACTAAATAAGCACTAATACAATTGTAGTGGGGGATCTAAATACCCCACTTTCACAAATAGACAGATCAGATAGGCAGAAAATCAACAATGAAATAATAGAACTCAACCAAGCTTTTGAGTGCATGGACTTAATAGTCATCTATAGAGTATTCCACCCCACAAAATCAGAATACACATTCTTTTTTGCTGCACATGGGTTATTCTCCAAGATAGACCACATACTAGCTCACACAACAGGTCTGAATAAATGCAAAAGAATCGAAGTTATCCCCTGTATATTATCAGATCATAGTGCAATCAAGTTGGTGATCAAGAGCATGAGAAACCATAGGAACTTCACAAACACATGGAAATTGAACAACACTCTCCTGAACAATCAATGGATCACAGAGGAAAATAAAGAAGAAATTAGTTTTTACAAATAAATGAAAATGCCAGTACAATATACACGAATCTGTGGGACCAATGAAAGCAGTTCTATGCAGAAAATTCATAGCATTGAATGTCCACACTAGGAAAACAGAGCGAGCTCAAATAAACAATCTAATGATGAATCTTAGACTCCTAGAAAAACAAGAGCAAGAAAAACCCAAAGCTCGAACAAGAGAGGAAATTGTAAAGATTAGAGCAGAAAGCAATGCAATGGAAACTAAGAAAATGATGCAAAAAATAAATGAATCAAAGAGTTGTTTTTTTGAAAGAATAAATAAAATCAATAAACCCTTAGATAACCTTATCAAAAAAAGGAATGAAAAGGCTCAGA
Source organism: Fukomys damarensis (assembly GCF_012274545.1). Taxonomy (NCBI): domain Eukaryota; kingdom Metazoa; phylum Chordata; class Mammalia; order Rodentia; family Bathyergidae; genus Fukomys; species Fukomys damarensis. Next base: position 14,389,568 of record NW_022900936.1, on the reverse strand, counting down.
TCCATGCAATCAGGAATGAAAAAGGCTAAGTCACAACAGATCCAAAAGAAATCAAGAAGATCATGAATACCTACTTTGAGAACCTGTACTCTAAAAATAAATTGGAAAACACAGAAGAAATGGACAGATTTTTAGATACTTATGAATTACCAAAGTTGAACAAAGAAGATAAAAACAATTTAAATATCCCAATTACAGTCAGTGAAATTGAAAATGTAATGAAAAATTTACCAACAAAGAAAAGCCCAGTCCCTGATGGATTCACTGCTAAATTTTACAAGATATTTAGAGAAGAACTACTGCCTTTACTCTTCAGGCTTTTCAATGAAATTGAAAGGGAAGCAATACTTCTGAATCCATTCCTGGAAGCAAGTATCACTTTGATTCCCAAACCAGGGAAAGATGCAACTAAAAAAGAGAACTACAGGCCAATCTCCTTAATGAATATAGATGCAAAAATCCTTAATAAGATACTAGCAAACAGAATACAGAGGATCATCAAGAAGATCATACATCCTGACCAAGTCGGATTTATTCCAGGGATGCAAGGATGGTTCAACAAACCTAAGTCAATAAATGTAATACACTATATTAACAAAGTCAAGGACAAAAACCACATGATCCTCTTGATAGATGCAGAAAAAGCATTTGACAAAATTCAACACCCATTCATGATAAAAACCCTGCAAAAAATTGGAATAGCTTGTCTATATGTCAACTTAATAAAGGCTATCTATGAAAAACCAACAGCCAACATCATATTAAATGGCCAAAAACTGAAAACTTTCACGTTAAAATCAGGAACAAGACAAGGATGCCCACTATCACCACTCCTCTTTGATATAGTTCTGGAAACTATAGTAATTAGACAAGAGAAAGAAATTAAAGCAATAGAGGAAAGGAAGAAGTTAAATTGTCATTATTTGCTGATGATATGATACTCTACATTGAAGACCAAAAAAACTCCACCAAGAGATTGCTAGACTTAATTAACACTTTTAGGAGAGTAGCTGGATACAAGGTCAACACCCAAAAATCAATAGCTTTCTTGTACACAAATAACAGACTCACTGAGAGAGAAACTAGGGAAACAATTCCTTTCACAATAGCATCCAAAAAAATGAAGTATCTAAGAATCAATCTAATAAAAGAAGCAAAAGATCTCTACACTGAAAACTATATCACTCTGAAAAAAGAAATCGAAGAGGATATAAGAAAATGGAAAGATATCCCCTGCTCCTGGGTAGGAAGAATCAACATAGTGAAAATGGCCATACCACCAAAACTGCTATACAGATTCAATGCAATGCCAAATGAAATTTCAACACTATATTTCACAGAACTAGAAAAAGGAATCCAAAAATTCATTTGGAACCAGAAGAGACCTAGAATAGCAAAAGCAATCCCAGGTAACAGAGACATGGTAGCGGGTATAACAATTCCCAAATTGAAACTAAAGCCACTGTGATAAAAACAGCATGGTACTGGCAAAAAACAGACTGGAGGATCAGTGGAACAGATTGGAAGACACAAAAAGAAATCCAGATGTACTCAGCTACCTCATCTTTGACAAAGGAGCTGACCATCCCCACTGGAGGAAAGATAGCCTCTTTAATAAATGGTGTTAGAAAAACTGGATCTTAACCTGCCAAAGTTTAAAACAGGACCCTTATCTTTCACCACGCACTAAATTAAAATCCAAGTGGATTAAAGACATAAATATTAAAACAGAAACACTAAACTTGCTGAAGGTAAGTTAGGCAGAACTCTGGAAGACATTGGCATAGGAAAAGATTTTATGAACAAATCCTCAGTAGCACGGGAACTAGCACAAAGAATCAACAAGTGGGATGTCATCTTATTAAAAAGCTTCTGCACTGCAAAAGAAACCATCAACAGAATGAAGAGACAACCTACAATGTGGCAAAAAAATTTTTACCAGCTGCTCCTCAGACAAAGGACTATTATGTAGAATATATAAAGAACTCAAAACAATCAACCCCCCCAAAAAATAAACACCCAATTCAAAAATGGGAATCTGAAATGAACAGACATTTCTCAGACAAAGAAGTAAAAGCAGCTCCACATCACTGGTCATTCGAGAGATGCAGATGAAAACAACACTGAGATTCCACCTCACCCCACAAAGAATGGCTGCTATCAAGAAATCACATAATAACAAATGTTGGCGCGGTTGTGGGGATAAAGGAACCCTTCTCCATTGTTGGTGGGAGTGCAGACTGGTGCAACCACTATGGAAGTCAATATGGAGATACCTCAAAGAGCTGGGACTAGAGGTTCCATTTGACCCAGCCATCCCCCTGCTGGGTATCTTTCCAAAAGAAGTAAAAGAATCATATCACAGTGATATATGTGCACCTGTGTTTATAGCAGCACAGTTTGTAGTAGCTAAAACTTGGAAACAGCCCATGTGCCCATCAGGTGGAAACTGGATAAAGATGATGTGGTTTTTCTATAAAATGGAATACTACTCAGCCATAAAGAATGAGAAATTAGATTCATTCACAGGAAAATGGATACATATTGAGGATATACTCCTAAGTGAAATAAATAAGGCACACATGTATAAATACCAAATAGTTTCTCTGGTGAGAATAAACTATAATAGTACATAAGATCCTAAAGAGATAATGGACAATGTGAAATAGTAAGAAAGGGGCTAAAGGTATAGGGAAAGTGGGAAGGGTAGGGGAAAGCTAATAAGGGAAAAGAAAAAAATATGAGAAAATGAAGAAATGGAAATGAAGTGTTTGTAAAGGGGGAGGAAGGAGGTGTGAAGGGAGGGCAGGGACAAGGGGAAAAAATGAGAACCATGACCTGTCGTGTAAAGGTACAAGAACCGAGTGATGAATGTAACTGTGCTGTATCCCTAAAATGTACCAATAAACTCAGTGAGGAAAAAAAAATATGAAAAGCTTTCCCTGTCACACCCTCCCGGATGATGTTTGTGCATGAGAGCAAGCCAACCATGAACTGAAACCTCTGCAACATGAGCCAAATTAGTCCTTCCCTCGTATAAGTTGGTTTTTTTCAGGTATTTAGCAACGGCAATGCAAATCTGACTAACACAAGAGGAATTTCTATTCCGATAGAAGACACAGAAATCTGCTAAATAAATGCACTGGGGGGCTGTAGAATAAAACTGCCTCAGCTACTTCAATAAAATTGCTTGTTTACTCCAAAAGTCATCCGAAAATCCCCTGGATGAGTTTTTACTTAAAGACTAACAGTTATATCTATGTATCAGCCGCAGGACATGGGCCTCATTCCTGTGCTGTTATTCCTAGGAGGGACACACCTAGGAGAGGCCAGTGAAACCGAGACAAAAGAGAAAGATATAGAACTCCCCAGGAGGTGCTTTTTGTTTATTTTTTTTTCCCCAAAGCTGCCCCAAGTGGCACACAGTAACCAAGCTGCACCCACCACCCACAACCTCTGGGAGACATTTGCTTTGGCTGCAGCAAACTCCAGTTGTGGATCCATCCCAAATGACTCCACATTGCAGGCTCTCTGGTTGACTTCATCTGTCTGCACCCATCCAAGTCAGGCCATGAGGAGCTCCTCCCCTATCCTGACTAAACAGAACATCTGATACTGCATGTCCATGACCCTCTGTTTCTTCCTACGTAAGCAACCTGCCCTATACCATCAGTGAGTCAGCCCATTCCTGGCTCCCCCTTATGCTACAGCAAAAATCCTAAGGAAATGTCTTTCTGATGGTATATTTTTGCCTATATGTAACTTCTATCTTTAGTACAACAGGCTGAGCTGGTACACTAATTGCTGGGAACACCAGATTCCCCTAGCACTGAAAGTGACCAAGAGCCCAAGCTGATAACACTGAAGCCAGATAACACTACAAGCCAGAGACTGAGGTAGAGCAATGGAGAATTTCTGGGAGCTGCCATCTCTAATTGCCAAAAGGAGTTCCCAAGACCAGCCAGGGATACTGGCTCCAGCTACCAGGAGAGTAATGAGGAAGTGGAGGACTAACATCAAGTGCTAATAACCACCAGCATTCAAAGGCCAAAGCTGCTAACACTAAAAGAGCTTATCTTTGCCTAGTCTTGATTTCAGTCACAATTGAGCAAAAGGATCCTCAATGATGATAAAGGGGACTTGACTCTCTTTCATACCCAAAGGGTCCACATTTGCAGCATCACTCCGGGCCTGACAGATTTCACTGTAAAACATATACGCTTAGTAAGTGTCACTGCACAACTGTATCTCAGCCATGTCCTCTAGTAGATGGAATCCTGGGGCAGTAGCAGGTAATGCTGAAGCAAGTCACTTGCCTGTAAGTCAGAAGACATGTACTGAAGTTGCTTTGCCTCTCATTTTCTCAAGGATCTTAACATATTTCACAGCTTCCAAGGGTCTCATTTCTAAAGTGAGAATGGAAGACGAGAAAGAGATTTTCATAGAGGTTAAAAATCCCCACAACAGGGCTGAAATTCTAGCTCAAGTTTAAATTTTTGGACCCATTACTTCTTAGAGTGTTTTTCTTCATCCATAAGATGCACATAATCAGGCTCTTTTCAACAGGCTAATGAAACAAAGGAATGAGATCAGCCTTGTAACGTGTTTAGCATACTGCCTGGCACATAGTACAAATGCAAAAATGATTATGAAAATTAGATTATAATGAAACTTCTTTGCAGCCCAGAGGGTCTATATACATAAGTAGCCAAAACTGCCTTTCTATGTTGTGTCTCTTTTTCTGTCCCAAGTCTGTTTCATATTAAAATGCTGCAACTTGGTAGTGAGGGAAGAACTTATTCAATAATTCAGAGCACCAAACAACAAACCAACTGATACCAATGCTTCAGCACTGATTGTAAGTCATGAAGGTTGTCTTCATCTTTTCAGTGGAAGAAATGAGGAGACATTTATTCAAGGTCAAATATATCGAAGAACCATCCAAGAGAGACCACAAAAACAGTCTCCTCTCCAAGTCTTCTGGCTGTCCTTATTAATGATGTGTGAAAGTTATTAGCATGCTTATTACTGCTCTCTCCTTTTGGCTTTTTTCAATTATCACTACATACATAACCCCCTGCTCAAAGCTCAGAACTAAATGCTGCTCAACACTCAGACCTTCTCACTGCCAGAGGCAGACACTTCTCTAAAAATCAGAGTATTGTTTATAAGCTTGAGACCATTACTACAAAATGCACTATACAAATTAGACATTTTATATCCCTGCAGTTGAATAATAGAAGCAGCACTCAAAACCCTAATGAGACATCTGCATCATTGAATTACTAGTATTTACATGGGCCTCAGTGAACCCTAAGAGGAGAGTCTGCTTATTTCCTACTAACCCCAGAATAAAGACAAGGTTCTTATTTGCCCCTACAAATAAAGTTTATTTCTTTAAAAAAACTAGACTCTACAGTTGGGTTCTTCTAGAGTTCCTAGTTGTAATGAAAGAATGGCAGAAAAATTCATAAGAAAGAAATTTGTTTAATAAAAAATTAGTTATTCCAAAGGAATTGCCCCAAAATAATTGCACTTACTATGTCTTTGCACTGATTTCTGGCTCCCGACAGATCTGCCTCTTCACTGTATGTGTCACATCTACATAAGGTTAATTTCATCACAGGCAGTATTTTCTGAATCACTTTATGTGTTGTCTGTAGAGAGAGACAGCTGGTGCTCTTGACCATTCCATACTGATTAATCAATTAGGACTTGGTGGAGTCCAGAGTACTGAGAAAAGCAGTGGACGCTTAACCACTGTGCTGATGGCATTTTAAATACATTTGTCTATTTTCTCAAATTTCAATTGAAGAAAACCTTGAGTTTATACTTGAGAATTAAAGCACAATAGTACTACTACAGGCCTTTCAGGACAGATCAGAAAAAATTTAGCAAGCCCGAACTCCTGACACTGGTCAACCTTCCTGAAGGACAGCCTGAAACAAGGGATCTTCTTATGGAAGCTTTCAAGGTTCTCACCATGTAACCTCGGCCGGCCTCAAGCTTGTAGTGATCCTCCTGCCTTATCCTCCTGGGTACCACTATGAATGTCTTAAATGGACTCAAGGTTTTCTGTGGCACCCACAAGTCTGAGCCTACCAATTCTTTGGCCAAAAATGACCCTATTTGAATAGTTGTTTTTTAGGATTAGGGTAGATAGTTTAAATCTTTGATAAAGATCACATAAGCTAAATGAAGTTCAAATTCGTCTGGATAAAAATAGGCATTAGGAACAGACTTTATTTAGGTTGAATAAATAAATATTGAATAATGAGGTTTTTATACTCACATTTGCAACTTTTATTATAAAATGTGCTAATGCATTAATCAGTGGCCATGTTGGCCACATCTTGACATGCGTCCTGATATTTTTATTCCCACTCTCTCTAAGTAAAGCCCATGTATGAAATCCTAGTTTTTCAAAAACAAACACAATTACTAGGTGCCTTACAGAGTGTCTCTCAGCCAGAACAGTCAGTTAAATGTAGCCATTGAGAGATGAGCTTCCACAGCAGGGGATTATAGACAAGTCATTTTACCCTGTCAGCTTCCCCTGTGAGATGCTATGCTGTGAGAATAAATGAGGAAACAACTTCTAAGCCAGTGTTCTCTGCTCATTCCCTATTATTGTTATCAGAACATAAATTTTCACAGTACACCCATGTAGCAAGCACCCTGATAATGTGTTAGATAATGTGAGAAGATAGGGGTTTTATTTTTCAATTAAATCTTTGTTGCTCTTAGCAGCTGCTTGCATTTCAGCTTGTTTTTCTTTCTTGAATCGATGACCTTGAGTTGTTCCTTCCCACACCATCATCCAAAAACATGAAATGGACAGAGCTGGGTTGGTTTTCCTAGTTAGCTCATTCATAATGAGTGAATATTGCTTGTGAAGATCACTGGGATGAGTGAGGGACCAGCCTTAGCACTGTACCCTTTTTCAATAATTAGTACAGGAAAAATTTGTACAAAAATACAAGTAACTGGAAATGGAACAGATTTTGTTAGAGTGGTGTCCTTCAATTCCCTGAAGTTTTTCGGAGTTACATTTTAAACATAACACAGTAATTTTGCAATAAAAATGATTTTGAATAATCCTGAGTATATTTTCGAACTATGTTTAGAGTAAAAAAAAAAAAAAAGAAATGACTGGGTTTTACTATTACCTGTGAACATCACACCGCACACCTCAAAAAAATATAGTTTTATGTATCAACAACCAAATTTTTAAACATCAAATAAAGAATTTATGTGACTTGTAAGAGACTGTATTCACCAATCATAAGATGTATTCATTTTCTCAATATTAGTATTTTACAAGGTCCATTTGTTTGTCACATAGGTGTTTTTCTATAATATAAGGAGTGAATAAGAGAAACAAAAGAGGGGAATTTTTTAATGGATTTTTGAGCAAAGATGGTGCTCACCTCTGTGTAAACTTTCCAATGATTGGTTTAGATTGAAATATATCTTAACAAAATTAAAATACATATTAAATATGACCTTGTTTTACCAAGAGTGTACATAATCATACAATCTGTGATAAAAAAAATGGTGAATGTTTAAATTTTTTAAAGTTTATTGCAGTAAAAGACACATTGCCATTAATTCCCCCTCAAAGTACTTTCCCTTACTGCAAACCCACTTACCACATACTTCTGGCCACTTCTGTAGCAGTTCCAAGTCCCTTTCAGGAATATCTTTGTCATGGCTGCCTGAATGTCCTGAAACAATTCAAAACATTTACCTTTTGTGGCCATTTGGACTTTGGGGAAGAGACAGAAGTCGCTCAGTGCCAGATCCAGTGAATAAAGTAGATGAAGACTCACCATAACGTTTTCATCAGTCTGCCTTCCCTTTGGATGACACTCAGCAGCAGCATTCGCCATATTTTTATCACAATTCATAAAGACAGTCATGAAAATGAAAGGCTTTCAAAAGTGCTTCAGAAAGTGACAAGAATGACAGGATAAGTGTGTTTGAAACAAAGTAGAGTATTTTGAGGGAGATTAACATCTTTTTACTAACAAAAAATTTTAATTTACACACACACCAAAGTTTGATCAGGCCATATATATAATATTCACATGCACAGTAATCTGAGACAGCCTGCTACTTAATTATAGCAATGCATGTGTAGTGTCTGGCAGTCCCGACCAGTCAGTTCCTAAACTAACAGTCTCTGTACTGAATTCAAGTGATTCAGTCCATAGTAGAGCAAGTTGACCACCAAACCCTTTTGGTCACCTCGGTTAGAGGTGAATCAATCACCAAAGCTTTACCTAGGGGTTCAAAAGAAAAGAGCAATGAAATGTATCTTTTTAAAACACAAGTTATAATAGTGGTAAGGGATAAAGTCTCTGTCTTCGTCCCAAAAATCATCTAAGCCATCAAACAACTGACACAGAAACAGGAACTCTTCCAGAGATACCTAAGGTAAAGCTAATAAATAATGCCCCCTCTTCCTCCCAAAGAGGTCTACTATAGGACCTCACTTGGCAAAGCGACTCTGCGTGCGTGATTTAGTTAGAATCTTGAGATGGGGAGGTTTTCCTGGATTATCTGAGTGATCCCGGTGTCATCACAAGGGTCCTTGTGACTTCTTAGAGCAGAGGGCAGAAGTGGCAAGTCAGAGAAGAAGATGGGACGACAGAGCACAGATTGAAGTAATACGGGGCCCTGAGCCAAGAACTGCAGGCAGCCTCTGGAATCTGAAAACACTGAGGAGAGAGCTTCTCCCCTGGAGGCCCACCCGGGCAGCCCCGGAGGAAACAAGGTAGGGGGATGACGGAAATCAGATTATTAAAAATCGCAGAGCCTCCCCAAAGGGCGGGAAATTTATCAAGCGTGTTTCCCTTTTCCATTAAAATAGTAATGTTTGCCCAGAAATCTGTGAACATAGAAGAACTCTAAGTATGTCTTAAGTGGGCACATACTTGTGTTTTCCTAAATTCATGATGTAGAGAGCAGGACTAAGAGCCAGAGACCACTGGGGATAGAAAAGTATTAGTTTTTGAAACAATGGATCCAATCCAAATGTCATGGGCCAGCTTGAATTCTAGTGAGCCTAATGGTTTTTGAAAAGTATCTGTTAGAACTATTCTCTCTGCCAGGCTCCAGAATAAAACCACAAGTAGGAATTGATCTGTTGTATTTTATAAAATCCAAATGCTGTTTTTCTGTTCGAAATACTTATTTAAAAGAATCTGAAATATGACATAAAAGAAGAAATCAAGACAGTATATGGTAACCTCACACTGTCAGGTCACAACCTCACAATCTCTCCATCTTTCCCTCCCCAGGGGTCCAACAGTGCTTTCTTCCCACCCACTAGGGAGCTGTGACTCCCAGGAAGGGCTATTTATACTTCATATATTCCTGGGCCACATTTAAAAATGTCCAAGGGTGTCCAGAGCTTTGGAACTAAGTGTGTCCTCATTTGGTTTCACTGAACTGAGAAAGAATAAGTGAGAAAAAGCAAAGGGGATTCAAATGCTTGCTATCTTGTCAGTGCTTGCTTTCAGGAAAGTCTAAGTATTTAACAATATTCTCTCCCCCACCCCCCACTTTCTCCCTAAACTAACACAGGTATGTCGCCCTCACCAGGTGGGAAAGCCCTTTCTCCTCTAAAAGTGACTTTCAAGCTCAGTGGCTTTCTAAGCCTCCAAATTTCTTTCACACTGGCTTCACATGAACTTGAGATTTCCATCCCTAAGATCTAGGATTGACCAAAGAGGCTCCCGTAGGAACAAATGACAAGGCCAAGATAGTAGCCTTGGAAAGTTTGTGAGCTAATCTCGGAGGGAATTTAAACCACACAAGCCTCTGTTAAATCCAATGGCAGTGTCTAAAAAACGTGTGTAGGGCTGTTGATTTAGCTCAGTGGATCCACCGCCTGTTGAAGGACCTGAGTTCAATCCCTGGTACAGAAGGGGAAGGGGAAGAGGAAGGGGAAGGAAAATCATGTGTGTGTTTGCTGATGGCAGATGGATTGGAGGAACAGTCTCAGGCACAGCCGGCCCTGTTGCTTGCAGCCATCCCTACGGCAACTCTGGAAGAGAAGTTTCACCTACAGAAAGCCTCCCTAGTGAGACTTCCATCGAGGGGTTAGAGAGTGCGATGGTTAATTGTGATGTCAACTTTAATAAGAGACACCTAGCAGATTGGTTTAGGACAGTTCTGGGTGTGTCTGTATGATTGACTTACTGAAGAGGGAAGCCCCACCCTGGGTATAGCACCAACTGATAGGCTCATAACTGGGATGGGAAAAAAGGAAAAGAAGAAGGCAGTTTCATCTCTGCTGCTTCAGAGGAACTCCAGTCTTCACCATCACGTTTGGACATCAATCTCCAGACTTCAGTACAGAAGTTGGAAAGTCTGTGCCTTTCCAACATAGACCCCTGGCTCCCTGATATGGATTCACAAAGGCTCTGCAGTGAGCTCCAGGCCTTTGAGTTTTGACTGGCTCCCTGTTCCTAGTGAACAGTTAGTGAACCCTAACTGACCGCAAAGTGATCAGTAACACCTTTCCCTTTCCAGACTTTGTAATTAATAAGTAATGGGGGTTATCATATCTTTCCAGGAAAACCCACATTCATCTCTCACATGCACTGAGTACTTTTATCTTTGCTCTCTCTCTCTCTCTTTTTTTTTTTTTCTTTTGTATCAGAGATCAAACTCAGGACCTTGTGCTTTCGAGGCAGGTGGCAGAATCACTGAGCTAAATCCCCGGCCCTCTCCCTCTTTTTCTATTTAGAGTCCAAGCTCACTCTGTAGAGCCAGTTTCTCTTCCATTGTTCACTTTTCTTCTTGAATAAATTTTGCCCCTGCTTACAAAAAATTAAAAATAAGTAATTGGGAAATAAAACTACAAGGAAAATGCAAGTGAGGAGCAAACTACCATCTTTCTGACCAACACAGGCCAGACCAGAGACTATGCTTAGATTTGAGCAATAAAAGGCTTCCTAAAACTGAACATAATTAGCCAGAACTACCCAATGGCATTAGTCATATATTGCTGTAATGTTGAAAAAAAACCCAAATTTAGCATCTTAAAACAAAACACATTTTTAAGTGATGGGGTCTCACTCATCTGATGTTACATGGCTTGGATGAAGAATGTGCCCTGAAGTCCTCCAAAGTCTCCAGGTACTCACAGGCAAGGCTTTGGAAGGGGATTCCATCATGGCTGTGCTTGGCTGAGTGTGCTATGGAGAGGCAAAGGCCGGTCGGAAGAGATAAGTCACAAGGATTGTGACCCGGAAGAGTATATCTCCCTCCAAGCCCTTCCCTTTTCTTTCTGCTTCCGGGCCACTGTGACATGAAGAGATTTTCTCCACCGAAGCTCTTCCACCACATCATTTCTACGCCTAAGCTTGCTGGACACAGGCCAAAACTTCTGAGACTGTGAGCAAAATAAACCTCTCCTCCTTTAAATTGCAGGTGTCAGGTGTTTTATCCCAGCAACAAGGAAAGTGAGTAGGACCCCTGAGCTTAAGCACTATACCTCAGCCTTCCAAGTAGCTGGGACTATGGGCAAGCACCACTTCACCCTGCTACACACATTTATCTTCTCACAGTTCCATGACTCTGGGCTTCGGTGCAGAAGAACTGAGCCCCTCGGTTCAGGATCTTTCAGGAGGCTGTAGCCAAGGTGAGCTGGCCCCTGCAGAGCACCTGCTTTCAGGTCCACTCTTGTGCCTGCTTCTCCCACCAGCTATTAGACTGAGGCCTTCAGTTCCTTGGTGCTCATGGGCTTGAGACATCAGTCCCTGCTCTGTGGCCTTCCATGTGGCTGTTCACTGCCACTTTCTACCTGCTGCAGCAAGGGCTCCAACAGAAAGAGAAGAAGAAAACCATAAGACAGAAGTTTCAGCCTTTTGTAACCTAATCTCAAAAGTGGTATCCCACCATTTTTCTCCACGTTCTGCTTCTTAGAGTGGACCCTCCAGGTCTGGCCCACACAAGAAAGCAAAGGCTGCGGGAAATGTTTGCAGGTGGCACTCCGTGACAGACAGGAGGCTGCGCTGGGGCAAGGCCAGATGCCCTTCTTAGTCCTCTATGAGGAGAAGAAAAAGTCCCTGCTCCCTACAAGACAGTTGCGCAAAGGAGAAGTAGTAGAGAATGGCTACCTTGAATATGCTGTTTCATATCCACCAATAAGATAAATAAATCCCAAATGAGTGTCAGGGTAGTGGAGAAAGACTACCAGCCTTAGGTCACTAAAGCAGGGAAGGAAATGGGAGAAGAGCAGGGCCTTCCACATTGAAAGGAAAGTCAGGCATAAGGAAAGAGAGCTCCCTAGCAGAATACCCTATTTATAATATGGTGCCCGGTTTGCATAGAAAGAAATGGAAGCTTAGAGAGTTTGAACAACCCAAGGTCACACAGATCCTGTGTGATGCAGCCAGATCTATAAAAACTAATTCCTTGTATTACATACTGACCCCATATTCAGGACCTGCCTGGAAACAATTGTGTGAAGACATTTATACTTGCACGTGAAAATATCTCATTTCAAGAATAATGCTCCACTATGCCTTCTGTGTCCTTACACGTCCCCTAAGTTTGAAGTTTTACGACAGTGAGGAAACCATGGTTTCACCAGAAAATCAAATATATACCTGGCTTAAAAGTGAGCAGGCAGATGCCACCTGTCTGGGAAAACTGAACGACCAGAACTGTGCAAGCAGTGCTTTACCAGCAGGACTTCAGTAGTTTGTGGACCACCCTGAAGTGGTGACACCCAGTGGAGGTTTGTCCAGGGAGTCTGGGTGGGCCGTGCCATTCCTAAAAACCTTACAGGAAGAGAAAACACTGCTTTGAACATGAGACAAGAGCCTCCACGCTCAATATCCGTACTCTCAACATCCAGCGATTGCCCTTTTGGAAGACAAACCTAAGGTCCCAAATGGTACAATCATGAGCTGCTCTGTAGCCGAAAGTGATTCTCATCTCCTCACATCGCCATCTTCTATCTCACCCTCCATCCCCTCCTAAGGTATTTTAAGTTTCTACCTACTCCCCCCAGCACCACTGTCACAGCTTTTCCCTGCGTGACCTTGCGGTTACCTGCTGGCTTTTCTTTGCAAGGCGCTGTTTACTCCCTGCACAGCCTCTGCACACCCACTAGCCCCGCAATGGCTGCTCTGTTGCTACCTTACACTTTCTCCTTCATGGCAGACTAGCCTCCGTCCGTACGGCCTCCACCCCCAGATGCCTGTCTGTCACTGTGTGGCTCAGGCAGGATGGAGGTAAGCTATCAGCCTAGCTTTTTCATGGGGGCATTCTTACTAGATTCTATTGAAATCTTTCTATTACTGAAATACTAAAGTTCTAAATCCAAACGCTGAAGTTCTAAATCCAAAATACGTCACAAGTGTATGGGGAGCTCAAAGTGGTACTGAGGCATTCACATCTGGGTTTCACAGACCCACTTGTTCATCCTGGGAACTACTGAAAAGAAGCTCAAGTTCAGAAAATAGCATCCTGAGTTCACCAATGACAGTTCAGACTCACACGTGAAGATATGTCACATATACAATGGACCCTTAAATTATGAACTCAATCAGGTCTAAAGGGCTGGTTGTAACTCAAGCTGGTTGTAAGTCAGTACAGCCAGAGATCTGAATGTTACCAGATAACAAGAGGCAGATGAATCTTCCATTCATCTCATTAACCCAAGTTTTTCATATGTCAGGCCGGTCATAATGTAAGGGTCCACTGTATTCCTAAATATACACTTAAACTTTGACATTATGAGAAACCACTGAAATGTTCTCATCTTCATCTTCTACATTTGTTGTCTAACATGGCATAACCCCTTTTGACCATAATCAGGAGTTTGGCAAGATAACAAACTTATTTTTTGCATACGGTATTTATAACTTGCACACATACTTACAATGGTGAAAAGTTTGGTCGTTGAAATAATTTACCTTGACATCCTGATTATTGACCTCAAGATCATAGATCACGTTCCTGCTTTAACTGTAGGGACAATGAGGAATTTTGGCATGGACTGTGTAATAATCCTAACCAAAGCCATAGCACAGCTTTCATTTGCTCTGTGATGTGGTAGCTCTTCATCCAACTGAACCAAAAAGATAACTATGTTTTACTTAAACATAAATAGCCATGATAAAGTTAACTGACAAGTATGAACTAGTCACAGGAAGAAATTATCAACAGTGACATCACAGATCTTATCAATCTCAGAATACAATTTTTTCTTTCCTTATTAAGACAAATATTTTCATATTTTGTTTAATGGAAACATGTTGTGTTTTCTCTTCAGCATATGCAAATAGCCAGCATCACTATTCTTTTTATTTTGGAGCCATCGTTAAATAAAAGGGCTTGAGCACAAGCACTACAATATCACAACAATCAATCTGACGACAGAAACAGCTGCTGAGTGACTAATGTAAGAGTAGCATATACATCATGGATACAGTGGACAAAGGGATAATTTGTATCCCAAGTAGGGCAGAACATGACAGTATAAGATTATGTTATGCTACGGAGAACAGTGTACAATTTAAAAGTTGTGAATTGTTTATTTCAGAAACTTGTCATTTACTAGTTTCAGGCCACAGTTGGGCATGAGTAATCGAAACTACAGAAAGTAAAACCATGGAAAAGAGAAGACTTCTGTAGTATTTGCCTGAATATCTTATTGAAATGGGTAGTCATTCCCTGAAATCAGTAAGCAAAGTGAAACTTCACTTCTTAAGAAGAGTCAGTTTGGGCCAGTGATGTAGCTCAGTGGTTCCGCCACCTGCCTCGAAAGTGCAAGACCCAAATTCGATCCCCAGTATAAAAAAAAGTCAGTTCTATACCTTCTAAAGATGAAAATGTACTGTACCTGCTCAGCATTACACAGAAACGTCAGGAGTATGATACCTGCTCATGCAGGTAGACTGTGTATCAGTTGCACACTGCTGTGTAGAAATCCCAAAACATAATGGTCCAAATAGCAATGGTTTATATAGAAGCATGATTTTGTAACTTAGAGCAGGATAAGCAGGACTGTTCTGTCATCAACTGGTATTTCTCAGCATCGGGGCTCTGAAGGTTGGTTAGGTGCCTCTGCTTCTGGCCTTTTGGGCAAGGGTAGCTCAGCTGAGCTCCATGTGGTCTCATCCTACAGCAGGCTGTGGTGGGCACAGCCTCATGACCCTGGCAAGGCTCCAAGAGTGAGTAGAAGGGCTGCAGTCTTGTGAGGCTGTATTAGCTTTCTGTTGCTACATAACACTAACCACAAACTTAGTCCCTTAATAAAACATTCAGTAATTAGCTCACAGTTCCCTACATCAGAAATCCAGTCCACTGTGACTAGTGTCTCTTTGCTGGGTACCACAAGACTGACATCAATTATTAGTTCTTATCTGAAGGCTCTGGGTAAAAAAAAGTCTTTTTCCTGCCTCACTCTCATTGTTGGCAGAATTTAGTTCCCTGTGGCTGTAGGACAAAGGTCCCTACTTCCTTGCTGGCTGTCAGCCAGAGGCTATTGTCAGGCCTTGAGCCACCTCATATTTCTTCCCGCCAGGCTTCCCACCATCTCCAAGCCAGCCAGGCTCTGCTAACTCCTTCAGACCTCCACCTACCTCCGTCTATGACCTCCAGAGACAGATTGAAAGGCATCATGATTAGGTGAGGCCCACCTAGACCACCTCTTATCTTCAAGTAGTAAAGACTGAGTATTAAAGTGACTTGGAAGATTAATTATACCTGCAAATCCTTTTTGCTTTCTAAGGTCAAATAAATGATCATTGTGCCCAAGCACAGTGAAGGCCAGGATTACACAGGGGAGGGGTCATGGAATTCCACCTCCTCCGGAAATTGGTTCAAGTTGCTCACATTGGTTCCACCTTACTCCACTCAGAAGACCAAAGAAGGTCATCCCAGTGAAGTGGTGGGGAAATAAAAGCCACAGCAAAGTCCCAGCAAGAAACTCAAAGCTGAAACTTTTCCTTTCATATTTTGATATTTCTAGTCTCAAGGAGATTTAAATTTTATCTTCCTAATAAGTCTAAGATCCCATCTCTCTTCTGCATATTAAATTGAGGTCCTTGTTTTTGGAAAGGTTCCCCATAAACTCAGGAGTGCAAAGAGGTAAGTTTCAGTTAATATAAAATGGTTAGTAAAAGGGGAAAAAGAGATTTTCTGTCCTCAGTGGGATTTTATCTACTTATTATTAAATATTTTTGAGGTTTGAGGAGCAGGGCCAGAATTAAACAAGGCTTCAAAACTCTGCATCCCTTTTGGGGGGAGGATGTACTGAAATCATGGCCTACCTGTGTTTAAATGGGTTTTCAGAGCCAAATTAGTTGAAAGAAAATTAAAAGAGATTATTTGCTGTAAAATTCTGGGCCATCTTGGCAATGGGCCCCAAGTATAGAATGAGCACTTATGGGAAACATATTTCCTTTAATGGTTCTCAACAACTATTGCTATTCATGTCTTTCTCTACGTACAGCACCTTGCTGCTCTCCCCTCAGCTAAGTGGGCCAAACTTACCAGCATGTGCATAATTCCAGGAGTCGGGTTTGCCAAAACTTGCAAAAGTTTCCATTGCTGATTAAAGTCTAGCCAATAATATACCCTGAGTATCCAAAGAGGGTAAGGCAAATTACTCACAAAATAACAAATTATTTTCGAAGGGAAACAGTAAAGAGAAGGTTGGGGAAACGTTGAAGTTTGAGCTGCACAATGTTTGCATTTGTTAGCAGATTTATTTATATTTATTGCAGAGCTTGAATGTTGTTTCTTAGCTTCTTCACATGACATTCCGATAATCAGCATGGGTGGAAAGCTCAGAATAGCAAGGATTTGCCAGCAAATGTGGGCCCCATTTTACATATGAATATATTTTTTTGTCACCTTCCAATTCTGTGTATGTTATTGAAGAAGCACTGGGCATGTTGAACTTTCTTTTTCAAAAAACTATCAGCTTCGCTGGTGGTCTGTATTATTTCCACATTTAAGCAATAAGGTAGCATTTCTTTTTAAAAATGTGACTTTTTTTAAAGTTAAGTTTGTTTCCAGATCACCCAAAAAGACAGCTGAAGTCTATTAAATATGTTGATTGCTATTATTTGGAAAAGGTGTTGGCAAACTGTTGAGTAGGGTGTGAAATTGCTGATGTATCTTTCTGACAACGTAAGGACGAGACCAGAGGATGGCAAGGAAACGGGAACCTGGGCGTTGATGAGAACGGGGGAGGGACTCTTCTTCCACTTCCTGCCCTCTGCTCCCATCAGCAAGGGTGTCAAGTGTCTCTAAAGCACGGATTCCATCCAGACAGTTAGGTCCGCCTGTCTCTGACCTTGTACCTGCCCTTCAGAAACCTCTCTGTGAGTAGGGACCTGGAAGCTGCCTTCACTCTGGGGGCTATGTAGGCAGACTGTGGAATAGCTCCTGGGACCCCCAAACCACATGTTCTACGTTCTAAGGAAATTAAACAGAGATAGTCCTGGTCCTCAACATCATTGCGGTTTATAACATTTATTCCCCTATGTCAATGAACAAACAGATGCTCACACTTAACTGTCTTCACTCAACAGTGGCCAACTACAGCACAGCGACGGTGAAAGAGACCAGGGTGGGGTCCTCAGCAGCCTTAACTCTGCAGCGATTTTAATGCTTTTTGCTTTCAGTTCATCTTCCTGGTGATTCTATGAAATTTAAGATCATGACAGGGGCTGGGGATTTAGCTCAGCGGTTCGCTGGCCTGCCTTGCAAGTGCAAGGACCCAAGTTCAGTCCCCGGTACCAAAAAAAATAATAATAAGATCATGACCAACTTCTTGAAATACACCATACTCAACTATAAGCCAGGATGAAAACATTTATAAAGGTCTCTTCTTTCACATGTACTTAAAGTGAGATTAGAAGGAAAAAAAAACTAAATTAGGTATTCACATATAACCTTTTGAGAAACTAATGAGAGCAGAAAAGGTACCTTGATGTGAATAATTCTTGTGTCATGTGATCACCTAAAATATTTCCACCCTCTTAAATTTTTATTACTAAACTACAGCATTCTCCTGTTTGTCATGAATAAAGAACAAGAAGTCTATCTCTTATTTGTTTTCCCCACTGAAAAAATAAAATTAACCACAACATATTATATTGAGGATCAGTGAGCACGTTTTTTTTTTTTTCCTTTTTGGTACCGGGAATCGAGCTTGGGTCCTTGCGTTTGTGAGGCAGGCGGCAGAACCACTGAGCTAAATCCCTAGCCCCAGAGAGCACATTTCAAGCTCAATTAAAGAAGTAGTTCCTGAAATTAGTATATATTTGTTTAATTACATTAGAAGGAAATAGATTTAAAATGTTGTGGGTAAAAATAGGCAGAATGACTCACAACTAAGGAGAGAAAGCTCTGAGCAAATGTTAATATGATCTGAATAAAAGGAAAGTTGTGTTCACCATAGCACTCTTTTTTATAAAAGTTTATCTGTTGGGAACAAACTAAGTCTTCAGTATTAAAAACAGTTGTATGAATAAAATCACTGACCAGTCACCCTCAAGAGCAAGACGCTGTTTAAGCAAAACTTTTTATGGTGTTGGAAATGTCCAGGACGCACATAGCCATTAACCACAGGTGGCTTCTCACATGTCAATCAATTGAAATTCAGTAAAATGAACAGTGCAGTTTTTTCAGGTAGAGCAACCACACTAAAAGTGCTCAATGGTGACCTGTGGCCAATTGCACCATGTTGAATGACACACTTCTGAAAAACTTAAGAAAGAAGCTTAGGCTAAACAGTGAAAATGCACTCCCAAACATGGGTAGAAATGGAAAATGATTCCCAAAAGACCACTGTAAAGAGGAAAAGGCCCACTTTGTATCATCTGGACTATTTTTTCTTCTTTCCCTCAAGTTTCAACCAATAATTAAAACAAGTTAGCAGCACTTTTCATCCCAACACCTTGAGCAAATTCTCCCCTTGACGTGTGTTTCACTTAATCTGTCTACAGACACCATGCTTTCCAAGTATCTAGTGTGTGCTTTCCGTGTAATTTACTTTTTGGTCCTTTGAGTATATGTATAATGGAAATTTCCCCTACATAAAGCCTATCTATATCTTAACTACCACATTTTCCAAGGCTGTTCCATAAAGCAATTTTCTCTATTTACTTTCGTCTATTTCCACAGCCCAGATCATGCAATAAGATTTCCAAACTGGCAAAAAAGATTAAAATAGACAAAGCCCTTTATTGTATGCGTAAGCCTTTGAAATGTCTTTATTTGCCTATAGGAATGGACATAAAGTAGGGATTCATATGACCATTGGACTAACAGGGAGGGCCAATCACAGATTTCTGCTGATTTTTTAGTTAGGTATCATAGTTCACATATCAATGATAGGGATTATGCATGAATTAATCTACGCAAAATACATAAAATCTAGCTGCAAATGATGTTTGGGAGAAAGGAAAAGTACACTTAACTAGCCTCAATTCATGCTAAAGTAGTTCAAAACTACAATGTTATCATAAGCTTAGAATTCAAGTAAGACAAAAAGCAACCTTATTCCAACCCCAGAATAACTTTATCAGGGGGAATTACTGGGAGATATTTGGTTTACTCTTCTGGAGTCTACTCCAGTCTAAATGGATGGAGGTCAATCCCCCCTCAAAGAAACCTTTTCAAGAAGCAAAGAAGTCCAGACCTAGCCAGAATCTCGGGTCTGCCTAAAGAAAGCCCTCAGAATCTTGTTTCTTCTGATCCCCTGGGCAGATTCACTTACTTGTCATTGTAATCTACACACAGCCCATCTCCAACAAGAGCCATGACACTGCATAAGCTGTATTTCAAATTACTACTGTGGGACCAACTATTAATGAATATATTACTAAGTACATTACCACTTAGACATTTAATACGTTTTACTGGATGTAGAACACTGTTTATAAGTGCATACATATTTTATCTCTAATAAAGTTATAAATACAGTTCACTGCCTGAGCTGTTCATTGGAGTAACATATATTTACATGATTTCCAAGATACATGAACACTTAGCAGGCATTTCCAACCCAAGCACAATCTCAAGTCTAAACCCCTGTTCTAAAGGTTGAACTCAAACGAAATAGTTTGTGTGAAAAAAATAGAATGAGATATGCCCAAGCCACCATGATGATCAGACCTAGTTTCAACGTCAAGCTCAGATGTTAGCTCCTTATTTCAACATCATCCAACATTTTACTGAGAGAATGGGGGGGCAAGGTCATGCTTAGAACATATGTGGAAAGGATCAGGATTAGTAAAAAAACAAAACAAAACCAAAAAACACAAAGAAGGAAAACATACCTGTAGAGAAATTCAAATGTAATACAAAAACTGATCTTCCTTGGAGGGAAACAAGATAGGTTTTTAAACACGGTGTCAGCAAAGTACAGCCCATGAGGGAATGTGTGGTCTGCCTGTTTTTGTAAATAAAGTTTTATTGGCACACAGCTGCAACTCCTTGTGCTATATTGTCTATGGCTACTTTCAAGATAGATAAAATAGTTGTGACAAAGAGTGTAGCTCATCAAACTGAAAATATTTATGACCCGGACCTGCACAGACATGGTTTGCTGAGCTCTGGCTTAGAGTTACACTTTGCTAAAAACAGTAATCACCGGAGTTGTTTCAAGTAGCAACTTTAAACTGTTCTTCCATGTACGGTACAGCATCTGTGCCTCCATCTGCAGGGTTTCTCTCCGCCACATCACTTGGTTGCCTCAAGTACTGAGAATAATTATTTTCTTTAAACATTCAGCGAACTTATCTTCAGGGACTCGAAAGAAGACTGGAAATATCGCTAGGGTTTAATTCCAAAATATGTGTCTGTCTGACACTGGGATTCCACAAGGGCCAGCAGCCAGAATAACAAGACATCCACCCCGAATTCAGCTTTCCCGAGGAGGCTGCTGCACGGCAGTACGGGCCACGGCAGGGAGCCTGAAAAATCAGGCATAACTGCTTTTCCAAGTTTTCACCATAAATAATCATTTTGTAAAAGGTTCCAGTAACTTACCCACTGGGGGGAAAAAAAGAAAAAAGAAGAGGGGAAAAAAAAAAGTGAAGCGGAAGAATGACGCAGAGGTTTTCTCTTCAGCCGTGACCTGCAATGCAATGCTGCCACCTGCAGTATTTCAGCATCTTCACCCACACCTGGGGCTGCAGGGGTCTCCACACATGAGTGCCCATTCCGGGCCCAGAGAAGAGTTTGTCCGGAGCAGCAGGAATCAAAAGGTTTGGAGCAACATTTTCTCTTTGTTCACAGCCTTCTTTCATCCCCGCAAGTGCCACTGTTTCTAGGTTTACTGTTTCCTGATCACTTCCTGGGTACTCGGGGAGATAGTAAGTACAACATAAATGGGCCTGCTCAAACCTGTCCGAAGAACAAGCAAACTGTGCAGATATGGGGCTGAGCATCTGCCACACCCAATGAAGATCCCTGGTCATTGTCACCTGCGGGCTGCGGTGTGGCCATGGCAGTGATAAGACCTAAAGGCTGGGAAAGCCAGTCTGTAAAACCCCTTGGTGAAACTGAGGTTAAATCATCTCTCAGGAGAGTGCTGGCTTCAGCAGCAGATTCCGAAACTGGAGCAATTCAAAGATCAGCCTGGGCCCTGCACAAGGATGGTCCACATACTTCTGAAGTTGTGCATGTTTAAAAAGGAAAATAATTTAAAGGGCAAAATCAAATAAAGCGTAGATGCTCAGAAACAGGGAGGAAGATTTTACAGAGATGGGGAGAGACAGGAGGGTGGGAGGGGAAGAGAAAATAAAAATGACTTAGATGCGATACGTTCATGCCAATTCCCCTGGAGGAATTTAGTAGTATGCATGCCAACATTTGCTAATAAAAAAGAAGCTTTAAAAAATGAAAGGATCTAAAGCAATGCATGGGTGTTCTGGGGCTGTCGTAACAAAATACCTCAGAGTAGACGCTTTAAGAACAGGGCCATTTCTGGAGGGGACAAGTCCAAGAAGGAGGGCAATTTCTACTGAGGCCCAGCCACCTTGCTGAGTCTTTCCTCAGAATCTGTGTGCGGATGGGTTCTATGAGCACCTCAGTCATGAGGACCTCCACTGCACGGCCACTGGGACGGTCCTTCTAATCATTTCATGTGACTTGAATTACTTCTCCAGAGATCCTAACTCCAAATGCAGTTACTGTCTGTCGAGAGCCGCGACGTCAGGATCCTGCCAGCAGGTCCTAAACCTGAAAGGACGAGGACAGAGAGACGGGAGACACCTTTCTTCTCAAATTCCTAGCTTGCTTTATTACAGAACCTCTTCCTTTTATGTGGGAAGCCAGCCATGGCCCATTGGCTTTTTGAAAGATAACATTTGTTCCTCTTTAAGGACTGCACGTGTCAAATTTGTTTCTGACCCTGCACGAAAGAAACTCGGATAGCCAAAGATCTGTAGGAGTCAGGTACTTCCTGTTAAAGATCTGACGTTAGCTATAGGAGTCAGGTGTTTCCTGTTGACGTGCCTTTAAAAGGCTGATGCTTGCTTGCAATAAACGTCGCCTTGATCAGACTCTTGTCTTGGCGTTCTTCCTTTCTCTCTGCCCCATCTCCACCCTGCTGCTCTTTCAGGTTTGAGACACTGCTGGACAGTGCCGGCTCGCGACACTTTTATACTCTCCAGCTGCATGGGAGCGAGGGCTGCACGGGAGCGAGTGTACCGCCCACACATTCCAGAGGGAAACAATAACAACCATTATGGGTTACATCTGCTAGGCAATAGATCAGACCACCAGCTGAACTAGCCCATTGCTATAGCGACGGCACGTCCACACTGCTCGGGTGAATCACAGGTCAATATGGCTGCGCTCGTGTCGTCTTCCTTTACAATGCTCTCCATAACTGTCTAATGTTCTCGGGGTTCAGATGAATTAGCACAGGGTCAGGAAAGTGCAATCCAGCTGAGAAGAGGAATTGATAAGCTAGCTACAGCACCTGCTTCTAATGTCTGTGCCTAAAGGTAACACAACACAGTAAGTAATAAATTGTTAAGATACAAGGAAAGAATAAAAGGAGAGAGAAAGAGAAGACATAAGAAAAGAAAGGGGAAAGAAGATGGTGGAGGGGAAAAGCTTAATGAATGGCTGAACTCTAAATTTATCCAAACAAGAGCTCGTATTTAATTAAGAAAGTCACCCCATCTCAGCTGCTCAGAAGTTGAAAGCAGGAAATTATGGTGAAAATTAGATGACCCCAGCCAGAAGGACTCTGTCCTTTCCTCTTATGCCTGCCTCATACAAATGCTGTCTGGAAGCTACAAAGTCATTGTGGCCACTGAATAACCCGAAACTATCAAAGAAATGCACAAGGATAGTCCCCAGAGGGCCGGAGACGTAATCCAAGATAAAGAGGCAGAGAGATGTGGATTTCCTATTATTGAAATGTTACTCGTGGTCCCTGGCTGAGCATTTTCATCTGCAGTGTCTAGGGCAGTAGAAAACCCTCAGCTTCCTACCACTGTTAGAGTCAGGGTTTTGACAAGGGAATACATTAAATACAGGTCACATAATTTATAGGATTATTTTATGATAATTACCCAAAAAGTCAAATACAAAGGAATGCAAGAGATTAACCATACACTAGAGGCCCCCAAAAATCCACCCAAGGGCCTGGATTCCACAGTGTCCCGCACAAGTCCTGCTAAAGGTTTAGAGTCCAAGGCTGTGTCCTCCTCGAATCCAGCCAGTGGCCCAGAGCCCACGGCAATGTCTCATGCTTTGTCCGTATTGAGGATCTGCACCTGGAAGGCCCAGGCCAGTGGTGGAAGCCAGAAAATCTATGCTCATGACATGAAGGATTTGTGCCAGCGGGCAGAGGGATCCACATCGAAGACAGGCAGTGATGCTCACCATAGAGGTCAGAGCTCCCCTGATGAAAGCAACAGCCATTCCCAGCGATAGCAAGGCCCGGAGCTCATCCCCCAAGGCGAACAGCCAAGTTCACATCGGGAAAACCACGTGCAGCCAGCTTCTCCGGGAAAATCAACAGCCCACGATCTTCCTCTCCAGGGCTCTTTTTGTGGCTACTGGTAACGATCCTCAGGTGGATCCTCCACACCCAGACCACGCTGATTCAGTTCAGCTGGGGGTTACAAGTTGACCGGTGCTTCATTAACCACGACCACAGGGTTCCTGACTGCACAACCAGGGACAGACACCCCGCCCTGCCCTGTGATATGTCTCTCTTTTCCACCTCCTGGACCATGCTAGTTAAGGAGTTGTGTGTGTGTCCTCCAGTTTATTATTTCTTTTTAATAAACAGAACAACAGCCGCCAGTTATTGATTCCTGCCACATGTGAGGCTCACTCTAGGCATTTCCTTGGATAACCACCTTTTGATACTCAGCCACAGTAAGAGCCACTTTAGAACAAAACTGTTTTAAAAAATGCAAACCACTTAAAATCATATCTTATATCCATTTCATTTAATGCTTTTAGAAAATCTCACAGGTTACAAGTCAAACAGTTTAAATTCTTTTTCCTTGCAACGTCACAACAGTTGATACATTGTAGCTGTGGACATATTTTGCTTCAACTCAGGTGCTGATTGTTTCTCTCCACGGTCAATTTTGAATCATAAAACACACCGAGTGTCAGGCAACACAACTTTAGATGCCCATCTTCCCGAAACAGTGACTGGGAGAATCCCTACAGCGGTTACTATTGGCCAAAAGGTGTCCTTCACTAATGGAAAAAGTTCAAATGAAGAATCATTGGTCTTTATAAGCATAATTCCAGGTGCTGGATATAAGCGGTTAAAGAGAGGGACTCCTTAAGCATTGTGTGGTGCAATTCTGCCATCTGGTGGTAGGCGTGGGGTACTTTCCACTTAGTTAAGGAATGTGACCTAAATTTGTAACAATGTTCCTAAGTCTCCTTTCATTCATTTTATTACTCCCCCAAAATTTCTAGTAGAAACAAAGAATCTGGTTTGTACTCATAGCCCTTGACGAATCGGACTATAGTGTAAAGCAGGGGTAAGGTCGTTCCGGGAGCTCACTGCCTTAGACTTGGACAAGGGGGCCACCAGCGCTGCCCGGCCCTAGAGGACTCAGCTCGGGTCTCCCGCAGCTGTCCTCACCCAGGTCTGAGTCCTGAGGCCAGGGGGCCAAGGGATGTCCACACCCGAGCCCTTTTGTAGTATTTTCCTCCCGTGATGGAGATCTAACTCAGGGGCTCAAGCATACTAGACAAACTCTCTAACTCTAAATGACACAAAACCTAGGCCCGGGCCCTCCAAACCGTTTCTTCCTGCTACTTGCCCTCTCTCACCTCACCGTCAGCGCCACTTCCCGGAGCCCTTAATGCTCGAATGCTCTCACTTTGCCTGAGGTTTTAAATGATTAGCAGCAGGCTACTGCTTCTCAGATATCATTTACATTTGATCACCTTCCTGACATATCATGACCCACGTCTTCTCGAAAATAATAACGTTTCAAACCATAGCCTGGGTGTGCCCAAGAACAGCAGCGCGTTTTCCAAATCTTGGTCCTCTACTGCCACCTTCAGGAATCTTGTGGTAACCGCATGTTCTACAGCAGCTGTGTTCTGGTACCGGGGATCAAACTCGGGTCCTTGAGCTTGGGAGGCAGACGGCAGAATCATTGAGCTAAATCCCCCCCTCCGGCTGTGTTCTTAAAGCTAGGTTAGAAAAGGACAATAAAGGCTGACGTTTAGGTCAGAATCACAAAAGCTTATAACATTCTCTTTGCTATTCTATCAAACAACAGAATAATTAAAATATCGAACACTACATCTATAATGTAGGTATAGGTAATAAAAGCTTATAAATGTTTTGTCTTTTATAGGACAAAACTAAGTGGGGATAATATGTATTCATCCTACACTAAGAACCATTTACAAGGTTGTTTAAGGCCAGTCTGGAAACACAACGAGACCCTGTCTCAAAAAAACCAACCGACCAACAGGATGGACAAGTCTAAAGGGCGCAGGCTGTGCTGTAAGTGCAGAGGGGAGAGGCGTCGCTGATGTGTCCAGTGTGGGAGGGAGCATGGGAAGGAGACTGAAGCTAACACCCAGATATGGGAAGCTGCTGCGGCCTGAGAGAAGGCCTACACGTGAGGGGAGTAGATCTAGAATTGTACGCGAGACCCAGGTGGGGGATTCGCTCTGTCTCCTGATGCTTTGGCTCGAGTGCAGCAGTGGAACCTCACTGAGCCTGTACGTGTCTATCTGGAAAAGTCCAGGCACTGGCATTGCTGAATTGACCTAAGACTATGCAAGATTTAGCTGCAATTTCCATAGAATGGTATTAAAATATTCCAAGCCACTACATAAAGTTGGGCATACACATTAAACTTAATTTGAAAAAAAAAAAAACTTATCAACCCTCAAAGGAAATATCTAGAAATGAAGATGAAGTCACCTGCTAGGCACAGTACTCCTATCCTAGTACTGGTTTGCAATGAATTTTCATGTTACAGAGTTCTGAAAACTTTGGAGTCAAATTTTTCCTCGGTTTATATATGCTTTAATAAACTTCGTAGATTGGAGTGAGGTTTATTTTTTGGTTTGAAGGTTAATTTTTTTCTTCACACAAGCCTCTTTCGAGGCTTGGACCACCTGGGCTCACTTCTCGGCCTCAAGTTGTTTTTATATGATTTTGTGCAATTTGAGAATTATTGCTGTGATATCAGTTTATAGAAAACTCTAGGAGTCAAAATGATTCTGGATACAACTTCCATGAGATAGAAATGGGAAAATGGAAAGAAACGCTCCATTTTCTGGGGAAACATGCAGAACCATCAGTTATGTAGCGCTAACCTGCAATTTAAAAGACATCTGGTCACTAAAAGATAGTGACCATTTGTGTGTGTGTGTACAGCGTCAATTAGGCTTTGCCTCTAATGACCTCTTACAGGTAGAAAACACAGTAAAAACTGTTGGCTGTTGGACAGGTTGTCCGTCACCAAGTCAGCAAGAGCAAGTGTCAGTGGTGCACTCGGTCCTTCACGAAACTCATAAGCAAGAGTTGTTTCCTTCGTGGTTTTAATAAGAGTTCAAGAATTGTTCAGAGCCTTGTAAACGTTATTTTAATAATCCCTTTAAATTTTGTCTCTTGCTGTTACCTCTTGAAATACAATTTGATTAGATTGCTGATATCACTCTTTCAGGAAATGCCCAGGGGTGTTCCATGGGGAAATGGTGTCTCTTCCTGTGTACATTTTCTCCTTTACTTTTGCTAATATCATGATGGAATTTTTCTTACCTTTGTGAGGCTTTCACCCTTACAATACTGTGCCATGGTAGTTAAGATAAAAAGAATAAAACTGTCAACAGATTCTTGCTCAACAATAATAATAATTAATAACAATAATAAAGATAGTCCTTTTTCCACAGACAGAAACTGTTAAGTGTTGGGAATATTCCTACCTTGTTCCTTGGTACTTTTATAGAACTCCCATTTTCCAGTTCACTCTCTTCAAATACTTAAAGGGCAGCTGACTTAATTATCAAACCTACTAATATGTGTGTTCTGTTAAATGATCTATTTTTGAGCAAATTGCTACAGATCCTTGGCAAATCTTACTGTGCACTGAACAGCCGTGCTTTGTGATCTCCACTGAGGATATTATCAGTCTTTGAAGATACCATGTTTTCGATTCCTGAAGCACGATTTACTTAGCCAAACAGTGGTGAGCTGAATTCGGATTCTGAATTTGCTCTCCTTCCGAACACAGCTCTTGTTGGAGAAGAAAACACTGGCCAAGAGGTTAGACTGCAAACTCTATAGGATACCTTGGAAATCTAAAACCCTTGGAGTTTGTACCACCATTGAAACCAAGAGGACAATTCTCTTCTCAACAGTGAAGATAATAATACAACCTCGTAATAGCCGAATTTCTGTGGTGTTTTACATGTCCCAGTCACAGCTCAACATTTGAATCAACTCATTTAATGCTCACAGAATGCAAGAGAGAGGTACTATTACTATCTGAGGTTTTAGAGGAGGAAACTGAGGTACAGAAAGTTCAAGCAACCAGATCAAGGTCCAAGGATCCAAGGTGCCTGTTCCCAAAGTGCATTCTAAGATCATCTGAAAGCACAAACTTTTTTTTTGGCATAAAAGACACAGCCAACAATCCACACAAAATTTCTAACAAGCAGGTAACCTTTTAAAAGGTTTAAGATTTCAGTCAAGAAGCGTGAATAACCATATTGTTAATCCCTGGGCAACTCTAAACTTGATCTTTATAGCATGATCCTCTTAGAGACAGTTTTGCTGTTATAACACGATCTCTACTCATGGCACAGAAAGGTGGTAATTTCAGAAGCAAGATGAGTATTACACTGAAGTCTCATCTAGGAAGATACAGCTTTCAGCCAATTACTGTAACTGATAAGTCCACCAAGAAATTAGAATGCGTAAACCGAGGATAGGCCGTATACAAAATGCAGAGGCACTTCTCTGGCTGTGTGACATTGACATTCTCTTCTAAACACCGTCAGAATCTCTATAAGGACAGAAAACTGCTTACATTCCAAAATAACTAGTTGAAAAATACAAATAGTTTTGTAAAAATACAAAAGTCAATTCTTTATCATTCTTTTTGAACTAGTCTGATTGAATAGCCCACTGCTTTACTAAAAAACAGCTTATGTTCACTTGAAGGTGAAAAGGACTGCTGTCCAAGTAAGATAGTTTCTCAAACACCTTGTCTATCTGTCGAGAGAGAGAGAGAGAGAGAGAGAGAGAGAGAGAGAGAGAGAGAGAGAGAGAGATGAGAACAGAAGAGAGATAAATAGGAAGTCGGGAGAAATTCAAATACTTCTCCAAATTACACATTCAATTGTCTCAAAAATAGTGTAACAGGGTGAGGGATTTAGCTCAGTGGTTCTACCACCTGCCTCGCAAGTTCAAGGACTGGAGTTCAATCCCCAGTACCAAAAAAAAAAAAAAAAAAAAAAGAAAAATAGTGCAACACATATGCTACTTGGTCTCATTTATCCTACTTGTTTATCTTAATTTGTTGAAAAAAGAGCTTTATGTTATTATCTGTTTCTTTTTTGTAAGAACTTTTCTGATTTATGTCTTGCATTCTTAGACACTAGTTTGAAGATGATACACAGAATATTAATATAAAAAAAGAAATATATCATATTAGTATATGTATGAATTCAGACATATATGTGGGTTAAGGGGGGTAATACATGAAAATCTGATAGAAAAGGTCTAGAAAAATCTTCTAAATAAGCAAAAATTAATTGCCCTTAACATAATTCATCTTTAGTTCTATGGCAAAGGTTAATCTATCACATGACCATTATCTAGAATATCACAGTTTATTTTTTCTTTTTTTTTTCTTTAAGTTTGTTGGTACATTTAAAGCAAACAATACAGTTACGTCTATCATTGGGCTCTTGTACCTTTATATTTTGGTTCTTGTTTTTTCCCCTTACCCTGCCCTCCCTTCACCCCCTTTCCCCCTTCCCTATTTACAAAGACTTTGTTTCCATTTTTTCACATTTTTTCCTTTTCCCTTATTTCCTTTCCCTTCCCCTTCCCACTTCCCCTTCAGCTATTTTCTTCCTATTTCACCCTCTCAATTATACCATTTGAACTTTATTTACACTTTTAGTTTTTCATACCAGAGAGATTATTCGGTATTTACTCAAGTGTATCCTCCTTATTTCACTTAAGGGTATAGCCTCAGTGTGCATCCATTTAGCTATAAATGTTTCTAGTTTCTCATTCTTTATGGCTGAGTAGTACTCCATTTTATAGAAAACCACATCATTTTTATCCAGTCTCCACTTGATGGGCAATTAGGCTGTTTCCAAGTTTTAGCTATTACAAACTGTGCTGCTATAACAATGGGTGCATATACATCACTGTGATACGATTCTTTTATCTCTTTTGGGAAGACACCCAGCAGAGGGCTATCTGGGTCAAATGGAACCTCTAATTCTAGTTCTTTGAGGCATCTCCATACTGATTTCCACAGTGGTTGCACCAGTCTGCACTCCCACCAACAATGGAGAAGGGTTCTTTTCTCCCCACAGCCCCACCAGCATTGGTTATTGCTTATGATAGCAGCCACTCTTTCTGGGGTGAGGTGGAATCTCAGCATTGCTTTCATCCCCATCTCTTGAATGACCAGTGATAGAACATCACAATTTAATAGACTAAACTAATGACTGCCGAAATAACCATGGATGTTCACTAAGCCAAATCTACTTCATCGATTAGAAAACAAAGTCTCAGAGAACTTGGGGGATGTTCCCAGATTCACACAGCTCAGCAGTGTCGGGACCAAGCCTCAACCCACACAGTCTGTTTTACAAAACATGAAATCATCGATTTGGGGCAGTAGGAGACCAGTTGGCCCTAAAATGTTAAGGTCTACAACCTTCCAGCCAGCTCTTCTGAATGATCCACATTTAAAAACTTCAAAGCATATTGAGATACATTAGTTCAGCACAGGGCACAGGGAAGTCCTGCGGGTGCCTCCAGTACTACCTCTAAACTGTCAGCTTCCTCTGAAGTCTGTGGATCCTTCCCAAATGGTCTTGAAAAGAACCAGCTATCGTTTCAAATGTGATTGATGTGGCTATACGTATTCACACAAGAACCAAAAATTCCACCGTGGATTATTCTAGGAATAGTAGGCCAAATTTTCTTTTTCTTTTTGAAATTTTGTGTCTAATCAGTTAAGGGCAGAAGAGATATTACAAATTAAGATTTAAATCAAGAAAATGTTTTAAAGCCAATTTTTGACATCTATGTCTTAGAGTTACCAGGATTACCAGGAGCAAGAGATTTGCTAAACAAAAAGAAAAAAGCTTCAGTCTGCAAACAGAATTAGAGATAAATTGAGCAGAACATGAGACACTTTCTCTTAGTCCAGAAACAGCTGGGTTAGTTGCTGGCCCCATTCAAATTTTAAAACCTCTATAATTAGATGATTTCAGTTAAGCCTAGAAACACTTCCTGTTACTTGTAAATAGGCTGGTTGGTCTCAAAGTGAGAGGAAAAGGCTGTTGTTACAGAAAATCAAAATACGCAGAGGTACTGTCATCAGTCTGGTTATCTGGTCATCTTAACAACTAAAGAGTGAATCACTTGATTCTTAAGATAATTCAAAAGATTACAACCAAACAAAACCAAACTGCTACTTTTTCTGCAAATCCATCCTTTGGACTGATCATGCCCCAGCTGTACACATAAATCCTTTTTCTGGTGACACTAACGGATGAAACCAGGGCCTTTGCACTAAGCTACAGCTCCAGCCCTTTTCATTTTGTATTTGAAGATAGAGTCTGGCTAAG
The DNA here is from genome assembly GCF_012274545.1 of Fukomys damarensis. NCBI lineage: Eukaryota > Metazoa > Chordata > Mammalia > Rodentia > Bathyergidae > Fukomys > Fukomys damarensis. The sequence goes on along the minus strand of NW_022900936.1, from coordinate 14,358,239 downwards.
TAACTTAAATATCCCAGGCTGGGCATACACACGTGATCCTCCTGCCTCAGCCTCCCAGACTGCTGGAAGTATAGGTATATGCCACTGCCCCAGGCTAAAGTTCTTATATGGTGTTTTAATTTATGTGTGTATGTGAGCCTGGTTTCCAACATACTTTAGACACAGAGAAACAGAAGCTAGTTCCATAGCAATGTCTTAAAAGTTATTATCCTTGCTGTATACATATGCTTTCTTCCCCCATCCTAGAGTACATGTTTCAGTCAGACATGGGTGCCTGCATGATCTAAAGACCGACCCTCCTCCCTGGCTGTGGATCCTGATGCCCACTCACCACACAGGTGCACAATGCCCTGGATCCACGTCAGGAGGCGCAGGGCTTTGGGACATGATTGGGCCATGGAGTGCTCTACCCAGCCATGGATAGATCCGCGGATGAGTTCATAGCCAAATGTGTTCTTAAGAGGGAAGGCCTGGTGGGACAAAGTGTGTTACTGGAAGAATGCCTTTGCAGGACATCTTCCCCTCTCCATCTCCTTCTCTCCCTCCCTCTCCCTCTCCCTCTCCTCTCTCTCTCTCTGCTGCCATGAGGTGAGCAGCTTTGTTCTGTGATGTTCTTCCTCTGTGGCATTTCTTTTCTTTATTTTTCCATTAAGTTTCTTGGTACATTTTAGGTCCACTTATTGGTACATTCATCATTGGGATCTTATACCTTGAAAACAACGCTGAGATTCCACCTCACCCCAGAAAGAATGGCTGCTATTCAGAAATTGACCAATAACAAATGCTGGCGGGGTTGTGGGGAGAAAGGAACCCTTCTTCATTGGTGGAGTGCAGACTGGTGCAACCACTGTGGAAATCAATATGGAGATGCCACGGCATTTCTGCCTTGGAGCCAGCCAACCATGAACTGAACCCACTTAAAACTGTAAGCTAAATAAACCTCTCCTCCTTTAAGCAGGTGCCAAATATTTTGTCCAGCAATAAGAAAGCTGGTAGGTGCCAATGCTCCTCCATTTAAAAGTCAGTAGAATTCCAGTGATTACTAAATATAGTCTGGGTTTTTTTTTTTAATGGAGTAAAAATAAAATAGTGGAGCCTTATGGATCCCCAAGGTGAAAGACCACCTTCCTCTATGGTACGGAGTTTTTATCTTCCCGGTCAAGTGTAAAAGGGAAGAAAGGAGTAGAAATTCACGATCTAATTTACATGTTGGATCTAAAACGTCTATCTCCTAGAAAAGCAGCAACAAAAGGCCTCTGAAGAGAGGGCAAAAAGGGAAGGAAAGATTTTCTTAAAGAGTGCAGTGTTTCAGGTGGCCTGGAGGAATGTTTTAGTGATCCGTTGGGCTGCTTGGTGACCCCAGGTAAAAATATATTCCAGGGGTGCTAAAATAGATTTTTTTTTCAGGTACCTGGGAACGAATGCCTTGCACTTGCAAGGCAGGCAGATAAAATAGATTTTTAACATTTTCACCACATCAAAAAAATGATAAATTAGAGAGGTGACAGATATGCTACTGAGCTTGACTGAATCTTTGTCACGTGTACCTAGACTGTAACATTACATTGTACGCCCTACATCGCTTCTCAGCCTTTTGGCCAAGATCGAGTGTAGTATATTGTACTCCCTATGTATACACAGTTAAAATTCATCAATTATAGATTTAAAAACAAGAAATGCAGTCAGGACCAGCAGCCTGTGGGCTCTTCCAGGCGCAGACACACAGATGCATGGGAGGATGTTCTGGCCAATGAAAAAGAGGTCATTGTTTCTGAACTTGGCAGAGCCCATGTCCTGCCCTGTAAATGTCAGCATGTGCCCGTGTGAGCATCTGATGTTGCTCAGCACCACATACCAAAGGCCAGGAATTTGGCAGAGCAAGCTGATTACAATGCCTAAAAATATTCTGTTTTATCAGAGTCTATTCTGATTCCTTTTAGCATGTGGGCAAAATGCTAGAACGCAGGGTCTTCAGGAAGAGGAAATTCTGAAAAGCTTTCCAAAAATCCCAGTGATACAACCTTACTGCAAGAAGTAACCCTTCAGCTTCTGTTCTTGTTGCTGCTCTATTTTTAGCTTAGCAGTTTGCTGTCACTGTTAAAGCCATGTAAGGCAATGCTCTCTTGTGCAAACATTTATCAAACGTAACCTGATTTAATTCAGCAAATCATTATTGAGAACCTCTTATACACAAGTCATTTCACTAGGCCCTGCAGGGAATATAAGGTCAAATAAGTAATTGTCCTTGTTCTTAATGCACTTGCAATGAGGAAAGAGTTGGCACCTTTCTTGAAAATGAGCTGCTCTGGGCTGAGCAAACTGATCCATGCTTTTTTTTTTTTTTTTTTCCTTCTCATCAAGTATATTGGTACACTTTAGGGATACAGTACAGTTACATTCATCATTGGGATCTTGTACCTTTACACGACAGTTCTTGGTTCTCATTTTTTCCCGTTCCTGCCCTCCCTTCACCCCCTCCTCCCTTCCCCATTTACAAACATTTTATTTCCATTTTCTCATTTTCTATTTTTTTCCTTTCCCTTATTAGCTTTTCTCTACCCTTCCCACTTTCCCTACACCTTTAGCCCTTTTCTTCCTATTTCACATTGTCGATTATCTCATTAGGATCTTATGTACTATTATAGTTTTTCACATCAGAGAAACTATTCGGTATTTACACTTATTTATTTCACTTAGGAGTATACCCTCAATATGTACCCATTTTCCTATGAATGAATCTAATTTCTCATTCTTTATGGCTGAGTAGTATTTCATTTTATAGAAAAACCACATCTTCTTTACCCAGTTTCCAACTGATCCATGCTTTAGATGAGGTAAAATGCAAGCTAAGGAGGAAGGGACAAAGAAGAAATTAATTTGCTGGTGAGGACTGGCAAAGGCTTCCTGAGGACAGTGACAGCTTCACCTGGTTCCTTAAGAGTAGGTAGGGTTGGACAGGGAGAATGGAGTGGTCTCCACAGAGAGAGTAGTGTGCACGCACACAGAGATGAGAAGTGCATGGCTTTGGAAACATCAGTGTGAAACCATCAAAGGCATCCATCGTCACAGGCAATGGGCTCTCCCAAGATGAGAAACTCTGCACCACAGAGCAGGAGAATCTACAGAAGAGGAGAAATGTCCCTTCTGCACATTTGCCAAAGGCACAGACAGATGGATTTTTCTAGAAGCAGGCAAGGCTTAGGCCTAATGTAGTGACATGTTAAAGAACTGTCCTTTTCTGGCTGTCAGACACAGTGACACACAAGCTCGAAGTGCATCACCTCAGAGTTAGTCTTTCTTCTTCAGTAACTCAAAAGCTCTTTGTCCCGGACTTCAGTGAAGGCATCTGCTGTCCATCACAGGTTGCTGTAACTCACGGTCTCCACCACAGGGACTGGGGGACTAAATGCAACAGGTGAAATGTCTTTAATAGTAAGATGTTGGATAGATTTTTCTCAGGGATCACCTTCATCTTTACCTGGCACTTGGAAAGAGTTACCTAGCACTTAGGAAGAGAACAGGTTGCCAAGCATTAGACAGAGCAAGCCATCCTTCTTGTGTAACTATCCCACAAACAATAAGCACTGCCCACCCAGGTATAATGTGATGAAAATGGGGACTGGGTGGTAACTAGCATGACAAAATACAGTAAATGCAGTGCCACTTTTGTGATGAAAGGACTGGTTGATCTATTAATGGACTGGATGAGGGAAAAACAAGAAAAGACAGAAATAAAATATATATCCTAACAAGAAGTATACTACACCAAACATTGTATGTATGTGTGTGTATATATACATATATATATATATATATATATGTATATACACACACACACACACATACGTGTGTGTGCGCGTGCGTGTGTGTGTGTGTGTGTGTGTGTGTGTGTGTATGGCTAATTCTTACATTTCTAAGACCTAACCTATTAACTGAGTCAAGTAAATTCTAACCATTGGCACAGTTTTCGTAAGTGTTCTCCACAGCTCAAGAGGACACAAGAAAATACCTGGCATTTTTTTTCACTGCCCAGAATTATATATGGACCTTGTTATTCTAGCAAGGGATGAATTTCTCAACTATGCATTCCAAACTCTACCCACCCAGCCTACCACTCACTCCCTGATGTCACAACTGAGCTGACTTGGGCTCTCAGCGCCACCTGGTGGCTAAACTACAAAGCATTTTAACTTCACACTGCACTGTAATTTTTTTCCCCCTGGGGTTTTCTTTTTTATAGCCAAACATTTGTTTGTACATTTTAGGCATACATAATGATAACACTCATCCTAGGGGATTTGCACCTGAACATGGTATATCTCACCCCCCTTTTCCCATTCTCCCCTCCTCACAAGTCACCTCCCCTCCTTAAAAAGCTTTGTTTCCATTTTTTCCTTCTATTTTTCACCTTTTTTGCTCCTTCCTTCCTTTCTCCCTCCCTCCTCCCTCATTCTCCTTCCTATTTGAACATTTTCTTCCCATTCTCCAATATCTATTATATGATTCAGTCCTTAGTTCCACTTTCAGTTTCTCACACCAGAGAAACAAAGCAGTATATAAACATGTGTGCCTGCATTTTCTCACTTGAGTATGGTTTCAAGGTACACTTATTTAGCTATAAATGTCTCTAGTTTATCTTTCTTTATGGCAGAGTAATACTCCATTGTATAAAAAAAAACCCACATCTTCTTTATCTATTCATTGGCTGTTTCCAAGAGTTAGCTATTATAAACTGTGCCACTATAAACAAGGGTGTGGACAAATAGCTGTGGTATGATGATTTTAATTCTTTCAGGAAGATACCTAGAAGGGGAACAGCTGGGTCAAATGGGACCTCTAATCCTAGTTTTTTTGAAGTATCTCCACACTGATTTCCACAGTCGTTGCACCAGCCTACACACCCACAGGAGTGGAGCAAGGTTCCTTTTCCCCACAGTTCTGCCAGCATTTGTTATTGGTTGATTTTTTTATAATAGCCATTCTTTCTGGAGTGAGATGGAATCTGAGAATTGTTTTAATTTTCATTTTCCAATTACCAGCCATGTTCTTATACAGGCAGATCTGACTGAGAGAGAAATTAGGGAAACAATTCCTTTCACAATAGCATCAAAAAAAAAATGAAGTATCTAGGAATCAATCTAATGAAAGAAGCAAAAGACCTCTACACTGAAAACTACAGCACTCTGAAAAAAGAGATCGAAGAGGATATAAGAAAATGGAAAGACATCTCCTACTTCTGGGTAGGAAGAATCAACATAGTGAAAATGGCCATACTTTCAAAACTGCTATACAGATTCAATATAATGCCGATTGAAATTCCAACAGTATATTTCACAGAACTAGAAAAAATAATCCAAACATTCATTTGGAACCAGAAAAGACCTAGAATAGCAAAAGCCACCACAGGCAAGAGAGACATGGCAGTGGATATAACAATTCCCAATTTTAAACTATACTACAAAGCCACTGTGATAAAAAAAAAACAGCATGGTACTGGCAAAGAAACAGACCTGAGGATCAGTGGAATAGATTGGAAGATACAGAAACAACTCCAGATGTACTCAGCTACCTCATCTTTGACAAAGGAGCCAACCATCCTCACTGGAGGAAAGATAGCCTCTTTAATAAACTGTTGGAAAAACTGGATTTCAACCTGCCAAAGATTAAAACTAGACTCTTATCTTTCACCATGCACTAAACTTAAATCCAAGTAGATTAAAGATCTAAATTTGCTGGAAGATAAATGAGGCAGAACTCTTGAAGACATTGGCACAGGAAGATCAGTCATATAACAAGGACCCAGTTTTTCCTCTTTCATCAGTCTTTAGCCATGTACCTTTACTTCTGGTAAAATCTTTTAAAATTTGCTTTCTCTGCCCTATTCCATGTATTAATGCTCTCAGTAAACTCTCTATCTATCCCAATAAAATTAAAGCACTTTAAATGCGTGTCATTGTACTTGATTCCTCAAAGAATCTTTTGAGTTAGATGTCACTTAGTACAATTACAGAGAAGAAAAGTGCCTTGGACCAAATAGTTAAGCCAGTAAGTAGAACAGCTCTGCAAACTCAGACTTCTGGCCCCAAAACACTTGTCCTTTGGGGGCAAGTCAGTGGTAGTAATGAACTGTCTACTACAGAAAGGAAAGCAAACTTGTTACATTTTAACATAAAATTAAGGTAATAAGAAACTAAGACACCCTCTAGCAACAACACACGCGGAAGTCTCCTTCAGAATCCAGGCGACATTTTGATTTGGAAAGAATTCCTCAAAAAGAGTATTTAGGATAGATGTGACTGCTGTGTGTAGTGGTGCACACCTGTAATCCCAGCATGCTGGGAGGCTGAAGCAGGAGAATCACAAAGTCAAAGCCTAGCCCAAGCAACTTAACAACTCTGTGATACCCTGCCTCAAAATTAAAAAAAAAAAAAAAAATTAAAGAGATTTCACAGTGAAGACCTTGTGTTCAAGTCCTATCCTACAAAAAAGGATAGACAACTGCTATCATTTATTTATACTAAATAATTCCCCTATAACTTATATTCCATCAGTCACTGCAAATACAATATTTCAGTGTCACCATCTTTTCTATGGCATATACTGAATGATTCTTACACTGAGTTTCAGTAGGCACATTGCTAATCTTGCATAAATGCATCTAGAATGTTTTTTTAGACATTTCAGATACCAAAATGCTTTGCCACGCAGTATTAGGGATATCACATTAGGCCAGACCACTCAATCGTGGGGCTTTCAGGCTATTTGGAAGGCACTGTCCGGGTCCAGTGCACGTGCATAAGAGCAGTTCAAGAGCCTGCAGAGATAAAAATCTAGTGTGTTTGGAAAACAGGCAATGAAGCCAGTTGGCATCTTCTCATGTACTTGTAAGAATATTTCATAATATGGGAGAAAAGGGGAAGAAATTAAGCAAAAACAAATTGCAGTTTGTTTCCATGAAAAAACAATTGTTCAGGATAATCCTCATTCCTGCTTGCCCCATCCCCCAAATGCTAGACTGGATTAATAGCAGCAGCAGCCCAGAACCCAGAGAATACATTTTCCTTAGCTATAATATAACTCCACGGGCTTGACAATTTTCAAAGAAAAAAGTTTCTTTCCCACAGTTCTGGAAGCTGAGAAGTCCAAGATCAAGGTGCCAGCATTTGGTGAGAGCCTCTTGCTGCATCAAAACATCGCAGAGGCATTCTGCGAAAAGTGAGCACAAGGAACAAATGAGCAGGCGAGGGCAAGAGAAAGCCGAGGAAGCCGAACCCAGTTTTCCGGTAACTCACTCTCACATGGGCCAACTGACTCCAATGAAACGGCCTTAATCCAGCAGGAAGGAAAAGCCCTCCTGACCTAATCTCTCCGAAAGGCCTCAACTTCCAAGGTTGCCACTTTGGCAATTAAATTTCCTCCACCATGAAGAAGGATAGCCAAGGATTTAGCTCCGTGGCACTGTGCCTGCAAGGTCCTGAGTTCGATCCCAGATACAAAAAAAAAAAAAAAAATAGATGGAACATAAAGAAGGATAAACTTGAGTCATTTGTTGGAAACAGATGCAACTTGAGACGAGAAGGTTAAATGAAATAAATCATACACACAACTTAAATATCGCATGGTTTCTTTTATTTGAAACCCGAGTTATAAATAAAGAGAAAAATAAAAGGTAAGAGGAGTAGGGAGATAGATTTTTCTCAGATAGGAAGGGGATCAAGAGATGATTAAGATGTGTTATATACATGTACCAAATTTACACAAGCAATACAAACATGTATTAATTTTTTCCAACATGAGTTTTAGAGGGGAAAAAATGCAAGGAGTGAGAGGAAAGAGAAGGGGAAATAAAACCTTAACAATCCCCTGGCCAAACGCAGATGCATGAGTGAGTCCAGGTGAAGCTAACAAAGGAAAACGCATCACGGTTGGTAAGGTGTAAAACAGAACCACTGCTGCCTAAAGACAGTAAGTGACAAGTTCACTTGTTACACAGCAACAGATAACTGATACAACAAGATGAGAAAATTTCCTATGGGCTACAGAACCAGAAGACGACTGAGTTGGTTTGGTATCGCAGAGCAATGGGTGAAAAGGAGAAAGGACTAGGATAAAAGTAAGCAAGAGGCCAGAGGAGATTTCCATGGAGGAGAGAGGTAAGAAGGGCAAGCAGAAAGAAGATTTGTTCATGAGCTTCCTGTGGCTGTGAAAAAGCAAATGTAAGTATAGGAAAGGCAACAAATGTAGCTTACAAAATGAATGAATTTCTCCATCCTGTCCTATTTTCAATAAAGGCAGTAAAGATCTCAGTTGTTCTTACCAATTCAATATTGCTTTGAGATTCACTTAAGATTTTTGTTCTCAGTACTACAATTCTTTTTTACTTTAGTGGTAAGAGATGTATAACAGGTGATTTTCCTCTCAGCGGTATGCACAGGTGGACATAGGAATAAAGCAAGATTATAATAAGATGGGAGGATAAATACAACTAGAATGTGGCCCTAAAACAGAAGATGAAGGAACTAAACCACTCAGACTATGGTTACTTTTCCTGACCCTTCAGCAATCTAAGTGAGATGGAGGATTAAATAGAAGGTCAGGGAAACAACAGAACAGGAGATGTTGAAAATAGGAAGTAAAGGGCTAAAGGTGTAGGGAAAGTGGGAAGGGTGGAGAAATGGTAATAAGTGAGAGGAAAAAACATGAGAAACTGAAAAAATGGAAATAAAGTGTTTGTAAATGGGGAGGGGAGGAGGGGTAAAGGGAGGGCAGGGACAAGGGGGAAAAATGAGAATCAAGACCTATTATATAAAGGTACAGAATCCCAAAGATGAATGTAACTGTATTGTATACCTAGACTGTACCAATAAACTCAATGAAAAGAAAAGAAAAAGAAAAAAGAATGGGTTGTGCTATCAACTCCTAACAGCTAAATACTGGAAACAGCCTGAGTATCATCAACAGATGACTGGATTTTTTTTTAAACTGTGGTATCTGTATATGTGGAATACTACTGTGCTATAAAGAACGACAGATTTGAGACATTTGTAGGAAAATATAATGTTGAGTGAAATAAACAAGACACACCAGCTTAAATACCATATCATTATCTCTTATCTGAGTGAGGCAAAGTACAAACAAAGAGAATAATGAAGGGTGGATAGGAGACTAGGAGATGGATCTCTTGCAGTAGGAACAAGATCCAAGGAAAAAATGTGAGGGCTGACATGGAAGGGAAGGAGAAATAAGTAGAACAAAGATAGGTCCTGTACAGAAATCTAACACACTCATTTAAGGTAAACATTATATGTCCAACAGGAGCTAAAATCAATAATAGCAACAAGAATGAGACAGGCTGTGGAACCACCTTGCTAAATCCCTTTTGGTGCTTTTAGGCTTACAGTACAGTTACATTCATCACTGGGATCTTGTACTTTTACATGAGGTATCTTGGTTCTTATTTTTGCTCCATAACCCTGCCTTCCCTTCACACCCTCCACCCTTCCCTATTTACAGACTTTAAAAAGCATTAAACCCTTGGTGAAGCACTGAGAACCAAAGACAAAGCAAAGAACTTGTCCACCGGGAGTGTGTTGTCTAGAGGTAGAAGGACACAGTGAACACGTAAGACCACAAGGGAAGTACGTCAAGGAAGTATAAATAAATACATTAAGACACGTGGACGCGGCGGGAGAGGGAGGAAGCCAAGAGAAGTGCACACCGGATGGCTGGGGGAGTCGGGGCTGGCTGAGAAGACCTGAGCCACAGCTCCGGTCTGGTGGTGGAGGAGGGGGACGACGCTGGCTGTATCAATCTATCTCAGCTCCGTCCATCTCGGAGAGACGAAGACCTAGGAATGGAGGAGTGCATACTGAAGGATGAGACACTGCTGAGGACCATGCAGAGCTACATGGACGCCTCCTTCGTCGCGCTCATCGAGGACTTGGGGAGCCCTGGAGAGAGCAGGTTATCTCTGGAGGGCCAGAACGAAGCGTCGCTGCTCGCAGGTCTGACAGAGATCTTGGGCAATGCAGATTCTGAGAACCTGTCTCCATGTGACAGCACTCCTGACTCGGAGAGGGCTGCTCTCTGCAGCAAGCGGCTCACTCTTTCTCCAACACCCCCAGAGCTGACATCATTACCCCAGCTGACCCACTGGGGCCCAGTACGGGCAGTAACAGAATCGGAGCCCAGCAACTGCTGTCTGTTTTGCTCAATGAATTAGGCCATGTACGTAAAAAAGTTATCAAAGTTAGACATACCTGCGCTGATTAACAAAAAGATATCTCATCACAAGTAGATACAAAGTTCATGTAGGTTGTTAACAGTGATAGTCAAGAACAGTGTTCATATCAGGGATATTAGAGACGAACTGAACTCAGACTGAATCATTTAGACGTAGATCTAAGTGAGATGTGATTTACACCCCAAATTTTTAAACTGGAGTTGTAACAAAGAATGGAAGCTGAGCCGAAGCTGGTACTGTATTGTGTGATGATTTACACAACACTTCCTCTTAGCAGTGGAAGGGACATGGACATCTAAGCCTAAGGATGGATGGAACTCTGTAGTAACTCATTGTCGTGATCTCTTGCTCTCACTTTTTGGTAGGAACATTCTAGATCATGTTGGAAGAACACCTCCACCCTCGACCCAAGACCTCAAATGTGTAGTTTCAGAGGTGGATTCTGCTTGGTTTAACCCAAATAAGGACAGTTGTTTCCATGGTTACACCGGTTGGTTATAAAGAAATCATTTTAAAAAGTTCAATCAGCGCCACCTGCCTTGCAAGTGCAAGGTCCCAAGTTTGATCCTCAGTACAAAAAAAAAAAAAAAAAAAAACATAAAACAAAAAAAAAAAAAAAAAAAAAAAAAAAAATCCAATCAGAAGAAACATGAAGAATTTTATATGAAATTATGGAAATAATATTCTTCAGTATTGGGAAAAAGAGCTTAGAACTGCTGAGACCCCAGGAGGGGAGTCAAGTCTGAGGAAGGAGAACAAGTGGTGGATTCCGGAAGTTTTTAAAAATCCTACTTCAGATTGGTTTCTGTAGCTGAACATATGACATAAACAAACTACTTTTTGTTGCTTAAGACTTCCATGTGTATTTAATATTTTTAACCTGAAATATTGAATGCCATGGGCCCCACATTTAGCCAAAAGGGGTAAGCTAAAGGGCTCAATCAGCTCTGCTATGAAGGTCCCTACAGCTGCAGAGAGAGACTGAGGCAGCAGATGGAAACAGGTATGAATGACTAAAGACTTTTGCCATGGAGATGACCAGGCCCTGTGACGAACAGCAAGCACTGTCAGAGATCAGCAAAGCAACGCCGATCTTGGTGCAGGGACTGCAGCTTAGAGACTGAGAAGAAGACACACTTGAGGAGCTCTCGGAGGGAAGTTACCACAGGTGCAGTTAATGTATAGGTGTCCTGGAGGAGATTCACATGAAAACCTAATGGGACTAAGCATTTATATTTGTTAGCTGACACGAGCCTTGGATAGTGCTGTGCTGGACACCATCATTCAGGTCCTCCCAGCAGTCTGTGGTGTATGGCTTTTCAGACTTGCGGACATTTGGTTTTTCTAAAGAAGGAAGATAGTGCATCCTCAGTACTGAAAATGTCATTTATCAGTGGAGCCACAGATACTACTTGAAGACTTAGAATTTGTAAGTAGAGGGGTCAGATTTTCATTTTTACCCTCTGCACCTGCGGTGGTAGCACTGGACTTCCAGTTAAGAACCTGGGTTTTATGTTTGGCTCTTCCTTGAATAACCCATCATCTGGACTTCTAGGTTTTCCATCGCCACTAACTAGAGAAACTTGCAAATTTTCCAAATGTATAGTTTATTCCTCTTCCGAATTTAATTAATAAGTAGTAGGTCACAACAATGGGCTTTTGTGATGACTAAATGGAGTAGTACATCCAGATCCTTCCGAATGGTGCCCACAGCACAGGAAGAGAAAGATCTCAAATAAGTCTAACAGCTCCCCACGCATCTGACTTGGAGTAAGAAAAGAATAATGTGAACATTGCTTATTACAAGACTTCCTGGCAGTGAAAAATCCTCGAATTTAAAAAGATTTTTTTTAATCCTCAAATTTGTAATTCTCCGTCCTGTTTGCCGTATTGCTAGAATTACAGTCTACAGGTGGCATCACCACATCAGGCTCTTTTTAACTTATTATAAAGTAATAATCTAGCAATTCAGAGCTTTTCACAGCCCCCCAGTTACACTTTCTCAGCATGTTCCTTTTGCTCAGACTACCCTTTGTGTCTGACATGCCCTTCCTTCCTCTATTCCACCTCCACCCTTTTCCATAGATAAGTGCAATCTCCATTCTGGTACAAATTCAGAATCCTACCAATTACCACAATATTCTAAATTAGGGTTACACCAGGCTGCTCCTATAACAATATCGTATCACCATCTGGGTATTTACCTCATACTTTAAAAAGTATTTATGGGTTTGCATTTCCCACAGATGAGTTCCTCGTGATCAGGAGCTGTTTGTGGATCCTGGTAAACCCTAGGCTGAGCATGGCTTGTCTAATGTCAGTTTAGTTAATTCTTTATCACCATCTCCCAGGAACATTTCTTAGGAGAAAACTGTCTCTTTGACTCATTTTACCAGAACCTTTTGAATTTGGCAGTGGTCAAGTCCTGTAAGACATACATATTTTTTTGCTACTTGTAAGAATTAAAGGCTTTGAGGCTCAAAGTCGGGGATGAAAGATTAAGTGATACATAAAATAGGTGAGAGGGTACACTGCTGTTTCCATATCATATGATAATCCAAGCCTTTTAAAAATGCTGGAATGTCAAAACATACTAACAGTTCAAGCTGGAGATGTAGCTCATTGCCTGACATATATGAGGCTCTGAGATCTAATCTCCAGAAAGGCAAAACAACTACCAGTCATTATGCAATGGTATTTTTTGTTTATTAAACCCTAACTGGGGTACTTCTACATGATTCATGATGCAGGAAAATAAAACAAATTTCTGTTCTTTGAATGGGGCAGAATTCTTTAGTCATGTCCCTGGAAATACTCCAACAATGAACACCTTGGACTTCCCATTTTTCATCCCAAACCATATTCATGAGTTCTTACGCCAAAGTAAGCATGATATCCGAGCTGCATAGACAATAATTAGATTTCAATCCCATGCTTGTAAAAACACTGTAATTCATATCTACACTCCTCAGCTACTTGATAACTGGTGCTATCAAACTTATTCTAGCTTTGAGTCCCAGAGAAGAAAACTGCTTCATCTACACTGTAGTTCCCCAAGCCTGTCCTACTTACTTAATATACCCCTAGCATTTACCTATGGGTGTATCTTCTTTAATTAAAGATATAATACTCAAGCATGATGCTGCAGAGATATTACTAATGGCATAACTTTTAATTAAAGAACATTCTACAGCCAGGCATGGTGGCACATGCCTGTAATTCCAGCACTCAGGAGGTAGAGGCAGGATTGCTGTGAGTTTGAGGTCAATTTGGGCTACATAGTGAGTTCAAGGCCAGTCTGAACTGCACAATGAGACTCAAAAAAAAAATCTATAAAACATGTGGGACTGAATTCACGTCCATGATTTTTGCTAATATTTACAATAAATGGCCTTTCTCTTGTGATTAAAAATATTAATAAAATAAAATAAATACATTAAAAGTTAAAGGATACATATTGAGACCATACTCTTAAGTGAAATAAATAGGACACACGTGTAAATACCAAATAGTTTCTCTGGTGTGATAAACTAAAAGTGTAAATAAGGTTCAAATTGTATAATTGATAATGTGAAATAAGAAGAAAGGGGATAAAGGAGTAGGAGAAGTGGGAAGGGGAGGGGAAAGGAAAGAAGGGGAAAGAAAAAATATGAGCAAATGAAAAAATGGAAACAAAGTCTTTGTAAGTAGGGAAGGGAGGAGGGGACGAAGGCAGGCCAGGGAATTGGGGACCAAGATAAGGCCAGTAAAGGTACAAGATCCCAATGATGAATGTCACTATTGTATACCTAAAAGGCACCAATAAACAAGAATGAAAAGAGTGACAGAGGAACTGGAGGAGGAGGGAGAGACTGAGAGGGGAGGGGAACAGGACTTTTAAAAAAGAAACAAACTGTGATGTGTATATGCACCCACTCCCCCAGATGACTACAAAGTACAGGAACTGCAAACATACTAAAAAAAAACAACAACAAAAAAAAAAGAAATGAGTTGTGCTATATAGTCACTTTGGATTGCATGAAGAAAGTTAAAGCTTAGATTGAAGGTCTACAAATTAGGAGGAGAATCAAATTAGAGCAAAGAATAAAAGTAAAAATATATATAATAAAATAAATCCTGGAAAAGGCAGGAAAGAATGTGGCAGCAATTAATTCATCTCGGAGAAAGAGGGGCAACAGATGTGGGGGCGGGGAATCCTCGTAGCAATGAGGGACCAACAACAGGTACAGGAGAGAACTGTTGACACTGGGTAGGAAAGGGGAATGGAAGAAAAATCTAAGAATATCACTTAACGCAAGGAAACAAGAATAAAACCAACACACCAGTGTCAAGAGGTGAGTGGTATTAAATCCAACTGTGAAACATTTCCTGTGAAACCAACCCTCAGGCATGAAAATTCCCTGCCAATCCTCTCCACCATAGGTCACCTAAAAATAAGTTCCAGGTAGTCGAGAGAGCTGGTGAGCAGGCTGGAGCTGAGTGGTTTGTGGACCCAGATCTGTTCTTCTGTTCCAGGGACACCATTCAGCAACACGTGCCAAGTGGGAGAAGAGCGCCCTCCTGTGGGGCCCCCTAAGGCTGCCAGAATTTTTAAAAATTTGCTGGACTTGTTCCTGTGATCTACTGAGAAGCCTGGCATTGCTAGCTCTCAAAATGAAGCTACCACAATAGAGGAATAGGAGCCCTGATGACCCTTTGAGCTCCAAAGCTGGAGGATTTGGTGGGCAGCCTGAGCAACTGCACAGGAGCCCATACTCTGATGGGTCCTGCATTTGGTTTAACTGAGCTCCACTGTCGCTATCTTGAAATGCTTCACTAGTTGTTGTGGTTTTTGTTTGTTTCTTTCGGGGGATGTTTTGCTCTTGCTGTCTTTCTAACAAGAGCCCAGCATTTTCAACTTGCACTGAACATCACAAGTTACGCAGCAGGTCCCGTCTGCGATCTATCACTTCATGCATGTCGGACAAGGACAAAAGTATCATTGCTTCTGGGATCACACAGGACAGCCTCTTTCTTTGGAGCATGAATGACCACTCCAAATCTATGGATGCACACAATACACCAACTGTCCAAGAGCGGGGTCTCCCAAGCCCCTGGCCACAGGATGCTACCGGCAGGAAGTGACCAGCAGATGAGGGCACAAAGCTTCATCTGTATTTACAGCACTCCCCATTGCTCACTTACTGCCTCAGCTGCACGTCCTTTCAGATCAGCACAGGCATTAGATTGTCACAGAAGTCCAAACCCCTACAGTGAACTGTGCATGACAGGGATCTAGGTTGGGCATTACTCTGAATCATCCCAAAACCGTCTTCTTCCCCATTCCTGTTCTGTGGAACAAAATCATCTTCCACAAAACCCAATCCCTCAGGTCAAAAATAGTTGGGGACTATTACTCTAAAAAGAAAGATGTAGCCAGTCACGGCGGTGCATGCCTGTAATCTCTGCACTCCAGGGGCTAACGCAGGAGAAGTACAAATTCCAGCCCAGCTTGGTCAGCTTCGCGGGACAGCTTACAAGTTTTTATCCAACTAAGAAATGTAAATTAGCTCAACTTATCAACTGAGTTTTGTTTTTTAATCACCTATGTCCTTCAAGAATCAGTTCATAAATAAATAGCCCATTGCATTTGCAACTTATTCTTTAGCACTTCTGGGGGAAATATGTGTCTGTAGTTTTGGTTTTTGTTTGTTTGTTTTTTCATTATTTTCTACTACTTTTGCAACTTCTCTGTTATGAAATTTTTAAAAATAATGACCCTCAAATATTTCTAAACTTTAATTGCAAGAATGGGTGAGCGGCAAGATTTGAGCACAAGTCATGGTTTGCCAATATTGTCCAGAGGAAGGAA
Source organism: Fukomys damarensis (assembly GCF_012274545.1). Lineage (NCBI taxonomy): Eukaryota > Metazoa > Chordata > Mammalia > Rodentia > Bathyergidae > Fukomys > Fukomys damarensis. The sequence continues at coordinate 14,342,145 of NW_022900936.1, read as the reverse complement.
CCATCTCACTGGGTCAAGGATCTGCAGGACAAATGCGGTGATCTGAACAGTGTTCTCTAGGTTACCTCTGGCACTTAACCCAGACTAAGTTCTTTATTCTCTTGCTACCTCAGTTCCTCTATGAGTATCTTTTCAATTTATTGTTAGGTCCATGAGAATCCTTAGGAAAACTGTAGACCAGCTTGCTGCTTGCTCTCCCTTGTCTCCATTGTCATAGGCACTGATACGTTTTACAGAACTACGTTAAAGAAAGGACAAGAAGGTTCATGTAGCAGACTGAATAAAAGAGGAGGACTAAGGAAAATAAGGAGCAGAAGCTTTGAAGGGAAGATATAAGGTCTAAAACAGGGCAGCAAATTAGAATGATGCAGATTGGAATAAAGTTGGAAGTCCATATAAACCTTATCGCAGACATTACTCCTTACACAAAAGAGGCCATACTCTTAATGAATAAGTCCCACATGTGGAAATACCAAACAGTTTCTCTGGTGTGAAAAACTAAAAGTGTAAATAAGGATCAAAATGTATAATTGCTTTTGTGTAATAGGAAGAAAAGGTCTAAAACATAGAGGAAGTGGGAGAGGTAGGGGAAAGATAAAAAGGGGAAAGAAAAAATATGTGAAAAGGAAAAAATGGAAACAAAGTCTTTGTAAATGGGAGGGGAGGGGAGAAGGGAGGGCTAGGGTATGGGGGAAAATGAGAGCCAAGATCTGTCATATAAAGGTACAAAATCCCAGTGACGAATGTAACTGCACTGTACACCTAAAAATGTACCAACAAAATGAATAAAGATAAAAATAAAAAAGAAATAAAGACTTTAGTGCACAATTTAAAAACTATAAAACTCCTGTAAGAAAATGCAGGAGTAAAAGTGATGTGATCTTTGAATAAGGTGATGACTTTTTACATACAATCCCCAAGTCATAATTCATGAAAGAAAAAAATGATGAAAAATTAAAAGCTTTCGCTCTGAAGAACTCTGCTGAGACCTTATGGGGACTCTTAGATTTTTAAACAAAAGCCTGATCGAGGGTTGGAGCAAGGTAGAAGCAAGTCAAGCCTGGATCGTACTTGTCATGCCAGAAAGTGAGGAAGTGCTGAAAACAAGGCAAAATAAAATCCCCACCTCAGTGCGAACGGGAAAGAACACAAGCACCAATGGAAAGAGTTCCCAATGGCCAAATTTGGAAGAATTTGAAGGGCAAAATAAACAAAATCTTTTGGGATTCTTATCACAAAGTATAAAATAAATGACTGGGGATTCATATGTGTATAAATGAGTGGTAAATAAATAATAAATGGCGAAGAACAGACAAATTTCCCCTGCAGACGAATTCCAAACAATTTATGTAGTTCCCCACCCTGGAGCAGAGCATGAGGCCTTGGGTGCAGGGAGGAAGGAGGAAAACCGGCCGACACCCTGCGGATGGGTGACTGTGGTTTACATCCACAGTTCTGTCACAGCGCAGCCAGGACCTCTGTCAGCATGTGTTCACAAGGACACCTGGCCTCTGTGGCCTTTCTATTAAAAAGTGAAAAACTCAAGTTTAATCACAAGAAAGAGAGGGGGAAAAAATACCACCAGCTCAGGATTAGTTATCCCACAAAATGCCTCTCTGATAATCCTCAGAGTCAAACGCATCGAAGCCAAGGAGCATTCGAGATATACATATCAATTAAATGGAGTAAGATGTGCTGGACAAGATCCTGGAACAGAAAGATGACATGAGTAAAGTGTAAGGAAGTCATCAAGTGATAGCTTTCAGTAGTAACAAAGTAGAGACACTGGCTTATTACTTATGACAGATGTAGCACACTGATTAATGTAAGATGGTTTAGGAATCCAAGAAACTGGTGGGTGGTATTTAAGAACTCTTTTTATAATCCTTACAACTCTTCTGTTATTCTGAAACACTTTTAAAAATAAAACTTTTACTAAAAGTAAAAAAATGAATAAGTGAAAAAAATTTAAAAAGAAGAGCGTGGAGCCCAACCTTGGAGAATGGAGCCCAAGGACCCCTCTGGCAGGAAAAGAAACATCACGATCTGCCCCCAGTTGGGTTTTCAGTCTCTGCTCATTAAAAATAAAACCTCTAACATGGTGTATTCCTTACACCAAGAATAATTTGAGACTCATCCTGGGGTAAAAGAGAATATCTTAGCTTGTCCTAGGAAAGGACATTGGCTTCAAATAGCTGAGAAGCTGCAAAAACTCACACAAGATGAGAGGAAACCTGTATGTTTCTCCTGAAGACATCACCTTTAGCACATTACCTTTCCCAGCCCTTACCATTATGAGCCCTAATTAGCCATTTCCCTCAATATTCCCGCCATAGTTTACTCTACACACACACACACACACACACACACACACACACACACACACACAGAGACAAGGACCATGGCCGTGGAAATTGTGAAAATCTTTCCTGATTGATATAGCACGGCTATGAAAACCACTGTCTGCATTAAAAAATAACTGAGACTGCGTTCCACTCTGCTCCTTTATATCCAGCCCAACATAAAAATGAAATCCTATGTCACCATCTAATAGTGTCAGGGTTGGAAGGATGGTGGAAATTGGTTGAGTGAGAAAAAAATAATCCCTGGAGTGAGTGTGTGCTTTGTCCAAGAGTCCAGGGTGAATTGGAAAAGGCAGCAGGGCAAAGATTCAGGAGACTCTTTGTCCCATGTGAGTCACTACTGACAGCCGGTTTGCTGATTCCGGCTCGGCGCACCAGGGGGGCCCAGAGAAAACCGCCACCTCCATGTGACTCCACCTACCTCCGCTAAAGTCTTCTACCTTGGCAAAGTCAGAGCTTCTTCTTCACAACAAAGGCTGCTTCCTGCTTCTGGGACATCCCTGGTATGTGGCAAACAAGAAAACTCCATCATTCACCATTGTGTGACACTGGGCGAATCATTTGAACTTTCTGAGACCCAGGTTCCTCATCGGAAAATGAGGGCAGCCCAGTAACTTCAAACTGAAGTGTCAGGGGAGTGGTGAAGTCTAACACACAGGGTGTCAAGAGAGGGAGCTATGTCACCACACAAGGGAGAGGGTTGATGAGTATGACCATGCTTTTTTGGAGACACACCAAGCTGCAGTTTAGCAGATATGATAGGTGCTTCCAATCCAATGATTTTCAACTTCAAGCATCAGATCCTCTCTCTGAGGGGATCTCCGGCTTTGGTAGTCCGCATGGACTGTATGCGACAGACCTAAAATGTGACAGAGTTAATGCATCTGAAAAGCAGTCCTCAGCCAATGACTGAAAACCCCAGCTGCCTCAACCTGAGATGGGAGTAGGGGTGACAACTCTGAAGCATGTTCTGTGGTGGTAATTGCTGGTGTACTGAAGGCCAGATGCACACAGCAAAAACCCACCTGACATCACAGGCTACCTGATACCACATTCTTTCTTGACAAACCTGGGCTCTTCTGCTCTTTGGCCCGAGCTCCTCAGCCTTCCTCTAGAGGGATCCATCTCATGGCTGGCTCAGTCTCTCCTGAGCCCTTCAGCCCCTGTGGATTCTGCTGCACCTTCTCAGCGTTCCCCCTTTCTCACTGCATGAACAAACAGCAGGCATCATCCAGCCACTCGGAGAGCACTCATTCTGCCTGCATCCACCTTATTTCATGGGTCAGCCAAAGACAGAGGACATCTGACTGTCCCTGCATGGAAATAGCTCCTCTTCTCCACTTCAGAGCTCTGCTATCCATATTGCCCTTCCTAGCTCGGAGGTATTCGGTCCTTGCTCTCCTCTTCTCCAGCTTTCAGCCCAGGAATCCCTCTCTCATGTGCTTCCCACCACCCACTTTGAGGTAGGAGGATGCAGCTCCTTCTCAGTCCATCCAGAGCATTACTAGCGCTGCACCTTGGGGGCACCAGTTGGAGGAGCTGGTTCCTTCCCTCACCAGCTTCTTAATGAATTCAGGGTCATTGTCTGAGGTCCTATCACAGACTGAATTGCATGCATCCTCCTAAAATTCATATGGCGGGTAGGGCACCAACCTCCAGTGTAACTATTTTTAGATGTAGAGTTTAAAGGGATAATTAAGGTTCATTCAAATCATACAGGCAGGGCACCGATCCTACAGGAGGAAGAGGCGCCAGGGATGAGAAGGAGGGCCTAGGAAATCACAGCCACGAGAGATGCCTCCAAGCTCTCTCCAAGAAGAGAGGCTTCAAAGAAAACCAACCCTCCTACCCCTGCATTTTGGACTTCCAGCCTCCAGAACTGTGAGAAAACAAATGTTCACTGCGGAAGATGAAACCACAGCTGCCCCTGAGTGATGCCTACCTCAGTGGTATGCCTGCCAAGAGATGCAAGATGATGCAGGGTGAGGGCCCCCAGCTGCTTCTCTCAGAGCCCGTGAGCTGGGCAGCTAAAGCAGCCGGAGCTCGGCCCCGAGAGCCTGAGCCGGGACCTGGAGGCACCAGAGGTTCAGGAGAGCTACAGGCAGCAGCTCCAGTCTGACATACAAAAGTGGCTGCAAGAAGACCCCAACTACAGCCCCCAGCGCTTCCCCAACACCCACCGGGCCTTCGCTGACGATCCCTAGCTCAGCTCTCTGGCCCTTTCTGGCCCTGTCTCACCAGGGGAACACTGCCCCCTCCTCCTTCACAGTATTTAAAAAATAAAAGTCGGATTTTCTGGCAAAAAAAAAAAAAAAAAAAAAAAAACTGTGTTGGCACTTTTGTTATGGAGCTTTAGCAGACTGGCATAGGCCCAGCAGATTGTAGGCACTGGCAAGGGTGCCAGGAGGTTCATTAGCACATAGAAATGCCTGCCCAGGTCCACTTGGACCTTCCAGGTTCCAAACAAGACCAGGGCTCTGTCATGTAGCTTCTAGCATTGACCTTGAGTGATGCATGAGGACTTTTTCTATTGCAAAGGTTTTATGTTGAGCTGCTCATGAACTAATTTACAAAGTTTGGAACTTGCCTTTCCACACAGTAACAAACCAAGGGTCTCTTTTCATCTTCTCCAAAAAATGGTTCTCCTGGAACCTACAAGGAATCAGAAGAATGAAGTCAGAAGTTTGGCTCCCAACAGCATCTTATGTGTGTACTAGGACACTCATATTTGGGCTTCATTACCTTTTTATTTCAAATGGAAATCCCCTAGCATATTATGAAAGTGAGGTTGTGAGTTCCCATGGAAACGATACAAATTGTAGTTATTTTTAATCCTTCTGAATTTGAATACTTCCCATTGGAACAGATCTTCTCCTCGATTTGCAATGATTCAAACAAGGAACCAGTGAACTGAAAAATTATCTCTACAAAGCCTGTGAAGTAAATAAAGCCCCTCTTACCCTCTGCAGGCCAGCCTTGGCATATACTAAAATTGTCTTGCTTGCTCCCATTTTAGCTGTGCAGTCTCAAGGATAAAAATTCAGAGCTTTCTAACTCTACAGGTTTTCTGTTTAGAATCATTTCTGCAGAAGCTTCCTTCCTTCGTAATGGTCTCACTGAATAAAGTACTTACAAGGGTCACAGCCTCTGCCTGTGGGCTAATGGATTGCATCATAATTAAATTTGGATCCTCCAACGCCATCCCCAGCTCTCTGGGCACCATGAGAAGTACTTCTAAGGCAACTACAACTACTGTCTGAGCACCGCATTGATCTCCAGAGAATACCATAAATGGCTAGTTTTTATTTACCAGACCCAGTGCAGGCTTTTGGGATACTGAAGAAGGCTTGTCCCTGCAAGTTGTATTTTCAAATCCACAAAAGATCCACAAGGAAAGATGAGGGGTCCCACCATTCCCGTGCAGTCCGAACAGCCTCACTCACATCTTGACCCCTCCACAGTATGCCATGCACATAGCTGATAGGGGAAACACACCCTTGGGGATTCTCTCTGTTCTCCATACTCCACTGCCACCCTGTCTCCTTAAACACCTACTACAGTCCCTTCCCTCTGGGTTCTTGAGGGTTTTTCATCCATCCCATTCAACTACTTGCAGGTGAAAGGAAGAGTTTGGGGAATGATTCAGGCATCTACAAGACAATGAGACCTTCCCAAGCCCCAAGACTGAACTCCTCTTAGGGTATCTCCTATTACTATGCTATCTCTCTGCCTCCTCCTCCTCCATCAGAACACCACCCCTCTTCACTCACTGTAGCCACGACTCAGGATGGAGAAGGAAAATAAGAAAACACACACATACACACAATTAGGTAAACCTTATAGAGCACTTACTTCGTACCAGACACAGTAAAAAGTGCTTCAGAAATATTCTGTTGATAAGCTGCACAATCATATTATTCCCACTTTAGAGAGAGGAATAGAGGATACACCACGGACCACACAAGCACAAAGTGGCAACCAGTCTGAGATCACCATTGTGCTCTGGGAACAGGAATTATGATGGTCATGTACCATATATAATAATAAGACTTGCAATCACAGGAGAAATTCAGGAGAAAATGAGATGACCTGGAGGTATAAAGTCAGGTATTTTCTAGGTAATCTAGGGCAGATATCTCGACCCAGGGTGAATAGCATCCCCCCTAGGGGACAGGTGGCAATGTCTGAAGATGCTGCTTAGGCATCATAACTGAGGACTTCTAGTGGCTCCAGTGAAGAGGGGCCAAGGGTGCTGCTGAAGTCCTACAATGAACACCATGTCCCCTTCGCAAAGAATTATCCAGCCCAGAATGTCTGCAGTTCCAATGCCCAGCCACCAGCTCTAGGGGATTTATCAGTGTGGCGTGCTTCCCTCGCCACCCGCTCCACTCTGTAGATCTTGATTCTCTTTGTCCGCATTGACAGACTGACTCTAAGCTATCCTTGTGCTGTGAGGACCCTGAGTCCTTTTAGGAAGCAGAGAGAATGTAGCTAAAAGGCAAACTGACTTTCAAAGAATCCCCTTAGGGACAGCATCCTGCTTGGAACACAACTCTCTGAAGGCTCTATTTTGGGGACAGTGAAGCAGCAGGCCAGCTGTCTGGCATTCACAGGAGCTTAGCTCTCAGGACGGTGCTTCCTGGAATCCGGATCCAAGAGAGTGCTTGGGGTTAGGGAGCGTGGTTACCCTGTAACATGCTGTGGCGGTGGGAAATCGTAAAAGGGGGAAAAATGGAAATAACAAACTTGTAACCTGATGCCAGCCCTAAGCATTCCTCACTAACCAGAAGTCAAGAGAAAGTGCGATGATTTCCAGCATACTCACAAGGCTTGTTCCCTGGGGTTTAGAGGAATGGAGGGGACAATGTGGAGGAAATGTATAGTTCTGGGCTTCTAAAGTCAAAGTTTAATCAGCCCAAAGATAAAGTCAATTGGCTTCAGTAATACAACCCCTTTCCCAACCGTGGGATTACTGAACAAGCCCTAAAAGTCAGAGCAAAAGCAATTTTGGGGATGAAGATCTTTGTTTACATTAGAGGACCCACACGTAAATTTTGAAAGCATGCTATTAACTGAAGAAAATATTTTAATTGGCCTTTGAAACATTCTTACAGAGGCAAAATTGTTTTGTTTAGTGTTGCCTGGCTGGTTGGTCTTCAGTTTTTGCAGCTCATTACCCTGTCTTAATGCCGTAAGAATAATTAGCCATTATGTCAGTTTTTAAAAATTATTCCAGATCTTATGCCATTCTAGGCAAAAGTTATTTATACCTTTGAATGTTCTTAACTACTTCACATCAAAAGAAAACAGGGAATGAGCTACTGTCACTATCTTACTTAATATCTTTTTACATTATAATGTTTGGGCAAATTTTTCTCCTATGCTTCTGTGAGCCTTTTACTTCCTTCCCAGGCATGCAAATTCTTTCTTATAATTTAAGACCTAAGTCAGACACAAATCCTCCAAAAGAATTTGTTCTTGCTTTTTCATCCATGTCACTAAATATACCTCTTTCCCAATTGCATTGCCTCTTTCTCTACTAAGCATTTCTAGTCATTAGTTTTCTTCACATGATAATTATTTGTGTATGTTCCTAAATTTAAACACTCTCCATGAGAGAGAATTACCCTACACATTTTGCATCTCAAGAAACTCACAGGGTAGTAATCATCCAATAAGGATTGATTAAGTTACATGAAATCTTATGGGTTTCATCAGAAAGAAATTGTTTTCCATGTCATTCTCTTGGTTTGCATGACAGTTTGTTCATCTTGATAATCATGAAAACCAAACCTCAGTCAGAACAAGTCCTTCTAATGTCTTCCCTGCTCTAGACTTCATGTTGAATTTCGGCAGATGCCAGCTAATAGACAAAACATTTTTTGGATGTACATTCTGCCTTAGATCAGGACCACATCAAATGGCACAGCCCACCCAGGTAAATAATGTGCTGGATATTTGGCCTGACTGTAGGTGTTTGTGGCCAAGCTGGCTAATAATTAATTCAGGTAGGCTCTTCTACAAATGTGTTGCTTTAAAACTCCCCAACCCATTCACTTATTCAGTAACTCCCTCTTTTATTTAGCTAATGACATTTAACACCAAATGTGTGCTGTCTTTAGTAATTACAAAAACCAGAGCTTGGCAGAGACAGAGAGCTGAAATTTTTTTAAAGTGTAGGGTTGTATTAATAGGAAATTCTGCCATGTACTTTTAGGTTCTTTTTTTTAGTTATTTATTAGTACATTTTGCCTTACACAATGACTGCATTCCTTGTGGGGAGTTGGTACATGTACATAACACCTCTTCACTTCTTTTTCCACCCCCTTTTCCCTCTCCACCCTCTCCGCTCCCTCCATCTCTTGATCTCCTTCCCATTGGAACAAAATCTATTTCCCTACTTCCTATTATCTATCTTTTATTTTGTTCTTTATTTTTATTCTGAAGTTCATTTGGGGGGCACTGGGGATCAACCTGGGGACCTTGCACTTGCGAGACAGGCAGCAGAACCACTGAGCTAAATCCCTGGCCCCTTTTATTTTTATTCTGAATTTCCCACATAAAAGAAACCATATGCTATTTAAGCTTGTGGGTCTGATTTATTTCACGTAATGTTGTGTTCTTAAGATGCATCCATTTTCCTGCAAATGAATTTGGTTTGCCCTTCTTTATGGCAGAGTAGTGCTCCATTGTGAGTAAATGCCACGTTTTATTTATCCATTCACTTACTTGTCCATTTGTTGATGGACATATAGGTGGCTTCCAATATTCATTCAGCTGTTGTGAATTGTGCTGCTATAAAAAATGAGTACACATATATCACTGTAACGTGATACTTTGGGGAAGATACATAGAAGGAAAATAGCTGAGTCAAATAGAATTACTAATTTTAGTTGATTGCAAAATTTCTATTCTGACGTTCGTAGTGGTCGCTACAGTCTACATTCCTACCACCTGAATAGGAGGGTTTGGTTCCCCCTGCCCCCCCGCAGCCTCGTCAGCATGTTATTATTTGCTTTTTTTTTTTTTTTTTTTGGGATTGCCATTCTTTCTGGAGATGAAATTTCATTGTTATTTTAATTTGCGTCTCTCTGAGGGCCACTGATGGTGAACGTTTTTCATGTATATATTGGCCATTTATACTTCTTCAGAGAAAGGGACATTCGTTTCAGTTGCTCATCTTTTGACTCAGTCGTCTATTTGGGGAGGTCTAATTTTTTTTTCTTTTTTAGTTCTTTTATGTATTCTCGATGCTAAACCTCTGAAGAATAGCTGGAGAAAAATTTTTCCAGCTTTTTAGGTTATCTCTTCACTCCATTGATTACTTCCTTCACTGTACAAAAGCTTTTTAATTTGACATGATTCCGCTTGTTACTTCTTGGCACTATTTCTTAAGTCATTGGGATTCTGTTCAGAAAGTCCTTCCCTATACCTATGTCTTCAAGAGTTTGACCTATTTATCTTTTAGCACATTAAGTGTTTCTGTTTTAACATTTAGATCTTTGAGGCATTTTGATTTTAGTTTAGTACAGAGTGAGATATATGGGTCTATATTCAACCTTCTGCATGTGGATAGCCAATTTTCTCAGCACCATATATTAAAGAGGCTATCGTTCCTTTGATGTATATTTTTGGCCCCTTTGTCAAAGATCAAATAGCTGAATGTGTCTGGGGATGTTTCTGCATCCTCTAGTCTGTCTCATTGATCCACATGTCTATTTTTTACCAGTTTTTATCACTGTACCTTTATAATATAACTTCAAGTCTAGGATTGTGATGCCTCCTGCTTTGTTGTTGTTATCCAGGATTGCTTCTGCTATTCTGGATCTCTTCTGGGTCCATAGGAATTGTAGTTGAGGCAGTGAGAAAAATAGGCAGAATCTGCTACAGGCAGCCCCTGGCCAGTGAAAGAATTATAGATCTTTTAAGATCAGAGTGGATGCCACAAAGCCAACCACTTATCTTTCTTTTAGCTCAGCTGCACCTTACAGGAGACAGGATGAGGTGAAATGCAGAGGACTCTGGCCCCACTAGTAGGCTCCTGTGTTTAACCCTATTCTAAAAGAAGCTCGCACAATTATGGTATGAGGGAAAGATTATGAAACGTAGTCATTCTATTTGTAATTGAATACTATTTCTCACTAATATTATTTTTTTTGCTAGTATGTTATACACAAATTTAATTGTCTGTAACAATTGGGTGTATCTGTGAAAATGTTTTTGAAGTCACAGAACGTCCAACTTGAAGTAGCTCAAATTATGAGAAGCCTTGGTATACACAAGGCAGTATTCCTTAATTCCTCTCAGAAACAATGTCATCACTGACCACAGTACCTTCACTTTTGTCATCTTCGGTGTGGTATGTGATTCCCTACGTAGTCCAAGCATGCTTCAGTGGCGGCAGCAGTGCCAACAGCTCCGGAAACAATATCTAGTGAAGAAGGTGTGTTTCCTCCTGTATTTAATTTGTTTTTAGCAAGAAAATTTCAGAAGCTCCACAGTCGACATCTCAGGTCCTGTGGCTAGACTCAGTCACAGGCACGAATCCACTATTATTGTCTTATGTCACTCATAATCTGCTCTCTAGGGTCCAAAGACACTGTCACCTACCCTGAACGCATGGGAAGATGAAACCAGAACAAAATCGAACCACCATGAAGAGGCAATGGGATGGCTCAGGGCAGGAAAACAACTATCATGGTAGAATTAAAGAACACATTTGCCAGGGGAGGACATCTGATCACAGATGAAGGATCTTTGGTGTTAGAGTTTAAACCAAATTTGACCTTCAAAGATAAAATGTGAGGTTATCAAGCAATATTTACTTTTAAAGAGATTTTTCAAAAGCCTAGCTTGAGAGTTTATTTATTTATTCAGCAAAGTTAATGAGACTTTTGTATGAAACACCATTAAAGTTCTAAAGAAAACTCCACAAATCTCAGTAACTTATGAACAAGACCTCCAAGTTCCATAACAGTCTTGATTTTAAAGAGTAAATGTGTAGGCTTGAGAGAATTCACAATAGTTTAAAAAATTGTCCTAAATCTTTTTTCTTATTTTCAATTATCAAAAGTTATATAAATTTGTGGTACACAGCATTTTGTTAATACATGCATATACTATGGGACAGTAGAATCAAACAAAATTAGCATATATATTACCTGACATACTTTATATATATATTATATATATATATAATATATGTGTGCGTGATAAAAACACTTATAACCTACTCTCAGAAATTGTCAAGCACTACAGACAATTCATTGCTATTAACTAGAGTCACTATTGCTGTTAACTATTTGTTCTTTTAAATTTATTTCCTTGTCAAACTGAAATTTTGTATATTTTCACAAATACCTTCTGAACCCTACCTATTCCAGTCCGTAACAGCCACCATTCTAGCTCTCTGAGTTTAACTTTTACAGGTTCCACATATAAGAGAGATCTTCCAATATCAGTTCTGCTCCTGGCTTACTTCACCTAACCTAGTGCATTTTGCAAATGGCAGGATTTCCTTCCTTTTTAAGGCAAAACAGTACTCTAATAGTACCAAATTTATCTTCTGTACTCACCCATTGGTGCATACAACCAATGCTACAATGAGTTAACATGAGAATGCAGATATCTCCTAGATGTATAATTTCAAGATCTTTAAGTAGATGCTCAGTAGTAGGGTTTTTAGATAGTGTGATCGTTCTACTTTCATCCAAAGTCTCTAGGTTTCAAATAATTTTCCTCTGTTCTCAGACAGTAGCCCCAGTTTTTTTTCCATTGGCTCAAAGATATTTTCAAATAATTTTAATAAACAGCAAAATCTCCAGGTGTGGAGTGAGACTTACTGAAATCCACAAGATAAGTGGAAGGTGTGATGAGAATACTTTTATCTGTTTTGTTAAACTCTCTCAGCATCTTTCTACCTTTTACTTTCAGCTGTCTCTCTTCTGTTCGATACTTTCCCTCCTGTATCTCATAGAGCTTTCATCTCTCCCCGTTCTTCATTACATTCCATGATGCTTTTGTCCCCTTTTTCTCTTCTTTGATGATCTCTCATCTATCTCTATCTTTTCCTTTTCCTCCTTCTCTGATCCTCATTTTCGCTTAACTGGTCCTCCTGTGTTAAGTAATTTAAGTACCCTTGCCTGGGGACAGTCTTTTAGTATCCAAAAAGATTTTTGTTTATATTATCTAATTTAGTATATCCAAGATCCTCACTTACCTATGTAGGCCTCAGCAAAAATGGGTGGAAGGCTGAGATCACCTTCTCTGCCTCTGGTCTTTAGTATTCAATAATCTAACCTGAACACCTTTGCACATGACTTTCTCCTAGGAAGAAAAACACGGAGGCTGCATGGCTTCTTAAATTCTTGGCCAAGAAATCCTGCACCATGAGTTCTGCTCGTCTGCTGGTGCAAGTCACAGATCGGCCATGACACACAGAGGGGAAGTAGCCCTGTCTCTTGACGGAAGGAGGAGGAAAGGCCACATGAGATGGGGCCAATCATTGCAGCCAGTTTCACTTGTGGAACAGGTGGCAATGTGATCAAGGAATCTTCAAAATTGGCATTCGTGAACCAAACACATTTCAGAAGCAGCATTTTTTAAATATCATGTGGTCTAGATAGAATACTACTGAGTAGAATAGAATAAAATATCCAGGAATAAGCACAAACACAAAAAGAAATTTAGTCCATTTAAAACACGTGTAATTTCAAGTCAGTGGAAAGATGAATATTTTTTTCATTGAAATTTGTATTATTATTATATGTAAATTCCCATGCACTTATAAAATAATACTGCAAGTGAGATTCTTTATATAGTTCCCAGCACCATATCACAAGCCACTGATCTTAATCAGACTTCCCTGGTTTTAATTGTATTTGTGCATGTGTAGGCACAGTACTATACAAGTATATTATCTGTACAGGTCTGCATGTACATGACCACAGTCAACACACTGAAGGGCTTCCATTCCCCTTCGCCCGCCTTTCGCTCACATTCCCAGCCACTACCAACCAGCCGTCTGTCTTAATTTTTTATCATCTCAAAGATATTACGTAACAGAAATTAGACAGCATGTGATCTCACTCAGCATAACTGGAAATTCATCCAAGTCAGGTGCATTGGCCTTTCCCCTCTCTTTACCAGAGTCGTATTCCACGGTACAGATGGACTACTCCTGCCTGAGAGGGAGGTCAATCCCTCACCTGCTGAAAAACTTCGGAACTGAGTCCAGTCTAGATTACAAACAAAGCCTCTTTAAACATCTGTCAAAGGGTTTTTGTAGGAACACGTGTTTCCATTTCTCGGAAATAAATGTCCAGATGTGCAGTTTCTGGGTTCTCTGGTAATTGCAGGTTTCATTTTATAAGAAACTATGGTACAAAACAGTCTCAGAGTGGCTGTGCCAAGTCACGGTGCCACCACCCATTTAGGCATGGTGGAGATCCCCGAACCCTTGCCAGCACTTAGAGCTGTCACTCTACTTTAGCTATTCTGATAGGAACGCAGCACAATCTCACTGTGGTTTCAATTTCCACTTGCCTAATATTGAATATCTTCGCATGTGCTTGTATGCCATCTTCATGTCTTCTTCACTGAAATGTTTGTCTCATGTCTATTGCCTTTTTCTGTTTTTTTACTTGAATTTAGTTGAGTTTCACAGTTCTTTATATGTCTACAAATCTTTGTTTGCAAGCTATGTAGCTTGCAAATATCTTCTCCCAGGCTACAGTCTGTCTTTTCATCCTTTTAAAACAGGCGTTTATACAGACAAAGATTTTTACTTCCCGGTTAGCTAATTTGTTTTGGTGTCCAGGCTATGAACTCTTTGAAAAATATTCACATTAGGCAAGATACTCCACAAGCTTAAAGGCTGCTCCCAGAGATAAGGGTCAACCTTTCTTCAGAATGTGCAGGGTGTGAATAACCTGTTGAGACGGTCCCTTCCTATATAGTTTCACTGGGGTCACTTGGGCTTCTTAAGACATATGTGTTGCTACTGTAGAGATCAATATGGAGATACCTCAAAAAGCTAGGATTAGAGGCCCCATTTGACCCAGCTGTTCTTCTGCTGGGTATCATTCCAAAAGAATTAAAAAAGAATCATACCACAGCAATATATGCACCCATATTTATACCACCAGTTTGTAATAGCTGGAACTTGGAAAAAGCCCAATTGTCTATCAACTGGAGAATGGATAAAGATTTTTTTAAAAAATAGAAAATGGAATACTACTCAGCCAGAAAGAAGGAGAAACTAGAGACATTTATAGCTAAATGGATGCACACTGAGGCCATTCGCTTAAGTGAAATAAATAGGACACACATGTAAATACCAAATAGTTTCTCTGGTATGAAAAGTGTAAATAAGGTTCTAAATGATTAAATGTTCTAAATAAAGGTTCTAAATGTATAATTGATATGAAATAGGAAAAAACTGTCTAAAGGAGTGGGTGAAGTGGGAGGGGTAGGGGAAAGGAAAGAAGGCAAAAGAAAAAATATGAGAAAAGGAAAAAATGGAAACAAAGTCATTGTTAATAGGGAAGGGTGGAGGGGGTAAAGAGAGGGAAGGGGGATGGGGAAAAATAATAACTAAGATAAGTCAGATAAAGGTACAAGATCCCAATGATGAATGTAACTGTACTGTATGCCTAAAAAGTACCAATAAACTTAATGAAAAAAAAGATGGGTTGTCGAAACATCAAAGCAATAGTCAGGCCAGGGATGTAGGTCAGGGGTGCCGCGCTGCCTGGCTGCCTGGTATGATTATTTTAAATCTTTTGCAAAGATTCCCAGCAGAAGAAGAGCTGGGTCAAATGGGACCTCTAATACTAGTGTTTGAGGTATCTCCATATTGATTTCCACAGTGGTTGCACCAGTCTGCACTCCCACCAACAATGGAGACATGGCCCTCCACATTTGTAAGCACTTGAGATCAAAGGAATGGATCCATATGTTCATAGAACAATCAAGCCTAGGTCTATTTTATATTTCTTCTGGTTAAATACAATAAATCCCATTTATTCCATGTATACATATAGTTAGAAAATTGTCCATAGATGCATTAGCTGTTCTTTCACTGACCCACATCTATCTGTACCTATTCAACAGAGAGATATAGTTAAATAATGAAATTTGTGTATGTCATAAAAGAGAAAGAAACAATCATATAACTTAGGTAATCATTATAACATATGCAGTATGGAAAGGCCTCAACATCCTCAATGTGAAAAAGTATAGCCTTAACATATAAGCAAGCCAATATGAGACCACAAGAACCACTCTACTGATTCCAGCTCTAATTGCTGGCCCAAAATTCATAACATTCATCAGGTCCCTTTCTTTCAGCAAATATCTCACTCCTGCTGTCTAAAATGACCATAACAGTGTCATATGGTAACTGGCATTCATGCCTCTTTGGACCTGGGAAGCCTCTTATTTTTTCTGAGTAAAGTTTCTCTCTATTTAATTGATGCTGGCCTTGAACTTACAATGTAGCTCCAGCTGATGTCAAACTCCTGGCAATCCTCCTAAGCCTCTCAAGTGCTGGGATTACAGGTGTGCACCAGCACATCCAGTTGAGAAGCTTTTAGAAACTCCTTTAACTTTTAATGTATTTATTTACACTTGTTTGACATACTTTCTTGTCGTCTTACATGTTCACTGTGTCCTTCTATCTCTAGAAAACACACTCCCAGTGCCCAAGTTCTTTGCTTAGTCTTTGGTTCTCAGTGCTTAGCCGAGAGTTTAAGGCTTCTTGAATATCTGATATAGTGAAATGTGAATGAGTTCTATATCAGGACTAAGACATCTAAGCTCTGTTTCTGGCTTCTCACTTAGGCAATTGGAGCTTCTGTATTTCAGTTGTATCACATGTCAGATGGTGTAATGTCATTTTCTCTCATCCTCCCAAGGTTATTAGAAGGACTACATGGCCTAATTTCAAGTGTTTTGTAAAGTATAAATATATTACCATTCACACTTTATTCATAGAATAAGTTATTTATCTTCATTAAAATTTAATCCAGTACCTCATCAAAGAATTGTAATTCTCTAGAAATGTGGATATTTGTTGTTGCCAGGTAGATTGATGATATTACTGAAATCATTTTTTACACCTTATCTACACAGATAATGGTAATAACAGTCCTAATTTTTTTTAAAATTAAAATCTCATAAAGCTTTCAGTTGCTACAGAAAAAGCTTGGATAACACAAAGAAAAACATAAAAATGCAAATAAACAGCATTGGTATGTGTTTCTCTTGATGCTATATCTACTGAATGCAGGATGGGGAACAATAAAAATTGTTTAAACAAAAATTCTTTCAAGTTCCCAGATGGAATTTGAGAAGACCAATGATCTAATCTTTCAAAAATTACTGTCATGAGGCTGAGAAGGACTGAGCTGTACAGAGAGACAAAGCACGGATACAGACTTACATAAGCCACTCAGAAGTGAACAGCTGCTCAGAAAGCCCTTATTTACAGGATTGCTCTGCAAAGTCAAGATTTCTTTCTGTTTGCAATTTCCTCTCAATGAAGGAATCACCAGGACAGAAGCAAAAAGTGACCCCATATGGGACCAGGGTGGATCTTAATAGAATTCTTGGAAGTTCATCACACGCCTCGCCTTCTTTAAGGAAAAGAATGAACACAACTGCAGATGGAGAAGGGGTGATATATGGCTCTTGATAACTTTTACTTAAAAATCTAAAACTCAAGTAAAATTTATAACAAGGCAAAACAGATCTTCTCTTGGAAAGTGAAGTATAAAACAATCATTGGCTCTCAGTAATGAAGCATGCTGGCCAAAACTTGTAAAGAGAAAGAGCATTCAATCAAAACAGAAATAATGTAGTAAGTAAAAGAACCTGATAAGTGAGGTACTTAATATGATAGAGATATAAATAATATCAGTGCTAAGACTATATGAAAAGACTGAAATAAAGGAGTCTTCTCTGCTATAAGCTCTTATTTCTCCACCTAATAAAACAAGAGAATGGGTTTGATCTGAAATTTCCCTCAGGGCCCTGAATTTAAATTTGTTCTGCTTAAAGGGTCCCATAAAAGCAAATGAACTGTCAGTGCTGTTTTCTGTAAAGCAATGGATGAGAAATTTTGAAGTGTAATAGATTTAAAGATTGAGGAGCACATACATAATTGAGTGATAGATAAGACAGGAAAAATTAAAATTGCCTTCATCGTCTTTGGCATTGCAGAGAACTAAATGACATAGGTGAGACCCACAAATAAAATAACTCAGAATCACTCGAGACCAAGATCATTACGAGGAATATATGACAGTGGAAAGGATGAAGACATGTATAAAATCACAGGGCAGGGAGTACAAGCTGGTCATCGCAACATCAGTGCAATAATGAGCACTTTCGAGTGGATGGAAAAGAAATAATTTGAAAAGAAGACAATGTGTTGTATTCTCAGAAATATCTGAGAAGAAGGAAGACTGTTGTGGTTTTCCGGAAGACACATCGTTGTCTGAGATGGAAATGGGAAGACAAGGAGAGGAAAAAAAAAATTTTTTTGGACAGCTACATGAGCCAGACTCAGAGCTTGGCAACTGCATTAAAGCTATCTTACCTGATTAGCACAGCAAACCTTGTGGTAGGTATTGTTGATTTCATTTTACAAAAGTAAGTAACAATTTAATGAGTGCTTCTCGTGTGCCAAGAGCTGCATTAAAGCATAGGCATAGATTATTGCATTTAAGCTTCACAACAATTCTATTAAATTAATGCCAGTGTTTTTCCACTACGCAAAAGCAGAAACTAGGCTCAGAATGTTCATGTCATCTGTCTATTATTGTATACACACGAACAGTGCAACTGGGATTCCAAGAATGTGAAAGAACACCTGCTTTTCCCATAGCACCAAACAAAAAAATTTCAAATGAGAATGAACTGTAGAAAGCATATAGATGAGAACACTGGCAATTTTTCTCATCTTTGAAAAGAGAAGCACTAAAGGGGAGTCACTAATAGATCTTTTTTTTTTGTGGAAGACTTTTTTTTTACTGTATCATACCTCTGTGAATGTAAAATATCTTGTACCTAGTTTATGATACATAGTAGTGACCTTGCTTTATCAGAGCTATATTTAATGATATTACTCTAGAATGTTCTCTTTCCAGATGAAGATTAAGATGCTAATAAAATAAATGGTGCCAGGTACCACAACAGCAACAGAACTTTGCTGTATTCTCAATACTATTTTTTTCTTTGTTTTGTTTTTTTTTAATGGAATGTGCTGAATGTCTATAATTTTGCTCAGATGACTGCAGAACCTGGAAAAGCTGTTGCTGCTATCAATGCATAACATACTGCTATTATTAGTCTTTTTATATACATATATATATATATATACATATATATACATATATTTATAAATTGAATTTTGGGAAACTTTAACTGTGCTGTCAACTTTGCAAAAAGTTATACCAATTTACTGTGTTGAGCTGGCATTGTACAGAAATTGACAGCCATATTGATCTAGAAATGTTAATTTTTTTATTTTTATTTTTATTTTTTATTTTTTTTATTCCATGTGTACAGGGGTAACGCATTGTACTAAATATGTAAGGTCATATCTACATGGGTTTGATTACAGAAACTAATAGATCTTTTGCAAATAGGAAGAGGACTAGGAGGTGGGGGTGTAAAAAGAATTACAATATGTCATGTAGAAATACTGACTACCCACAGTGAATGTATTGGTACATGTTTGCATTATGCACTGCATGCATGTACAAAAAGTCTGCTGAGAGTTTTTTCACCTAGTGAATTGATCATGTGGCCAGTTGGTAAATTGCATAATACCCAATCAGTTCAGGCAGCGTGTGTCTCACTGCCTAGATCTCTGCCAGCTCAGGAAGAGTCAGACACTCTTCCTACTCAGAGGCCAAGACTTATGCAGATAATCACAAACCTAAATCCTGATAATGTGCCTTACACTACTTCCTCTCTCTGCTTGGACATGAGTAGAAATCACTGAGTCAACACACTGACATCTTTCCTGAGAATCATAGAGAGCAAGAAAGATGTCCACCCCTTTGAGTAAATAAAGTGGGAACACTCAGAGAACTAGGATCCGACCTCCCACAATTAGCTCCACAACCGTTTTTTGCAGTCATCAAGTATAAGGTGTGTCAATCTTCATAGAGGTTACCTAGCAAGGGAAGTAGATCTTAAAAAAATAATACTGCCAAGAAAGATAAATGCTATGCATAGGAAGAGTTACGGGGCAGGACCAGCTAATGTAAACTGCAGCGAGGATAAAGGCTTCCCCAAGAAAGGAGTGCTTAAGGTGTTTAAGATCAAACCTGTCGTGTAACAGAAGAAGCAGAAGTCACCAAAGCTCATAGGTGACGTGTGTGTGTGTGTGTGTGTGTGTGCGTGTGTGCGTGTGTAAAGGAGATGAGGACTGACAGGAGAGTACATCCTTGGAAAAGGGAATGGCATGTCTGTATGTTCACAGAAATTCAAGAGATGGGACACTGAAGAACAAAAGACAAAGTCAGGCATTGTCGGGCACGCCTCTAATGCCAGAACTCTGGCAGGCTGAAGCAGGAGAATCCTAAATTTGAGCTCAGCCTGGGCAATTCAGTGACTTAGCAAGACCCTGTCTCAAAAGTAAAATTTTCAAAAGAGATGAGGATGTAGCTCAGTGAGAATGGATTAGGTTCAATTCTCAGAATCATAAAGAGGAAAAAGCAAGAGAGGAGAAAACGGAAGGAAAAAGGAAAGAAAGAAAAGGAGAGGAGGGGAGAAAGGTAGGGAGAAAAGAAGAGAAATGAAAGAAAAACTCACATGCCTGGGAAGGAAGAAACAGTGGGGACCAGACTGGGAGAGGTCGGAAAGGTAGGCTGAGTCATTCCTACTTCACTGCTCAGCCACATGAGCTTAGTAACAAGTTCGCTCATGAGAGATTGATCTGCTCTCAGTGTTCTGCCAAATCCATGTTAAGAGCCTGCAAGACAGAAAGCCAGGCCAAACCATGAAATCTACCAAGGCGATGATGCCACCCTGCTAGCCTCATGTAAAACAACCCACCACCACCCCTACCCCTAGAAATGACTTTATGATTCTGCCACATGGCTACAAAATCATATTTTCATTTTCTTGTGTGTTTATTCCCAGTCGATAGAAAAAATGATTCTTGGTGCTGATTTGTAAAATATAATTTATTGATTAATTTTAGTAAGAATCTAAATATCTTCTTGTTGGGATTTTACACATTAGCCAAATGTCTACTTCTTTAATCAAAGCTGACATTATAATTGATCAAAGTAAGTTTCTTGGCTTCCAAAACCCAATGAATAGAATCCTTGCAGAAACTCAGAGCATCCCTAGATAGCAATTCTTGTGCCTCTTACATCAACATTTTAAGTGGTAGTTGATAGTATAGTCTAACCCAAGCTTCAGTAAGAATTTTACGGAATATCACTTAATGACATCTGGACCAAAGTCCTCTTCTGCAAGAAAAGCTTACAAAATCTTAAAATCAAACTTTCTCTTGCTGCCTTGCCAAAATGTCCAAGCACAAGTCTGAAAAATAAGTTGCAACGTCCAATGACTACAATTTCCATTTCCACAGACCATCGCAGAAGCAGATGTGGCTGCACTACATGTTTTTAAGTTTTTGTACATTTTTGCCACATAATCCATGGGTAAATACTGAAAAAGGGTGAGTTCAACATTGATATCCAAT
Organism: Fukomys damarensis; assembly: GCF_012274545.1. Taxonomy (NCBI): domain Eukaryota; kingdom Metazoa; phylum Chordata; class Mammalia; order Rodentia; family Bathyergidae; genus Fukomys; species Fukomys damarensis. Next base: position 14,321,055 of record NW_022900936.1, on the reverse strand, counting down.
ACCCAGATCTTGGATGCAGCGAGATAAAACACCAGGATTTTCTAACTGGATTTCATAGCTTAGACTCCAGTATCATTGCATGCACCCAAACATATGCAGAAAGGCACAAGGAAGAGGTCCAGGCCCAGCAGGAGGATGAGCATCCCTGCTGTGAAGAGCACATGTATCTCCTGGGGGCGTTTCCTCACCTCTTAGAAGAGCCAGGTCAGACTGGGCATGGCCACGTTCCAACAGAATTTGATGAAGGGCGAATAAGATATAAAACTGTAACTCCCATTGCACTAAGCATAAAAATATTAATAAGCAAAACTTGGGCCTCACTTCTTTCACTTAGCATAATGTCCACCAGGCTCACTTATGTTGTCACAAAGGATTGGATTTCCTTCTTTTTAAGGCCAAATTATATTCCTTTTCATATATTTTTTCTTCAATCATTCATCTGTGGGTGGACACTTAGGGTCATTCAATGAACATGGTTAACTCAGATTTCTCCTCCACATATTCTTCTTGACATACTAACTTTTCCTGTCAGAGTACCCAGAAATGAGACTCCTGAATCATATGATAGCTCTACTTTTAGTACTTTTGAAGAACGTCTATTCAGCTCTCAATTATACATGAAGTCTAAGAATGTTGAAACCATGGAAGTAGAGAGAAGACTGGTAGTTACCAGAGGCTGAGGGAGGGAGATCAGGGGGCAGGGGAATTTTGATTGAAGGGTACAAAGATTCACTTAGAAGAAAAAAGCGTATGCAGTCTATTGCACAGCATGGTGACTATAACTTTAATATTAATGTAATATATACTTCAAAATTGCTAAGAGTAGTTTTAAATGTTCCTACTACCAAAAAAAGTGTATGAGGTAATGGGTATGTAGATTGGCTTGATTTAATACACACCACATATATCAAAACATCACACTGAACTTTATATATGTGTGTGTATATAAAATTCTATTTGTCACTTGGAAATTTAAAAATAAAACAAACCCTTAGCTCCAGTGAATTTTAGTACTAACCATCAGCTTTTAACACCAAAAGAATACTGAGCCATAGAAGTTGTGGGAGAAGTTCAAGCCTGGCTGGGCCAGGTGCAGCACACTTCTGTCTTCTGAGCAAACTTGAAGACCTCTCTGAGGCTGAGCTAACTCACCTAAGTACGTAGAGGCTGGGTCTAACAGGCTGTACCTCCACCCCTAGTCCATGACTCCTTCAACTTGCTCAAGAAGAATCACCCCACCATATGTCTAGCCAATAAGATACCACCCAATGTTCTCCACTAATGTTTAAGGATCTGCATAACCTATAAGAAAGTGCCATGCAATTAAATGCTCCTCCCATGCTCCTCCCCCATGGTTGTTCACATGTAAGCTATATAAGCCTGTGCATTTCCTAAATAAAGCGGAAGTGTTCCAGAAACCTCCCCAGAGTCTGCCTGGTGATTCTGCTCCTTACCCTCCCAGTCTGAGCTCCCAAACCAAACTCCGCAGACCAAGCAGTGCACAACAACAAGTCACAAATCTCCTTTTGATCACTGAAAGGGCTGCTGAGCAAAACCCAAACATGTTCAGTTGAACATCAATGCAAGGATGGCCCGTGTAATTTTGGCAATATATGTATTTTCTCATAAAAGAAAATTAACTGTTTGATTTGGTTTAGTTTCGTTTTGATGCCTTACTGCAATCTATGGCTTTGAAAATGCAAGTTTGGCTACCAAGGAAAAAAACAAGGCTCAATTGTTCTCCATACGGAGGAGAACAAATGCTTAACTAAACTGTAAACATTAGTACCTTCAAGGAACTGGGAAGATGAGCTGCTTGGCAGGGGCTGGGGTGGAGGGTAGGAGAGGCATGAGGAAGGGACATTTATGCAACATGATGCCATTTTCCTGATGTGTAGATCACCCTACTTTACCCTTTACATATGCATCAGTAAAGTCTCTATTGCTCACTACTGCTCTGAGACAGGGGTAAACAACTTCTGCAGTGGAGTTTTTCTTGGCACTAGAAGATATCAAGTCTTACTTAAAGTTTGGCACACAACAGGCAACATATGGATTAGATGAATAATTGAAGAATGTCCTACAAGCAACATTAAATTCCCATCTGCTTGTTTCAGTTTCTACTAGGGCTACAAAACCACCCTGAATAAAGGTAAACCAAAGTTGATAAGACCCTGCTTAGGGCTGGTAAAGACAGTTCTGGAACAACTAAAACGGAAGGTTTTGACTCATGGCAGGCTAAAGTAACTAAATTATTCACTCATAGACAGGGGCTTCAGTGACAGTCTCCCACTGGAAGACCACAGCAGTACCTACATGAAGAACCTCCTCTTTATCGTTAAACATTAACCTAACACAGGAAAGGAATCACTAGCATAGCATTGATAACATACTTTCCTGTGAATTACCTTTAACAGTCAATTAAGGTAACCACATTTTTAACAGCGTTTCTACTTCTAACAACCTAACAAATATGCCATTTTACAAATATTTTGTGGTTAGTCACTTTATGATACAATACATAGATTAAATGAAATTTGGTAATTTGAAGCAATGAATTACACCATAAAACATCTCTGAAATCATTTTGAATGCCACCTTTCAAAACAAAAACTTGGAGATGTGATTTCACTTTGATTATAAACACCTGCAAGACACATACATTCTTCCAAACCACTCTCCCAGTTCCATTATACATCAAAGTGTTATTTGATTAGGTTCAGGAGTTTGGGAGGTTATTATTAACAATGATGCATATTATTCAGAGATAAATTAAATCAGTGAGCCTGCACTTCTCAAGCATCTGGCAAACAGCCACAGAGGGTAGCAAAATATAGGTGTTTTGCTGATGCTCCTTTTCCCCCTTGTTTTTGGCATTATAACAGGCCTCTGAGTACAACAGTTTCTATCTTTGGTCTTAAAATTAGCTACATAGTACCTCGATTGTCTTTATTAAAAAATCTAAATTCCCAGGGTACAAATCTACCCCAGCTATATCAAAATCTTTGTGGATAAAACCCCAGCATCAGTTTTTTTTTAATAGTCGAAGTTGAGAATAACCGATACAGATTCTGATCTTTTTTTCTTTGCCATGGAAAAATGTCCATATGGTTTAGATTTAAAACATTCCCCAAAAGATGCACATTCTAATGCGAGTTATGATTAAAATAGGGTAGGTCTCTGGGGACATGACACGGAAGAGTGTATTCTTGTCCGTGGATCCTCCCTTGTCTACTTCCTGGCTGCTATGCAATGAACAACTTTCCTCTGCTGCGCCCTTCCACCAAGCCATTTCTGTCTTGGAGCCAGTTAGCCATGGACTGAACCCACTGAAACTGTGAGCCAAAATAAACCTCTTCCTCCTTTAAGTTGTAGATGCCAGGTATTTTGTCCCAGCAACAGGAAAATAACCAATAGAGGAATTATTGCTCCCTGGCTGACATCCATGTCTCTTTTTCTGCACTGTTTTCCTGGCTGGGAGGTGTAGAGGCAGTCACAAAAACAAATATAATTCAAAAAAAGTAGGAAACTGTATATATTCTGTGTATCCTCTCACAATGATATTTCCTTTATGGTGCTCTTATTTGGCATAATCTTAAAAAAGTTTAAAAGAAATATACAAATAAATTTAAGACATATATAACAGAAACATAATTTTGTATCAGTAAAGGTCTGAGTCTTCTATATCTGGATTTATGAGGGTCCAGGTTGACCAAGTGTCTGTCACTGATAGCTTTCAAGAGCAGCAAGAAGATCAGTCAATCCACAGTTCTCAAATGCATTGAGCCCCCGCACATAGAAGGGATGACACTAACAGGAAAAGGTTCAGAAGCTCCAGAACCTCCCACTGGAAGGTCTCTAATGACCTGTTTCTGTGGTTGCAAGAAACAGAGTCCCAGAGGCTGTCCCAAGTCATGAAGTCTTGGGCTGGGGATTTAGCTCAGTGGTGCCACGCCTGCCTGGCAAGCACAAGGTCCTGAGTTCAATCCCTGGTACAAAAAAAAAACACCCAAGTCACGAAGTCTTGTAGTCTTGTTATCCGATACTTCAGGCAATAAGAAAAATGTGAATCCCAAAGGGACTTCCAAATTATGAATGGTCTCACTCAACAACTGCTGTTTATCCTAGATGTTATGGCAGTTTTTCCTGTCTTGGCATCCTCCTTCTCACAGTTGCTGCTATATGCTAATCCCTTTCCCTTCTACATCTTTCTGCTCCCTCCCTCACCATGTCTGTTTACTCAAGAGTACAGCTTCCCATGCACTTTTATGAACTTTGTTGTCCTTTGTATCTGAATCATTTCATTATTTGCTCCCAATACCCAGGCGAAGCGAATTCTTTCACGGGCGCTCAGGCATCCGTAATTTCCAAAGCTCCCAAGAAGATTCTAATCTGCATTCAAGGCATAGAACCACTACCTCAGAACATGAGAGAACACATAAGACAATGCAGATTTATAATTATGGTCTTAACCCAAAATAAAAACTGAAGAAATAATCTCAAAATACCTAGAAATTCTATTCTCCCTGAATTTTTATTTTAGCTCTGTCTTATTCCTCTTCCTGTGTTTGTATGTTAGTATTTTAACTGTGTTATTGTATTTAAGGAGAAGCAGAACATAATGGTCTCAGCAATCACGTTCTACAAAAAACACTAGTCCAGACCGGTGCTCTGTAGTGAGCCAAGACTGCCATCCAGTGGTGACTACCCCTGAATTGTAAATACTGCAAGATTTCTCAACGAGCAAAGCTCTTGGGGAAGTGGCTGCTGGATTCCAAAATTCATCTGTCTAAAACAAAGTCCACCTGTTTGCAGAAGGAGATTTTTCTATTTTCAAATTGTATGTGAAAACACTCCAAGAACACATTATTGTAATTGAACTATAAAGGAAAATCAACTTTGGGAGTCTGTCAAATAAATTTGTTTTAGTGAATTCAAAGGTGGTATAACTGAGAAGATAAAAGTGGCTACTAAGAAATAGTTTACATACATCCAAAGTGAAATGATGAGTGATAAAATCTTAACAAGTGATGTGGGTTGAACGGTGTCTCTTGAAAAAGATACGTCCACCTCCTTACCCCTGAAATTTAGGAATGTAACCTCATTTGGGAAGAGGGTCTCTGCCAGTGTAATTTAGTGATGGACCTTGAAGCCAGATCGTTTGTAGTCATCCATGTGGCTCTAAATGCAGTGATGCACTGCATTTACATGAGACAAAGAAAAGAAGACACAAGGAGAAGTAAGCAAAGCCATGTAAAGACAGAAGCAAAGAATGGAATTAATGCTGCCACAAGCAAGGGACCCTTCCAACCACCAGAATCTGGAAAAGGTGAAGAATCTCCCTAGGGCCTTAAGAGGAAGGGTGGCCTTGCTGGCAAGTTGCTTTCAGACTTCTGGCCTCCAGAGCTTGGAGAGAAGAGACCTCTGCTTTTTAAGACACCCAGCTTATTGTAATTTGTTATGAAAATCCTAGGAAACCAATACAATGTACTCGTTTCCTTTTCAGTGTATTCTCTTAGGAAACAAAAGCAGCATTTCAGAAATAGCCCAGATATCTAGAGCTGTTTTTCAATAGTATACATGTAAACTCATTGGTCTACATTATTATAGGATGTCATCAATTGATAGCACAAATAGTTTACTGCCGCAACACTGTTTGCAAAGATTTTTTTTTTAATATATCACAATTTTCATCTCAGTTATGATGTTTTTACTAAAAATACCTAAGCTGAAAGACTGGTTAACCAAAATTGTCCTTTCTGAGATAAAATATGAAACAAGTTGTTTGCCTAAATATGGGTGCATGTACTCAGAGTAACTCAAATGTCAGCTCCAGGGGACAACACAGTCAATTCAACAGGAATGTTCACGAGGAGCCCATCTGGGAGGTATTTGGAAGATATGTGAACACTGAAGACAACAATGTCAATACAATTGAATAGAAACATTAATAAAATTGTGCTTCAGATCAGCAGATAATCTTGTAACTGAATATTTGGGAATTTAGAGGAAGGAAATGTACAAACAATCAAAGGCAGCAAATCCCCTCAGGAAATGTGGTGTCCACACATTATATCACGGGTTTGGTTTTGCTGAATAATGCATGAAGACGTCTGTCTTAAATTATTCACCGACTGCAGAGTTGATTCGTAACCGCAGAACAAAAACAGGATCGACCCCTGGGAGCCTGTACTTCGTGTCTGACACTGTGAAAATTTTTCTCTGGGGAGCGAGGGGCTCTGTGTAATATGAGACTCACGTAGGAAGTGTGGGTTCTGTGGCATTCTCACAAGACGGCTCCATGGTGTGTGTTCACGGAATTCTGGAACCGTAAGTGTGCAGATGCATGCCACTGAAGTTCGCACCTCCTGTTGCTGCACTTTGATGTGTTAGAGGTTTCGGTTTGGCTATTTTTTTTTTCATAATTATGTCCAAATATGTTACCATATAAAGTGTTAACTTACTTGGTAGGGTAAACGAGTGGGCAGAGAACAATGTACTCGGGAGTAGAAAATGCTCTCTTTGCTAAATTCATTCTATTATTTTTCTCAGCCACAAGTGTTCAGTTTTAGATACACTGAGCAAGAAAAAGAGCAAGACAGTTACTCTGACAGTGATGGCACTGTTATAAATTTGTGAAAGGTAGTATTATTTTCTCCCTTAACAGTGGAAGAAGCTAAAGCTCTTAAGAGTTGAAAATGTTGCCCCAAAGTCACAGAGCCCATAAATAAGTCTGGTCGATGAGAGAATGGTACCTAAGAAGGGCCTCAGATAAGAGTCCAAACAACTGGCTACTGCTCCAACTAACTCTGTGGAAGCTCGTGAAGGGCCAGGGCCTCATCTCTTCATGTTTGCATCTGTAACACTTAGCACAGTGACCATCCACAATAATGTACTCAATAAACATTTACTGATAGACACATGAAAGGCAGCATAACCGGGGAAGGGTTTAGGAAGACACAATATAAAACATTTTGGAATTATTTTCCATTGCCATATGTAAATACCCATCATAGATAACAATGCTGTCCATAAAATGAAATATCGCAGTGTTCAGCAAATGCAAACTGTTTGCAGTACGAAGAAAACTTCACTCAGAACGCTCTTGTGTGCATTAAGAAATATTACATATTCAGTTTTTACAGCTGAAAATTTAGTCTATAAAATCTTTACAGATTGTAAATTTCATTATATTTTCTTCAAACTACTGAGTGAAAAAGTTGGTTGCGTAGATGCAAAAATACGATGCCAATCAATCCAAGATGCAGGCAGGTTTACACACTGTACAGCTCAGCATATGGCTAGGAAAGTGGTCAGTTCTAAGTATAAACTTCAAAACTGTACAAAAATAAGGCTTTGGTTTTATTACATTCTTCATACATTCAGTGTGATTACAAGCCCAGCAGCCTAACTACAAATGGGTGCCTGCAGTCGGAAATCAATGCCCCCCACTCCAGAAGGAATGCATGTATCTCTTCACACAGAGCACTCATGGGCACCACAGTGTGCTAGATATACAGTACAGACACAAAAGCAGAGACCGCGGGTGTCACGTGTCAAATACAAGGTAGGAATTTTCTTTTCATTTTGAAAGGAGTTTCTGTATTTCATAGTGTGACCAAATAATTTAGCTTATTAAATAAAATATGTTCTAAATGCACTTTAAATGTATGCTTTATAAGCATAAAAATGTTTTTGCATAGTACATCAATCATATCTGCAGATAAAAAATCAAAATTGTATAGGAAGTAGTATTTCTCACCCAAGAAGAAATGCTTATGGAGTTATTTTTCAAAAGGGTTAGAAAAACTACTTAAATCCGCTAAGACTAACTTACAATTTAGATATTCATATTTAAGCTATGCAGTGATTCACTACTACTACAAAATGGGCTTTTTTTCTAGAGAGACAATGGTTTCTTCATGTTAACTGGCTAAGAATGGAACATAAAAAGAAGGAAGAACACATTCATAACTGTGCATGAATCCCCAGTGCTTGCTGAGGCAGTTCATCAAAATATTTTTTCTAAACATTGTTTTATTTTTTTATTTAGAATTTTCCACTTCTGAAGTGTCTACTCTCCCCTCCTTGGTGACAAGGGAAACATCTCAGATCTTTCTGTATCTTTACTTGGGACAGGGAAGATGGGACTGGCTTATTTCCTTTTAGGTTCTGTGTTCTGGATGGGGAAAAAATGAAGAAAAACATACTGTTGCAGACTTTTCTGTCCCCCGAAGTGAATAAAACATAGTTGATTTTTATGCATTACTAGCCAAAGAAATCAAAAAGTTGGAGCTTGAAAGAGCAGTCTAGTGCCCACCATGATACTTCTATACTTTCATGGACTGTAAGTTTGGAAATATAAATTAATGTTGTGAACATGCTTTAGGCTATGAGGATGTATTGTGGCAAGTGAGGGCTACCAGTGTCCAGCTCAAATTAGTTTTGGTGTCACCCACATATTGCCTGACAATCAAAACTTTGCACATATTTTAACATGAAGTTCGTGCTGAGCCCCAGGTCTTATTCAACTCCTTGCAATCCCTCTCCTGCTCCAGCCCCAGCTTCACATTACGGCACACAAGGACGCTGGACACCTCCAGCACAACTGGGTTACAAAAAGTGAGGACCCTGATTTCCAAAGTAAAGTTCCCTGGCTAACACTCCGGAGATGCCAGCCCCTTGCCGCAGCTCCCTATGCCGTTGGCTTCTGCCCACTAAGCAATACTTCATTTACAGACACTTGCCTCATAATCTTGGGAAACAGAAATGCAGCACAGCCTTCCGGACTCTGTCTGCAGGCAGTGTGGGATGTTTGAAAATAAGACTTTTTATTAGCCCAAACCATATCACAGAGAGGCAAACTGAAAGGGGACATGGGAAGGCAGGCGGGGGAGGACTAGGAGAAGAAGTGGAAGTAAAAATTATTTAGATGCAATATGCATATGTACCAACTCCCCGAGATAAGTTATTCTGTAATGTAATCATACACCAATAAAAATGTTTGACTTTAAAGAGGAGATCATGTGGATGCTCTTAGGCAAATGATGGGGCCATTTACTGCTACAACAGGCTTCTTAAGTTGCATGAATGTAGTCATGAAGTTTCTGACAGCTTCAGCCACGTTAATGTTTGCTCTTTTTCAGTCATCTGTGAGGTGCCTCATAAAATAAAGTCAAGACCACAACAGAAGACCCTGCCAACAGCCCTGAACAGCAGCAGCTTGTTGTCGTCAGCAGTCCAGCACTCTGGACTTCTCTCATTACCTTTGGATTTCGTGAGCTATTCTCTGGTGATGTTATAAATCAAAAGACACAGTGACACCATCTTGCTTGATGCCATCTTGCCTCCTGACTACAGTATCTCTGCATCTGTGGGCATTTTCTGTTTGCTTTGTATTGGAACAAATGCCAAGCTTGTCCAAAGGCCAGCCTCTTCTATTGTCCACATACTTAACTTTTCCTAGTTGTGGTTCCCCTAACAGGCATGTGCATGCTGGTTGACCTCTGAACCATTAGCACAACCATGAATGAGGATGTATCTCTTCTATTAACAGCCAAGCCTATGGCCATTGCTTCTCATCTCAGGGGTGATACCTGAGGCACTTGTGGGTTTATTCGGAGCCTGCACCCTGTCCTGGCTCATTCTGCACCAGAAGGGGCAAATAAAGATCCCATGGGCTTCTCTGCTGCCACTTCTCGTCCACTGGGACCTCTGGACTCTGCTCCACAGGGTCCAGACTCTCAGGGCTCTGTGCTTCTGCTCTAATACAACTCTGAGCTTCAGGTATCTGATACCTAACTTCTCAAGGTCCATGTTCTTCCGGCCTGACCAGAGGTGAGGATGTGTTTTTCCTAAACTTCTAGCTGGCCACCAAGCAACTGACTGTCCCTGGATTCATGATCTCTGTTGATCCCTGGTGCCATTGGGCAGGGGTCCTCAATCCAGGCAGCACTGTCGAAGGTAAACAGTGAGCAAAGATTCATCGGTATTCACAGCTGCTCTCCACTACTTCCATCACTACCTGAGCTCCACCTCCTCTCCAGTCAACAGGACTTTTCACTCTATGCTCTTTGAAGGCTTGAGCGAGGGAAAAAATGGCAGCAGCAGAACTGTCAATCAGTACAGACTTATAACTTCTGATGGTGGTCTAAGTAGGACCCACAGTCAAGGACTGTATGAAGAACACAAATCTTTGTATATCTTGTTGCCACTATTGCAACTAGAGACATGGTTGGCCTTAGAGCACTCACACCTTCTTCCACAAAAGGTATCCTGTCCCTCCCCCAGTAAGTTGGGATATTTGTGCTTTTCTGAGGATCTTTCAGGATACTCTTTCTACTTCCTGGCATCTTAGTTTGAGGGTTGTCCTAAGATTTTAAATAAACCCTGAACTAATGTGTTTCTGCCTACACAATCAATACTATGAACGTTACAAGATTCTGTGGCATCTCCCTAAAAGTGGCAGGACAAGGTGACAGCCAAAATTTGGGCTCCAAGACTTTCTACACCCAGAGTTCTTCTGCCTTTAGCTGTTTCTGCTACCACCATCTTGTATATAAAACTTTGCAAAGAGCTTGAAGTTTTCTGAAAACTGTGAAAGCCATTACTCTGAACTTGGTTTCCTCCTGGAAAATGACTCTAAACACTGCAGTATTTTGAGAGCCCAATCAGTCTTAATTCCTGAATGCCTGGAAAGTCCTATGAGATTTTCAGAAATGCTCCTATGTGAATAGAAAACATTATTCTTTATTTACCTTCTCATTCTTCCGTATCTTTATTTACACAATACTATTTTCATTTTGATTGGGTATTTCATTTTACATGCCACATTTGAAATATTCTCTTAGGGCTCCTTTTTTGAAGGGGGAGGGGATACCAGTAATGAAAAGATTAAATGAATAATACCCATTTTTTGAGCCAAGAAATAGTATATTCCAAGAACAATGAACTCTAGAACTACATACTTCTAAGACTTACATTATATTCAATAGATTTTTCCAAGACAGGAAAATGCCTAGAAGCTGTACCCTACAACTGATTGGGAAATCCAAACACTGTCACCATGTAGGCGATATCTGCCTCTCACGAGAAAGTCCCTTTGTTTTAAAGCAATGGCACTTATATAAGGACCAGTCTGATTCATCTTATACTGACATATGTGTGAACTCAAACTATGCAAACTTGGATTGCTTAGTGTTGTGACAGAAAAAACAATCCAAACATGGAAAGGCCCAGTTAAAACAAAGCCTTAATGTATTTTTTTAATACAATAAAGGCAGGGAAAGCATATGGTGTCCTTGTGCTCGTTATGTTCCTATAATTTATCCTGCATGTCTGTTTAGCTGGTCCGGAATTTTAGTAAATTTCGTAATTATGCTTGCAACCATAAGTCAATATGCTTACATATGATTGTGCATGTGTATTTTATAGAGAGATATATAGATATAAATATTATAAGTGTATATATCAGTTTCCTCAAGGATTGGTTCCAAGATCTCCTATAGATACTGAAATTATGAATGCTCAAATCCATAAGATGATACAGAATTTTCATATAACCTACATGTATCATATGCTTAAAATTATTTCCAGCGTATTTATAATACCTAATACAATTTAAATTCTGTGTAAATAGTTGCACTATAATATGTAGAAAATAACTAATGACAAGAAAACATGCAGTATAATATGTAGATAAATTAATGGCAAGAAAAAGTTCTTACATGCTCAATAAAGATGTAAGTATTAAAATACATTCTATTTACATTTGGTCTAATCCACAGATACGGAGCCCATGGATACAAAGAGCTATTTATCATAAGTATGTATGTTTGCATATATAAATACACACATATATTTACATATGCCACACATACATGCATATATATTTACATATTTCATGTGCATCTGTTTATATATGTAAGATATACCATAAATGGATACATATACATTTGTCATAAGCATATATGAGTATATGTCTATACATATAATCAGTGAAGGATTTTGAGATCTCTAAAGGTTAGAAAAATGCTAAATACTCCCTGAATTTTAAAAATGAAGTTCTTTGAGCATATAGAATAATGTTTTCAATTCCTGAGCAAATGTTCTTTGATAAGGCCAACTTTCAATGATTTCAAGGAGTTTATGTTAGGCTGTATCGATCTCAGCCTTCAAAAGTAGCACAAAAAAGTGGGTAGGGATGTTACTCAGTGGTCAAGCACGTGCTTACCATGCACAAAGCCAGGGGTTCTGCTGGGGACCTCTGAAACATTAGAGGAAACCTCTGCAGTAGGCTCCAGTCTCCTACTTGGTGTACAATGTAGGCCTGATGGCGGGGGGGGGGGGGTAAAAGA
>NW_022900936.1:14299891-14308406 GCF_012274545.1 Fukomys damarensis | reverse complement strand
AAAAGAACTAAAGACAGAAAGTGGGGCAGCAGGATGACCAATGCCAGTACAACTAACAAAGTCACTAGCCAGTCCAAGCCACTGATTTTTTTTTAGTAATCAATTGGGGTAAAGGCAAGCTACATGCAAGGATAACCCTATGCATAAAGATGCTCCATACGTTTGCTTTCTATGGAAACTGATGTAAGCAAGGCTCATAAAAGACATGACAAAACATTCTTGAATTAAGAACAAATAAAATATGTGGTTGTAATTAGTCCTTCTAGTAAGAAGGTTTTAGTTGTGAGAATGGAATTTGGGTGTGAGTTATTTGACCTCAGCACATAGGCTTTGGCCAGATTCATTTCTATAAACAAACCAGTTGTGGGGTTAACACTTCACAGCCTGCACTGCTTTACAGTCTGCTTTGGGCATAATCAATATTGCAGTCTCCCGCAGGTTCAATCCCCATCACCAAAAACTAAGTAGCCAAAACAAAAAAAGAAATTGTCTCTGGAATAAAACGACCTCTGGGCCCTTCTCTGACTGAATTACCTTTCACTCATCTCTTACAGTATCTCTCCCAATAAAAACAATGTAGTGAGATGTCTCAAATGAAGGCTATTAAGCAGTGCTCCTGAGAAGGGACAGGGTGCTAGAGTGAGGACAAGTACCAGGACAGAAGAAGATGGCATGCTGTGGAGAAGAATGGGCACTAAACTCAACGCTTATGCCTAAGGGTAGCTCCAACAACACTGTGGTGAGCCTCTAAGTTGCACCCCATTCACTCATTAACACACAGAGAGCCATGGCACTAAGTCAAAAATATAAGATTTTTTAAAAAATCTGATCACATTTTGCACCTAGTATCCTTAGGGTCAGGATTCTCCTAAGAAACAGAATCAACAGGACATATAAATAGGAAGGCTTATTTTAAGAATCAACTCATGCAGTTGTAGAAGCTGGCAAATCTGAAATGTGAAGGGCACACAAACCGGATAAAAATTTAGGTAGGAGTTGATGCTGTAGCCTTGAACCAAAAACCCACAGGACAGACCAAGGAGGCTGGAAGCTCAGACAGGATTTACATCTGGAGGCAGAATTGTTTCTTCTCCTGGAAACCTCAGTCTTTGCTCTTAAGCCTTTCAATTGACCGAATGAGGCCCACCCACACTATGGAGGGTGATCTGCTTTACTTAAAGTCAGTTGATTATAAATATTAATCAAATCTAATAAATTCCTTTAAGCAACATTTAGTTTGCCCAAACAACTGGGCACTGTAACCTAGCAAAGGTGAGTCATAGCATACACAGTCTGTTCTCTTTTCCATCTTCTACTGCTGTTAAGTCAGCTTCCACCAGAAAAATCTCCAACATAAAGCTGCATATCTAGCATTTTACTGTTCTTCACAGTGACATCAGAATGTTAGGATGAAAAACAGTTGTGTTGACACAGTGTTTCTCTCTTATTAGATGTTACTATGGGTAATGAGACTCGTCACAATATTTAAAGTGCTATGTCATTTGCACATGAAGGAACTAAAAAGTCTCTAAATAAACCCAAATGTTCACGGGGAATTAGCACATGATGAAGGTACCATGTCTAACCAGTAATGGGAAAGTCCTTGTCAATAAATGACTTGGGAGCAACTGGGTAGCCAATTAGAAAAAAAAAAAAATACAACTGGATCAATCTATACTCTACATCTTATATTGGGATAGGCCACTGATTAAATAGTAAAAAGTGAAACTATGAATACTGTCTCTCTATCCCTTTTATTTTTGTGGTAATGGACTGGAGGTTGAACCCTGGATCTTCGTACCAAGTTATATTTCCAGCCCTTTTTTGTTTTGTTTTGTTGTGTTTTGGGTACCAGGGATTGAACTCAGGTCCTTGCGCTTGGGAGGCAGTCCACTGAACCGCTGAGCTAAATCCCCGGCCCTCCAACCCTTTTTTTTTAAGACAATCTTCCTAAGATTCTACGCTGCCCAGGTTGGGCCCAGACATGTGATCCTCTTGCCTCCACTTCCCACAGTACACATTCTCTTAAAGAAGAGATAACTTTCTTATAAGATGGAGTTACAAATTCCTTTATAATTTTGGACTAGGAAGGTCTTAGTAACTATAACCTAAAATCAATAAAAGGAAAAATGGTAATTTGATGAAAAATCTTTATGGACAAAAGTATCAAAAGCAAATCAAAAGGCAAATTAAAGGGAAAATATTTGCAACTTGTATCCCAAAAAGCTAATCTCCTTCAAATATAAGGATCACCTAGAAATCAATAAGAAAAGGACCAACATAATATAGGCAAAAGTTATGAAAAGAGAATTCATAGAAAAGGAATATGAGATTAAGTCATATGAAATTAATGTTACTGAATGTAAAAATGTTTGAAAATTAGCAATCACATACAATTCAATTAATAGCTATTAAACATGACAAGGACATTCAATCCCTTTCTTTTCTTTTTTTTTTGGACCAGGGATTGAACTCAGGACCTTGCACTTGTGAGGCAAGCAGTGGAACCACTGAGCTAAATCCCTGGCCCTCAATCCCATTCTTAAGAGAAATACAAATTACAACATCACTACTTGATTGGAAAAAAAGACTCCAATGTTTAGGAACTTACTATGTTAGTGAGGTTATGGGGAAAGAGGATCTCATATATCATTGGTATAAATTAATATATCTTTGGAGGACAACTTCACATAACTATTGAGATTACAAATATTTATAACCTTGAGCTCAGCAATTCTACCTTAGAGAATCTTTCCTATGGCCACATTGACACATAAGCAAGATGAGTGCACAATATTATTCATTTCGGTTTTGGTTATAATAGCAAAAGAGTAGAATAAACCAAATGTCTAGCAATAAAGACCAATAAAATAAATAATGAGATACTGATGCAATGACTTCCTATGAATCTTGTAAAAAAGAAAGTTTCTTATCTAGAGATATGATAAGCTCTCAAGAAATATTAATGAGAGAAGTGCAGAGCAGTGTATATTGTTATGTTACCCTTTCTGTAAAATAAAAAGAGAATAAGATTCTATGTTCCTATTTCTTTTATATGCAAAAAACTCTAGAAGGCTACAATATAAGAAACAATATAGTTACATGGAAAGAGACAGAGCTAGATAAACCAAGATAGAGAAAAGAAAACCATTTTTGTCAATCTTTTAATAACTTTAACATTTTGAACCCAGAGAATGCATTACATATTCAGAAATCTAAACTTAAAAATAAATCATCGTATGAATGACTAAGAACCTGCGTGTGTCTATTTATATCAGTTGTACACAGGATCATCTACATAATTGGCGGGGGCCGAGGGACTAGAAATACACCACCCCTTGCTTTAAAATTCTTAAGAATTTCAAAATAATGTTCAGAATTTAACATGGCAGAAGCAGGGCATTAAGCTAATTGTGGATCACTGTAAGCATGGACTCTCATGAGACTACACAGGTCATACACCCATGAACTCGGCCTGTAAGTACATGAGTATACTTACAGTGTATACAGAACAAATATACTACTAATATATCCCAAATGGAAAGCTGCTGACTTCTCAAAGTCCAAGCAGCAAAATGCTTGGAAAAATTTATTTACCTCAATTTCTCATATGTTTCATGACCTTTTGGTTCCTTTTCAACCTAAGTATATAACCTAAGTATAATGTTGATATTAATCCGATAGAATAAGCAGACACATACCTAAGGCTTTGGAGCCTACTCATTTTGGATCATAAATTTATCACTATCAAAAATGAGAAAATCTTTTTTAAATTAATTTGATTGGTACATTTTAGGTATGCAATATAATGACATTCCTCATTGGAAATTTGTTCCTTTACATAATATATCTTGGTTCTGGGCCAAGGATTTAGCTCAGTAGTGCTGCCGCCTGCCTCACAAATGCAAGGTTCTAAATTTGATCTCCAGTACCAAAAAAGAAAACAAACAAAAAACTATTATATATATATATAGATAGATATATAGATAGATATATAGATAGATATATCTTGGTTCTTATTTTTCCCATTCCCCTGCCCTCCCTTCAACCCCTCCACCCCTCCCTATTTACAAAGACTTTCTTTCCATTTTGTCATCTTCTAATAGTAATCCCATTCCCTTCTTTCCTTTCCCCTACCCTTCCCACTTCCCCTTCCCCTTTTCAGCTTTGCTTCCTATTTCACATTATCTATTATACCTTTGATACAATTTTGATAAATGACATTTGTATATATAGCTTTTGAAAGAATAAAACTTTCATTTTACTGCAGTCAATTTTGTTCTGAAACCCATATAAATGCTGAAGCCCACTCTAGTCCAATCTCAGGAACAAAGAATGACAGACAGCCAAAAATTAATGACAAGAACTTCTAAAAAAATTTTTTTAAGCTAATAGCTACTTCTCAAAATCCTCTCCCCTTGCATTACGTTTACCTTAGCCCAAATAGAGTCTTTATTTCCTATTCCATTTCTTTCTGTTTCCATTATTTCTCTCTCTATTCTCTCATGTTAAATGTAAGTCATCTATTTCCATTTCTTGGATTGCCCCAGTTATTGGAATCTGAAATAACAAGGGCTGTTTTGGGGAGCGAGGAACTGCACAACAATGCTGGAATTGTCTTTCGTGGACAAGAGTCAAGAAGTTGTACATACTCATGAATATAAATTTTGTTGGAATTATCAACATGGTACTGTTAACAGAAATTCTCCCAAAATGGGCATAGCCTATTTCTTAAGAAAAGTCACAACTGAAAATTGGTTTGCAATGTAGCAATAAAGAATAAGTCTTTTAACGATGTCTAAAAAATGAAGTTGGTACTTTAAATGATCTTGTTTAAATTACCCCAAAGTATGTATTGTTTTGCTTCCAAAAAAATGCTATCTTCTTACAAATCAACTCCTTTTCATCATATCATCTAGAATTAGGAGGCTTAAGCAAAACACATTAACATGATTTTCTGTGCAGTTCAAAGTTGGCCAAGAGTTACAATATGGTATTTTGATAGCACTTCAGTTTGGCTAGATGGTCTCCATTCAAAAAAAAAAAAAAAGTACAGAACAACACTTGAACATTTTGTAATTCAAAATAAAGATAAGTACAGCCAGATTTTTTTCTTTTCAGCTTTCAACAGAATAATTCCAGTAACAACTTTGAATATGTCATAATCAAATGTTGAAGTCATATCTAAAGGTGAAATATACTCCTCCAAAAGGATCTACTACCCTTCAATGACAAAGGGATCATGGCACTCAGTAGGCTAACTGGTCATAAACCAGCAATTCTATCAAAAAAAAAATGTATCACTGAGAACACTTGATGACCCTAAGTTATACAGACACTGGCAAAGGGGCCCTGCAAGCTCTTTCAACTATGACACATTACATGAGCAAATCTCCATCATCTTTGCATATTCAATAAGGAAAAGGATTAGGGAAAAAGCAATCACTAAAGCACCGATTACGCTGCATGCCCTATTCTTGGCACATCACAAAAACTACTGGCAATTCGTGTTTCTCAGAGTACTTTGAGAGTTTAAATATACAGAAACCTGGGTTGTCATTTAACATACAGATTCTGAGGCCTTAGCTGTAGAAATTCTGATGCACACAGCTACATTAGGACACAGAAACCTGCAGTTCTGACAAAATTTTCATCTCACTCCAATGTTGTAAAATGATTAAACATTTAAACAATGTTTTGATTAAAAAATAAACAATGTGTCAGAGCACCTAAGGCAGAGCTGGATGTTCAATCTCAAAGAACTGACTCTAAAGCCAGTGTTATCAGTGGGCTATGCCACAGCCCAATAAAACTCCATTTGTTTTTCATATTTCTGTGCCAGGGATGGTGGCTTCACTGCCCAGTTCATAGGAGCACTAGCTAGCTCCTCTCTGTACTTTTTCCTTCCCACCACTTGCTCCCCAAAACTCAACATTGGCTCTTGAATTATATTACTAGTCAGCATATGACAAGATTTGGTTTAGTATCTTGAGCATAAAGATAAGCTAATATATTCTATTTCTCAATCGTCTTTAACCATACTCTAAAGTAAATGGAGTTGGCTCAAAACAAAATGTTTGAGAATTATAACGAGCCACTTCTAATCAACACAATTTGTCAGGAATTTGGAGGTCACTGTAGGCTGAGTTGTTTCTCAGACAGTTACAGTCTCAGAGACCCTGATTCTTTCAGCTGGGTCATATTTCCATAGACACTTCGGCATGACTTTACATTTTCTATTTAAAAGTTCTGCTTTCTTATCTCTGAGATGAGTGTGTTTATAGGTGTTGCATGCTTTTAAAGTGCACAGCTGTAAAAAATGAAGTGACAGAGAAACGAGCAAAACCTCGACAGAAAGTTGAAATTGAGGTTGTCCAAGAACTCAGCAGTACAGAGTGTCTCTGTCCACTCTGATTCTTCAGCAGTTTTGGGATCTCTTTCCCCAATTTGTTTTTGAGTCTACACATCACTATGTACTGTGGCATAGCGTCTGTTTTTCAAAACTCCAGAAGTATGAGTCAGCTGTTCAACTATTATCTACAAATTTGGTAAAGTGCTATATTGAAGGACTCTGAGTTTGTTTTCCAGGAATTATATCTCCAGGGTCTCCAAACTGACTCTGCACCCACATGTGAGGCTCCCGAAGTGGCTCACATTTATTGTCTGAAGAAAGAGTTGTCACGGTAAATACTTGTGGACTCTTGTTTATTCAGAGTAGACATACAGTACAATGATTTAATAAACCTAACATTCTAGTAAAATTTCACATACCAAATGTAATATGAATGTAACTTAAGAATGTCCTTTTAACTCAGAAAACCTGGTAGAAAATCCTTGCAGGAGTCTGTTATGGTTGAATTGCATGCCCTCAAAAAAAGACATTTTGAGTATGCTGGGATTGTTGCTCAATGACAGGATGTTTATTTAGCAAGCTCAAGGCCCTGGGTTCAATCCTCAGCACCACAAAAATACATACATACAAAGATAAACCCCCAGGCTCAGACTTACAAGGCAACCTTACTTCAAAATGTGGTCATGAGTTAAGATGAGGTCATATCGGAGTAGTGAGGAGCTCTAATCCAATATGACTAGTACAGTTATAAAATGGAGAAATCTGGATATGGACATAGATGTACACAGAGAAGAGATTAGGAAGACATGGGAAATAAGAGTCATGTAAAGATGACAGCAGAGATTCAAGCTTTGTTGCCACCAGCCACAGAATGCGTGGACCAGCCAAAACCTGGGATGAGAAAATGAGAACAGAGAGCTCGTGACACCGCCAAAAGGCAGAATCTACAGTGATTTGCATGGGCAAACATCCCAACAAAAACTCCTGTGAGGAGTAGGGCTCCAGCACTCAATTTTTCACACTTCATTCTACAACCACATTACCTAGTTTACTCTAATGTAATAGTAAGTCTTGGAGTCCAGCAGTGCCAGTCATACAATTTATTAGTCTTTTTTCTTCCTGACCTTTAAGAAAAAAACATTTTAAAGTATTCAAAACTAACATTTTTAATTAAGAACATAATTTTATTCATGTCCGTCAAGATAAGTCATTTTTCAAAGTACTCAGGAACAGTGGGTTAAAGCTGTCATTGAACTCAGCAAATTTTACAGGTTGTCTAGCTAGTGTGTGCTAAAATGTGGTCATAAAGTAGAACCAGAGTACGTCTTGGAGGACCTGTTCTAGAGGGATTCATAATCCTACCAGAGGTGGCGTATACATTATGAATTCAAAAGGAAGGATTGCTGATTAGTATTATGACCTGAAATACTTTTGCAGAAAAGACATCTAAAATAGCCTTTGAAGGAAGTGTATTATCATTCAGATTATCAATAGGAAAGATACAGGACTAGAGAAAGCAAAGGTACAGAGGGAAAGATGGACAAAAGCATGCTCTAAATGTAGAGACAGTGACGAAATCAGATTGTTCTGACAGATACCAAGAGAGCATCTTAAACGATGGGCTGCTGAAGCTCATTCTCTATGTAAGGGTTTTTTTTTTCTTAAATTCTTTGATTGGTACATTTTAGGTACACAACACAGTCACATTCATCATTGGGAATTTGTACCTTTACATGATGTATCTTGGTTCTTACTTCACCCCCTTCCCTGTCCCTCCTTTAACCCCTCCACCTCTCCCTATTTTCATAGGTTTTGTTTCCTTTTTTTTTTTTCTGTTCTAAAGATTTTAAGTAACAGAATCACAAGAAGAAATCTTTCAAAAGATCACAGCCAGAAGAATTCTGAGCACTGTGAGAAGACAAGGGATATACACACTACTACATCTGATCGCTCACCTAAGGGCTAAACAGTTTTCCTATACTCAAACACAGCTTTGTTTTTGCAGAGCCAAATAAATACTTAATATTTTTGGAGACATGCTGACAACTGCATTTAAATGCCACAACCGAAAGTCCCAATTTCACATAAAAAATGACTGAACAGGCTGAAACACATTTAATTGTTTATATTCTTTTTTTTTTTTTTTTTTTTTTTTTTTTTTTA
>NW_022900936.1:14291344-14299879 GCF_012274545.1 Fukomys damarensis | reverse complement strand
TTTATTTTTTTTTTTTTTTTTTTTTTTTTTTTTTTTTTTTTTTTTGCAGACAGGGTATTACTGTGTAGTTCAGGCTGGCCTCAAACTCATTAAGTAGCCCAGGCTGGCCTCAAACTTGCAGTGATTATCCTGCCTCAGTTTCCCGAATTCTGGGATTACAGTTGTGTGCAACCATACTGGGCATCACATTTAATATTCTGGAATGAGACAGTAATTCCTGCCATATGGATGAAATTTTTACAGTGCAGGGGGAAAATCTTACATTCTAATTTCTTAATACTTTAATATATTATGCTGCAAACTCAGTATAAAGGTACTAATTACACAGCAGAATTTATAAGTGACTTGATCTATGTGGAGTGCCATCCAAAAGGAGTTTCACCTTTGGAAAACTCAAGGAATGAGAAACCACTGATCAAACCTTACACTATTATCAATATCTGATTATAAATATCTTTGTATTTTGTCATTGCTCTCTCACAATAATTTCAAGGTCTACAAGGCTACTGAAGTATTACATAACAAAGTAACATAAGTCTGAATGCCTAGAACCACTGTGGCCATGGAGCCCTGTGCCAGTGCCTTTTCATGCCCAAAGTAGAATCCTCTCCATTCGGGAGGAGCCATGCCTTTAGGGTTTGGTGAAACCTTTCTGTAAAAGTGTTAGGTTAGGTCCCTCATATGATATACATACTTTTCCTGCCAATTCAAGCAATGACTATTACCCTTGGGCTAGTTAGGGTCCCATCAGGAAAACAGTAGCCACACTAGGTATTTCCACCAAGAAATAATTTACTGGAGGGATCCAGAGATGTAAAAAATTGTGAAAATGACTATGAAAGTAATGGTCATGGATGCCTCCATTTCCATTCAATAAATCAGAAGGGAAAGAATCCCAAGAAATTTCTACTAGCATCAAAGTGGTTGGTTCTCAGGATGTCAGGCAGTGGCCACATGCAAAACCTCATTCTGTCTTTTGCTGATTAACGCTCATTCATCTGCCTGCCACCACAAAGATCAATGGCTTCCCTTCTTTTCTGCTTCACTGAAGTCATGCATATGCATCACACTGGGAGAATCCAAACTGGAACTTGCTAGCAAGGTAAATGAGTAATGTAATTTTTAGCTTTCCAGACCCACAATGCAGGAAATAACTTTTTTTTAAATGATGTTGCTAAAGACTAATAGATGATATTCATCACATCTTCTTTCCAATCATATCTCACAGCCAAAAATACACCCAAGAAATCAAGACTCATTACTCCACAGTATTCTCATTGTGGTGGTTTCCATCCAGCAACTCAATACAGTCTTCATTCTTAACTAGTCTGTTCTTCTGGCCCTTCTTGCAATCATATCTGCTCCCACAGGGAAACCAAACAATCCCACAACTCATCTTCCAGTCACTTGTACATGGTTCAAATAACAGTGTGTAAGCTCTTGTGGGTGGAAAGGTGGAAGACGAATCATGTGGAGAGATTTTTCACTAAACCCAACATTAAGTCCATCACATGAAATAGGTTGCACAATACATACCAGTGTTCCAGGGAGCCAGCCAAGAAAAATAAACAATTCAGAAGTGTGTACAGTACTTTGGCATATCCCAACACAAAGAGAATACATAGAGTGGGTACAGAGTTGAGAGCAGCTTATCTTCACCACTTCACTAATCTTCCCATGCCTTTCAAGCATATCTCTTCTATTTCTACACTTGTCCAACTTCATAGGCTTAACTCTCAGTAGCTTGTGAATTACTGGGGGTAAGTACTGTTTTACAATTCTTTATATCTCTGGTACATATCATCAGATCAATGTATAATAGGATGTCCATAAATAAATGAAACAGTAAGATGAAGGCTGAAAGGTTTCCTACCACATCTCCAATTGGCTGCTTTGTATGTGTTCCTTTGTATGTACTGTTTAGTGACCTCAAATACCACACATCTGGCCGGGGATTTAGCTCAGCGGTTCGGTGGCCTGCCTTGGAAGCACAAGGACCCGAGTTCAATCCCCGGTACCAAAAACAAAAACAAAAACAAAAAAACACACATCTAAAATAAAATTCACCTGTTCCTTGAAACTTTCTCCCCTTACCAGGTTAATGGTGACTTGTAATTATGGTTTGTAAAAGAAAACTGCTTACATTCTAAGATCAAGATATCTTATGGGTTCACATAGTAATTAAAACTTTTAGGAAGACATGTATAGAATGTGAGGGTGATCTGGTTATGACATCTGTCACCCCATTGATCATCAGGGTTCATTTGGATGATCTGGCTAGCCAGGTGGGTATCACCTTCCTCCCTCACCAGTCCATGTGTGCCCCTTCTGAAGCCGTGATGACAAGGATGACCACCATATAGAAGTGATGGAGAAGGACTTTCTCCTCAATCAAGGGTATATGAGTAGCTCTGCTCCCCTGCTGGAACCTCCAAACAAGCTCTCAAGGAATACACAGATAGATAAACATAGTAGGAATAAAATATTTTCTAGGAAGAAACAAATTAAGAATTTGGTAGTATGAGCCCACAAGTATTTGGGATCTATCTGGAGATGTTGATGGTATTAAATAGCTAGAGATATTTAACTATTTAAATAGTTAATGGCATTTCTGGATTTATCTTACATTGATATAAAATACTACTTGAGTAGGGATGTAGCTCAATGGTAGTAGAGTGCTTGTCTAGCATGTAGAAGGCCCTCTGTTCAATTTTCAGTACACCCCCCCCCACACACACACACAAATGGGTTTGGCAAGATAGCACACACCTCTAATCCCAGCACTCTGGAAGATTGAGCAGAAGAATCATAAGTTCAAGCACAGCTTGGAAAACTTGGCAATTTAGCAAGACCCTGTCTCAAAATAAAAATAATCAAAGGACTGGGGGTATAGTTCAGTGTGCAGGTCCTAGTTCAATCCCCAGTACCACTACCAACATGAAAAAAGTAATGCATTAGTTAGCTTCCCTTTCACTGGAACAAAATCTTCAACACTCAAAATTTTATGAAGGAGAGGCATAATTTGGCTCAGATTTTGGGTAATCCAGTCCATGATCAGCTAGTTCCAAGCAGAAATAGCACGGTGAAAGAGCATGATGGTGAAGCAGAAAGCAGAGAAAAAAGGGGAAACCAAGAAGGGACCTAGACTCTCAATTATGGCTGGTATTCTAGATGTTCCCCCAAAGCCTCATGTGGTTATATGTGAGGCTTTTTGGAGGTGGCTTATCTAAGGTGTGTGCTGCTGGGATCAAGGATGTAATGCTGGGGTTAATCCATGGTGCAGTGCTAGGATTAAGGCTTCCCCACCCTGAGTGTGAGTGTAACCCACTATAACAGTGGGTAGGCTGCAGAAGATAAAAGGGACAGAAAGAGGGTCATCACTTATTGCTGGTCGATTGCTTGCTGCTTGCTGCTTTACCATGAATTATTTCTCCACTGTGATGCCCTCTGCCATGCCACCCTGCCTTGGAGCCAGCCAACCATAAACTGAAACCTCTACAAACTGTGAGCTAAAAAAACCTTTCCTCCCTTAACTTGTGGGTATTGGGTATTTTGTCTCAACAAGAGAAAAGTAACTAAGATACTCTCCAAGGCCCCACCTCCTCATAATACATTTAGCTATGAACTCATCAAGAGATCCACAATCAGCATAGCATCCTGATGATCCAATCACATTCTTAAAGCTCCACCTCTGAACATGAGACTTGGGGGGGTGGCATTCTAGATCTAACCATAACAAGTGATTATATAATCATTTCATCCCAATTTTTATGGAAAAATGTTAAATACAAATTGGAAGGGAACCTGTCTCTACTAACACTAAGTAAGCTCAGAGAGGGTCAGCAGCTCCAAGGAGAAAAACCATGCTACCAGAGCTAGCCCCAACAAACACTCACATTATTGTAAACTGGTAAAACTGCATGGGCTTTTACATCAGAAATGACTCCTTCATTTCACATGGCAGGTTAGAATTGGAGAAGAACTCAGGCAAAGTGGACTTCAAATCAAAATTGCTCAGAGGAGGTAAACACTGTCACTACATATGGGTCAAGGAAACAACTCAATAGGAAGAGATAACATTATAAATACATATGCACTAAACAGTGGCACACACACCTCCATAAAGAAAAAAACACTAGTGGACATTTTTAAAATCACAGTAACAGCAACACAATTACAATGAGGCACCTGAGTACTCCAATTTCACAAATAGCTTAGACAAAAAAAATCAGCAAATATATATCAGGGTTGAACAAAAATCTTTGAACAAATAGACAAGATATCTACAATATGTTCCACCAAACAACAGAAAACATATTCTTATCAGCAGCACATGAAACTTTTTCCAAAATAGATCACATACCTGCCCATAAAGCATGTTTAAATAAATATAAAAGAATTGAAATCATCCCACTCATATTATCAGATCACAGTGCAATGAAACTAGAAATGAGTCCAAAAGAAAGCACAGAAATTATGCAAACACATGAAAACTAAACAATACACTGTTGAGTAATCAGTGGGTCACAGAAGAAATTAGACAGTTCCTAGAATCAAATGATAATGCCATTACAATACACCAGAACCTGTGAGGCACAATGTAAGCAGTCCTAAGAGGGAAGTTTATATCTGTGAATGCCAACATTAGAAAAAATAAGTCCACATAATGATGCACCACAAAATCCTAGAAAAACAAGAACAGTACAAATCCAAAGCTAGTATAATGAAGAAATTTATTTTAAAGATCAGAGCAGAAATTAATAAAATTGAGACTTTAAAAAACACAAGATTAATGAATCAAAGAACTGGTTCTTTAAAAAAATAAACAAAATTAACAAATAGCCAGCTTTACAAAAAAAAAAGGAAAGAAAACATCCAAATCAATGCAATTAGAAATGACAAAGGTAAAACCACAATGGATACTGAATAATCCTGAAAATAATTCATAAACTACATTGAAAACTTGTACTTCAATGAGTTAGAGAATACAGAAGAAACAGATTCCTAGACACATGTGAATTAACAAAACCAGCTAACAAGGCATAAAAAACCTGAATAATCCAATAACAGATGATAAAATTGAGGCAGTGATAAAAAGAAAAACTACCATATAAGAGAAACCCAAGATCTGATGGATTACCACTGAATTCTACAAGAACTTCCAGGAAGATCTAATACTAATACTCCTCAAACTCTTTAATGAGACTGAAAAGAAAGGAGGACTGCCAAACTCATTCCTAGAAGCTAGCATTACCTTGATTCCAAAATCAGACAAGGATTCAACTCAAAAAGAAAACTACAGACTCATCACTTTAATGAACATCAATGCAAAGATCCACAAGACACTGGCAAACAGAATGGTACAAATCATTAAAGAAGTCATACACCATAACCAAGTAGGCTTTACCCTAGGGGTGTAATGATGGCTCATTATATGCAGATTAATAAATGTAACACACTGCATTTATCATTAATAAGTGGTACACAATGCCTATAACAAAAGATTAATGCATAAAGAAAATGGGGTGTTTATACACAATGGAGTACTACTCTGCTATAAAGGACAATCAATTTGTAACTTTTTTAGGAATGAGTACAACATGAGAACACAATATTAAGTGAAATAAAGCAGACACACAATTTTAAATATGATATGGTTTCTCATTTATGAGAAACCCAAAGCACAAATAATTAAAGAGCAAAATAAAAACATGGATAATGGGAAACAGAGAGACAGTTCTTTTGCCAATTTCAAGAGGATGTAAAGGCATGAAGGAGGGAGATGGGTGGGGAGAAAAAGGGGATGTAAAATGAATCAAGATGTGTTTTTAACAACTCTTCACAGTGAATCACAGTGTATTCATTATGCACTACAGACATTCACTGTAAAAAAAATTTTTAAATAAAAAAAATCACAAATTCACCAGTATATTGAAATAAAAGAAAATATAACATTTGAATATATTTTGAAGAATCTCGAACAGCAGAATAACGTCTCTACAGTCATGAAACTGAACACATGCAGAAGAAGGCAACATCCAGTTTGGGAAGTTCTAGAATCAGTCAATAAAATAACAGGGAAGACTCCAAAGATAGCTTTGAAGATCCAAACTGATAGTTTTCTTCTACATCTATGGTGGTTAAGTTTGACGTGTTAATTTGATTGGCTTAGTAGCCACCCATGGGTTTTGTAATGCACACTTCCAATACTTATGGGGGCGGGAGTCATGGAAGCATGACCTTGGGGACCAGATTCGGTTCTTTATCCCTTCCTTTATCCCTTGATCTACTTCCTGGCCACCATGAATTAAATATCTCTATTCCACCATAGTCTTCAACCATGTTGTTTCTGTTTTGGTACCAGCCAGCCATGGACTAACTCCCATGAAACGCTGAACCAAATTAAACTTCTCTTTCTTTAAATTGGAGGTGTTTGGTATTATATCCTAGAGATAGGAAAGCAGCCTAATACAGTACCTTACCAAACAGGATGAATGGCTAACAGGTGAGATAATGGCAACAGAACTAAAGCATCAATATCCGTTGTAGAGCTCAAGAAACAGGCAATATCCAAGTAAAAGTGACCCAACCCCCTTTATAAATCATTCATCGGACCTTTTGTTTATGACTCACAGAGTCATCAAGAAAGGACAGAGTAAAAACACCAATTTTGGAAGTTGTGTGATATTTGCTGTGGGAAAGCAGGCCCAGGCTTGGTTTTTGATGGAGCTGAATGTTTTGTGATGTCTTCATTCCAATTCCATTTGGCAAAAGTGGATCCGTGACACCCAGCAAGCCGCAAGCTGCAAACTGCATTCCTCATGCCTGGGCTGGAGCCTCGAGAGTGAAAAATGTAGAAATGAAAAGAAAATAAACGAAGATAGTTCTCATGCAAAAACAAAACAAGACAAAAAAGAAAGAGAAACCACCAAACAGTAAGATGCGCTGTTTTCCTTCAATTAGTGGCGTGACAATGTAGAAAATAAAAAATAATAATACATTTGGAAGAAGGTTGCAAACTTTCACATGAAAAATGGCTAACATCCAGAATATATGAAGAATTTCAAAACTTAGTAACAAACACTTCTATGTAAACACAGGTAAAAGATTCAAGTAGACACTTTTCAAGATAAGATGTTCAAATAGTCGATAAAAATTATGAAAACAATATTTAACTTCAGTACCTATTAAGGAAATACAAATCAAAACCACAATGACTTACAGTTAGAATGGCTATTATCTATCAAAAAGAGGAAAAAATAGCAAAGGATGTAGAAAAGGGGAATTCATACACTGTTAGCGAGAATGCAAACTCATACAGCCACTATGGAGAACAGCACGAAGATTCTCAAGAAACTAAAAGTAGATCCACCATATGATCCACTTACCCTGTTTCTGAGTATATATTCAAATGAAATGAAAGCAGCCCCCTACAGACATATGCACACCCGTTTGTTGCTGCACAATTCACAACTGCTAAGATATGGAATCAACCTAGATGGGTATTAACAAATGAATGGCTAAATCAAGTGATTTTGTGACATATATGTGTTATTTGGCCATAAAAAGAAGGATATTTTACCATTTGCAGCATAATGGATAGAACTTGAAGATATTATGCCATCTTAGATACTTTAATCATTGCTGAAACAAAGTACCCAACATCCAAAGTTAAATGGGGAAAGTTTTATTTAGCTCATAGTTTGTAGAGGTTTCAGTCCACAATCAGCTGGCTCCAAGGCACGGTGGCTTGGTAGAGGGGCTTCACAGAGAGTAGTTCATGGCAGCCACAAGGCAGCAAACAGCAAGGGACCTTAACAGTATCTTTCTGCTCCTTTTATTTTATTCACTGTATCAGGATTAGGGCAGTGCTAAACCAATTAATGTATTGTTTAGTAATCATTCTAGACTCAGCCACCTCTGAAAACGCCACCTATAACTGCATGAGGCTTTGGGGGGATGTCTAAACACAAGCAAGAACATATGCTAAGTGAAATACCATCGGACACAGAAAGACAAATACCACGTGTCTCTCTCATATGCTTAGATTATGCTAGGTGTGGTGGTAATGCTGCAGAAGGAATTTGCAAGTGGCACACAGGGAAGCAGCAGAATGGAAGTAAAATAACAAATTTACTCATCAACGAGGGTCAATCACACATAAGCATGCCTGGATCAACAACAACCTGGGTTACAGCTCCTCCTTTTATAGGGTTTTACAGCCTTGACTTCATTCGGGTGGTTATATTTCATGTTCATAGTTCACATCGTGGTCACAATATAGTTAACTTTAACCCAAACAACAATTCTTTGCAGTTGGACAGTTTACCTTAAGATTTCTCTAGCTATCTATCCTAGTGCACAGGAAGCGGGTGTTCAAGATTAGGGATGAGGCCAGATGTCCCACTGGAAGTGGCTGGAAGTGGCAGCATAAACCTGTAATCCCAGCTCTCTGAAAAACTGAGGGAGGTAGATTGAGAGTTCAAGCCCAGCCTGGGCAACCTACTTTCAAAATTTAAAAAAAATTTTATATAT
>NW_022900936.1:14279564-14291329 GCF_012274545.1 Fukomys damarensis | reverse complement strand
GATCCAAAGGCCCTGGGTTCAATCATCAGTGCTGCAAAACAATTTTTAAATTAAAAATTAAAAATAAAATAAAGTCACTTGGGTTATGCAATAACAAATTACAAGAGGCTGGAAAGGAGGAAAGGGGGTATAGTGGGAGGTTAGAAAGGCACCTAACCACTGTTAGGTAGAAATAATAAGTTCAAGAGTTCAACAGAACAGTGAGGGGAACAGTAGCCCACAATATCCTGTTATATATTCTATGAACTAGAAGACAGAAGACCAAAGTCTCCACACACAGAGTAATAATAAGGAAAGTGAAACTTTACCCTAACTTGATCAGTAGGTGTTGTATACATGTTTTGTTTTGTTTTGTGGTTGTGTAAATTGATCCTAGGGCCTTAGCACTGAGCTATATCCCTAGCCCTTTCTTTACTTTTAAGACAGTCTCACTAAGTTGCTCATGTTGGGCTCCAACTTGTGCTTTTCCTGCCTCAGCATCCCAGAGTGTTGGGATTATAAGAGTGCAACATCATGCCCAGCTTGTATAATACATGTTTTAAAATATGACACTGAAACTAGGTCAGGGATTTAGCTACAGTGGCACTACACCTGCCTCAAAAATGCAAGGTCTGGAGTTCAATCCCCAGTACAAAAAAAAAAAAAAATACACACTTGCCTCAAAACATGATGCTAAAAATCATAAATTTGTATTAAAATAATAATAATTAAAATAATAATGGAAGAGAATTTCTGAAGTATGCTGATAATTTTTAAGTGACTCAAGGAGGAAGAGTGAGCCACATTACATAGTACCTCTCACCCAAAAGGGCATTCTATCCCTTCAACTATCCCTGAAGGTGAACTACAAGTTCCAAAGTCAGTATCTTCAAGCACATGACAAGGACAAAGATGAGCAAAAAACCAGAAGTCCAAACATTTGAGTAAAAGTGACACCACCCAGAATGGCCAACAAAGTGAACAAATAACATCTAAGAAAACAGAATCAATATATTCACAATGATGGATAGGGACTCTTTAAACTAAAATTTGTCTGTAGTTACTGTTGAATATGATTATTTTGAAACAGGGTCTTTAAAGAGCTGATTAAGGCAGAATGGGGTCTTTAGAGTGCACCCTAATCCAATGTACCTCAAGACTCAGACACACGAGACACACAAGGGGAGACAGAGGGTACAGACACACAAGGATCAAATCATACAAAGAGGCAATGAGAGGAGCCCTCCTGGAAACCAAAGAGATCGGGCTCAGAGGACATCAGTTTCCCCAGCACCTTCATCTTGAACTCCCAGACTCTGAAACATAAGTTCCCGTAATTTAAGCCACCCAGTTTGTTGTATTTCATTAGGATACCACAAGCACACTAATATAATACTGTAGTGATATTCTCAGGGATAAAGTCAGGAGGAAAAATAAAATACAAATAATTTGAAAATTTTAAATGATTGCTTACATTTAAATTCTCTAAAAAGGTACTTGAAATAGAATGAAATAGAATGAAGAATGAATTGGTAAGCTGGAAGATCAAGCTAAGTAATTCTCCCAAAATGTGATACCAAAGAAAAGAGAGACAGAGAGGAGCCTTACGGAAGAGGTAAAAAGCCATAGATTTAAGAGCTTCGGCAGTTATCTGGTAGGTGTTCCCGGAAGAAAAGAGGTAATAAAAAGGAAGACATACCACCGACTCACTGAAGAAACTTCCCAGAGACAAAGAAACACCTGAACCCTTTTCATTCAAATGAACAATCAAATGCCAAGCAGGATGAATCAAAGAACACAGCGAAACATATCCTCAGGAAATTTTTTAAATCCAACGAGATAATTCTGAACACTTCTTGGGAATGAAGATGAGAGGAATAATGTACTGATGAATGAGAATTAGATAAATGTCTGAAATCTCAATAGCAACACTGGGTGCTAGAAAATATTAGCATACCCTATGCAAAATTCTAAAGAAAAATCAGCATTGAATCTACAATCCTACTACCAGCCAAATTTCAAACACAAAATAAAGACATTTTTAAGTATGAAGGATGGAGAAAGCTTAGAAATAATTTCAAAAGGACGTCTCCAAAACAATTAAAAATAAAATATAATGAAAAGGAAGGTATAGAATACAATATATTGTAGAAAGTGCGGAAAAAGTGGCTGTAAAAAGTTAGTGATGTGTTTTTTAATTTAATAATCATTGAGAATCAAAATCATAGATGATCTCAGCATGACAGGTATGGGGCGAGGCAAGGAGGAAACAAGTAGGGATAATGTTTAGACACTTATTAATTATAGATTTAAAATTGAAATCCGTACACTTAGGTATTCATTACTGAGAAATCTATGCTTTCTGGAAATCACTGAAGAAGGGAAATTAAGGATCTCATTAAGATCATTAATTGTATACCATGTGCCTGCTAATACATGTCCAATAGAGTGAAGAAAATGAGTCTTTGAAAGTAGCAGCGGGCCAAGGATTTGGCTCAGTGGTTCCACCACCTGTCTCACAAGTGCAAGGGTCTAAGTTCAATCCCACCATCACCACCCCACCGTACCAAAGAAAAAAAAAAGTAGCAGAGACCGATGACCTGCCTCAATAGCCCCTTCCATTGCTGGGCCACTTGTGTTGGGAGACAGACTGGACAGTGATCAAAATCATAGATGCAGGCTTAAATTCCAGCTCCCTATTTAATAGCTGTGTGACCTTGGTCATGATACTTACGCCCCTGGAGCAGTTGTCTGTCCATTGTTAAAATGAAATTAATGCAGATAAATAATCTATGTTCAGCCTCTTGGCAACCTGTGTATATGACAAGAACATATCTTTAGGCAGAGTCTGAGACTCCCTCACTCCCAACCACCTTCTGGTGTTTTGTTTCATTTTGGTTTGGTTCTCTTTCCCATTTTCTGTCCACTATCCTTAGGAATCTTCAGCAGATCCAGATTCTGAGGCAGTTGTAGGGAAAAGTTGGCCTGAAGGGATTGCTGTAGTTGAAGCCCATAATGTTTTCCCCAGAACCAAACAGGGCTGTTATCACAGTCTATGGAACTGCGTAAAGCCTGTGGGAATCACTCATCTCTACCTACGACATTCAGGCATAGAATTGTGTTCTCATGTGCCTCAAACCAGGCTGGGTCACTCATATAAACATGAGAACAGAACTATAGAAAAAGGCCTTAGGATTCATCTCTTACCATTACAAGTAACATAATTATAGAGGAATGTTCTGCTGATTTAAAAGATCCTTTTTGTTATGTTAACCTATCCTCTGTGTTTGTTGTTTTGTTTTAAATGTTCCTCCTTACATGTCCTTTCTTTACCATTTCCAAGCCTAAAAACTGTGGCTTATCTATAATCAGTCATTAATGTTTTAGTTACCCACAGTTAGTGAATACTTGAAGAAATTGGGAATTCTTGAAGCTCCGGTAGTTACTAAGAAAAAGCCAGCAAATAATAGGGTACAGAAAAGCCTCAAGTAAAACTATATGGGTATTGTTGGGTACCCATGACGTAAGGAGACACTAAGTCCTTTGTGTCGCAGAATCAAAATGTGTCATCTAAACTAAATAACAAGCATCTAATTTTTTAGCTTAAAAAAAAATTCCTGGTCCTTTACATCTATCTTCATACATAAAGCAATTTTACATACGTTATATACAAAAATTTTTAACCTTTTTTATTTGAGTATAGATAAAGGCTATATAATTGAAAAATTCAGTTAACTCACATACATGAAAATATTTGGCCAATTTGTTGATTTATTGAATTTCTAGTTAGTGGAGGATTTACTAAATAGTTCCTTTAATTTTCTACCTTTATTCTCCAAAGATTTCTTTAAAAAGTCATCACAAAGCCTGACTCAATAAGTACACTGAACCAAAAGTACACAGTTTTTTTCATTAATGAGCTCTTAGTTTAAAATGCCTTAGAAATATCATATGGCTTTTCATTTATTGCAAATGACCTGCTCTGAGGGGTTGAATATAGCAGGTTACACTGACAGCATACTCACCATAGAGGATAATGTATATGTACTTTTTCAAATTCTGGAAAATTCTGTTGACAATTTACCTCATTCTTATAAAAAGCTAAACATAACAAGAAAATGTCCAGATTTCATCATGACATCCAAACACTTTAAAGCATGTAGCTTTCCATTTACTGTATTACTGGCTCTTATTTTTTGAATGTTTACCATAGTATATTTTCTTTGTCTCATAAAAAACACAGAGAAACTAAAATGCAGTTCTATATGTTTTTGTTTGACTTCATACATGAAATACAAAGCACAAAGGCTTGTCCTCCAACATATACTTTAGAATGTGGAACCCAAAAGTAGCCGTGTTGTCTGAACACTCCACTTTGAATAAGTCTGTTTCTCTTTCCAAAGTCACAAACCAAGTGGTTTCCTCATATGGATAATATTATAATTCCTAAGGAAGATGGTAAAGCGTGTAACATAAATACATGAAGTAGTTTGGATCTGACAGGGACTCATTCAGTAATTCTCTCTTTTTTAAGCTTCTCCTTAGCCCTCTGTCTTCCCCCATGAGCACCCCACCTCTCCTCTCATTTAATTGTTTTACTGATGCCTTCTAATACCTATTAGGACATCTAGCCTTCCACTGCTTCATAGTTGGAGAGAGTGTAGGCTCACAAAGCAGCAACCTCAGTGTGAATCTGTGCTGCTCTCCTAAACAAGAAAGTGTTATCAAGCAAGATTCTCAACTTCTCTGAGTCTGTTTCCTAGCCTGTCGCACAAAGTCAGTAATCTTCCTGAAGCACTTATATTCACTAATCTATGTAAAGAAAACTGGCTTATGATAAATGCTCAATAAATACTGGGATTTCTTTCATGGTTCAAGGAACCGGGAAGGAAGAAAGACATTGTAACTATAAATTCATAACCATTTGAGCTAGCCATAGTGATGCATACCTGTAATCCCAGCACTCAAACAAAAGTCTGAGGCAGGAGGAGAATCACCTCAAGTTCAAGTTCAACCTATATCACATCATGGACCCTCTCTCAAAAAGCAAAACTAAAAGTAAACTCGTACCACTTGGCCATCATAAGCCTTTATCTTAACAACCTAAAGGAAAGTTCAATGGCAAAATACCAAAGAGGCTAAAATGTTCCTCTGAAAAGAATCACTAAAGTGCTCTGCTAAGTTTTCAGTTTCAGAAAACCCAATAATACTTTCCAAGAATTTCCACGGTCCCTACCCCAATCTCTAATAATAAGACCAACAGTCCTGACATTTGTTTGCTGCTGGACTATAATGGCAGCTCAATCCACAATACATTTTAATATAATCAAATGTATTCAAGGTAAAGCATAATTTAGGAGGCTTTTTACACATGTGAAGGTATTTCAAAACTTTACCCTAATTGCGGACTAGAACATTCATTAGTAATTTATTCTGGTTATTTTTACTGTCTGCCTGTTTGGATCTGGATATTAAGTTTACAATAATGCCTGCTGGAGGAGAAGCAATCGGATAAGCACAAATTTAGAATAACTGAAAAAGGGAATATGGACAAACAACTGCAAAGATGAGATTTATTCTGTCTCATAGAATATTCAATTATCTGTTCCCTATTCATGGACATTTCATCCTATTTCAAAATTCCAGCGACCACTTTAGCCACACTCTGAAAAGTCATTTTTCTACTTGATGTTAACAGTGGAGCCGATGGTTTTAGAAGCACTTGGGGAGATATCTAATATACCACACGGGAAAAAGAAAATAAAGTATTTTTTCATTTCCTTAGCCCTTGAAAATTTCCTTAATGGTGTCAGTCCAAATGAAGCAGAAAATAAGGTAATATTATTTTAATTAGTTGGCAATTGTATTCTAAGAGTACCATTTTAAAATACCCACACTTTAAATCACAAATCATATGAAATAATAATTTGCCTTTAGAATGCTGAGTTTCTTGGCTCACATTGCAAAAAGATATTATAAGAGGCCAAATGCAGGAAGAATTTTATAGAACATTTGGGGAACAAAGTATGTGAGGAATTTCTCTAGTTTATTTCCTTAAAATGAGCCACACCATAAAAATGGTAACAGTGGGCTTTCATATATATAAATGTCCCTGGGCTCTCATAATTGTGGGGTTGTTAGACCTGCTTTGCTGTAAAAAAGCTGAGGAATTCCAGCTGGAGGCTTTCTCTCCCCAATTGTTACTAAAGGTTTTATTTAATTACCTAGCTGAGCTGCTGCACTTAACATCAACAAAACTTTGTCTTGCAAGGACTGGAGACAGCAGGCTTTTGGGAAGCTGATTACAGTTTGGCTGGACCTTCAGAAATGTAGCATTCCTTGGGAGGGCAGGGACAAGGGGGAAAAATGAGAACCAAGACCTGTCATGTAGAGGTACAAGATCCCAGGAGTGAATGTAACTGTACCGTACACCTAGAATGTACCAATAAACTCAATAAAAAGAAAAAAAAAAAAAAGAAAGAAATGTAGCATTCCACCTGGCACCCAACCCCAGGGAAGAGTGTTCATTCAATTTCCATCTCCCCTTCCCAATGTGTTTGTGTACTGCTTCGCTGACAACTGTAACATGTTTGTAGTACAAACAGTTCTTTGAATTTGGGGTTCAAATCGGTTCAGGTTCTCTCATGGGACTGGAATGTTGGCATGGCTCAGAAAACAAGTCAACTTTGAAAACGAGAAAAAAATGGCTCTTCCAGAAAGAGCGGTAGCTAAAGAGCTAGATAAATGCAAATGGGGTGACAGCGTTCTGTAGGTAACTGCAATAGGTCTGCGCTTATCCTGGCCTTTTGCTACAAACAGGATGGGCCTAAGTTGAGGTCTCACTTGGGCAGCACATATAACAAACTGTCAAGTCGACCACAATACAACCAAAAGCTTTTTGCAATTTTAGTATATCCGAAGGCTTTGCTTTTCTGTTGATTTTTCAGCAGGAAAACTCGAAGTATCCTGGGGACTTTCATTTCTGAAGCTGTA
The DNA here is from genome assembly GCF_012274545.1 of Fukomys damarensis. NCBI lineage: Eukaryota > Metazoa > Chordata > Mammalia > Rodentia > Bathyergidae > Fukomys > Fukomys damarensis. Next base: position 14,284,357 of record NW_022900936.1, on the reverse strand, counting down.
ATGACACCTAGCAAACTTGATAGATCATGATTTGCTGGATCAAAACCCAGAAATTAGATCAGATGAGAAAAAAATAATTAAATACAATCCTTGGTTTGGATATCACAGTGCACTCTGATAATTTCTCTTGGATGGTACATTTCAAAAGTTTACATCAGATTTGTTTTCACGGAGCCGTCTTAGAAGCTGAAGCACAAACCAGCAAAACACACTATTCCAAAATGTGGAGTTATCTTCCTCCTGCTGGGTCACTGTCCAACCAGATGAGGATCTGAACAATGGAAAGATGTGCTGAGCTCTTCTGTCACTTTATCTATGTCAGGCTGAACAGAGGCATCTATAATTTTCAGAGCAGCCACAAATCTTAGGGCCTAGAGCCCTATACTCTAAAAGCTGAAATGGACAAAGATTAGAAAACCTCAATTAGTACAGACTTATTACCTCCCATATACTGATCCCTGGACTTACCATGTGACACATGGTATGAAAAAATAAATGTCAGAATTGAAGGTTTCTAAAGGTGACTAGATCTTCAAACTGATACAAGAGATGAAATATGAAAATATTATATCTCCCAAAAACAAGACTCAAGGTGTATCATATACAGGTACAAATGCCTAGTGATGAATGTGATTCTGATGTGTACCTAAAGGTACCAATAAACTTAATGAATAAAAAGAATATTACATCTCTCAACCTGTTAGATGGCTGAGTTTGTGTTCTCTAAAAAATCAGAGAATGAATTTTAGGAACAAAGGAGGTTAAGAGCTGGAAAACATTTATTGATAGGATAGCGCCAGAGAGGCAAGAAGGGACCCCAATGGGTAGCCTGGCACCCCACTTTACAGGGAAGTTTTACAGAATGGGTTACAACCATGATTAACCAAGAAGATCACAAGCATAGTCCCTTAAGTAGCAGTGATCCTTTGAGGAAACAAAGTCACATGATGAGTGCGTGGAAAGAACAAAGACTTTTTCTAGGAAATGATGAGTCCGGAGGTCTTGGTCACTCACCAAACGATGTCTATCTGGACTTCATTAGGCCCAATATTGGTTTTTTGAGGAAGTACAGGCCTAGTCATTTCATTTTTATCTTGAGGCCTGGTCTCCAACAGATGCATCTCCAGTCATAGTTGTGATGAGTTTCACCTTTGTCCCGATTCCGGAGGGCCCAGCCCTATCTGATTACCCATAATATAGCTATGTAACTTAGATGTCTATAATAAAACCATCTCCATGAGGACCATCAGGTAAACTTGTGTATTAAGTAGATTCCTGAATTCTATTCTTGATCTACTTAACTAGACTGAGTGGGGATGGGGCTGGCTAAGCTTTGCGTTCCTCACAATTCCCCTGACAACGCTCATGGCTAAAATTTCAAAATTATTGTTTTGACTCATGATTCTCATATCTGGCTGCACGTTTGATTTGTTTGGTAAACTTAAGACCACCAGTGAATTGATACCAGAGAGAGCAATTAAGTCTGGCCCTTGGAGGGGCAAAGGGAAGCCTTGACACTAATTCATGTTGGTTTAAGAGGAAGTGTTGATTTTTAAGATATCCAAGTGACTCGAAAGAGCACTCAAGGCTGAAAATTTTGTTCTAGACTATAAGCCCTGGAGGAATTCAAAAGAAATCACTTCCATCTGGGATCGTCAGATACTACCTTTGATTTCTTCTCATATCTTGCAAAAGATACTATGTTCTCTTTGGACAGGATCTGTATATTTGTTTGTTATGGCTAATAAAATGACATGTTTATATAGCAGCCATCCAAGAAGCAGAATAATTATACAGACACCACTTAATCTCATTTATCTTCAATTCATCCCCTGAAATGTAATTAGGGAAAATTTATATTATCATCCCAAGTACAGATAAAACAAAAATTCAGTGCTTTGCCTGAGATCACACAGCAAGTTCATTCTAAGAACCAGACCCCACTAGAGTTGCTTCCTATGAACAGGCCCAATTAAAATTTAAGATATTTGATGCTGAAAATTATTCAAATATACAATTTTCATGCCTATATCCCACAACTGCAGTCTTCCTTTTGGCTTTTGTTTATTTTGTTTGAAAAGGAGGGGATATCCAAAGAATCGATAATCCTCCTATTTGCCCATTTTTTAATAAATTAACATACTGAATGAATTAATGGGTTTGTTCATTTAGGATTTTCATCCAATCCCAGTTTGCCTGGAACTTTCAGTTTTAGTACTGAAATATTTTCCCCGTTAAACACTTAAGTCCTAAACAAAGCCAGACAATTCCACGTCAAAAGTAGAAACAGCCCTTCGCAGATATATGTAGGAAAGGGAAGTCAAGACTGGTAAGGAAGGTAAGAGGCCAGACCAGTCCTAAGCAGGGAGCAAGGAAATAAATATCCATCATGACAGGAAGACTTGGCTTAAGGCTTTGGGATCTAGCTGAGCAGGCACAGTGATAAATCTAGAACGGTAGCACTCAAACCTGAGTGTGCATTAGAGTCACCTGGAGAGCTTTTCAGTATGTTAACATCAGCTTAGACCACTGGTGGGACATCATGACTGTCTCATTGGGGAGCTTGTGCCACCCAGTGGGACTTCCCATGGCACCCTATGAGACAGTCATACATGTACCACAGGGCATTCAGCCTGGTAGTGAGACATATAAATTATAGCCCCATCATGAATGTGTTAAAACAGATCACTTAATTGGCTTGCTGAGGTAAACAAAAAGATACAAAACATGAATGAACAGTTCAGTAAAGAATTAGAGTCTATTAAAATATTCCAAACAGCAATCTGAAAGATTGAAAATTATATTGAAAGTATGGGCAGCAAACACTCCGTCCTCAGTGTGAGGACCAAGTGTCAGAATTAGAAAACAGAGCTGCTGTCAGAAACCAGTTTTTAAGAGTACATTAAAAAGAGAGAGAGAGAATATAAACAATAGATTCAATAGCTGTAAGGTGATACAAAGAAGACTAATCTGAGATTAATTGGAATTAGCAAAAAATCAGAAGACAGCATGAATGACATAGAAACCCTATACCCAGAAATTAAAACAGAAAACATAGGAAATATAAAGAAAAAGTTAAACTTAAAGATAACTGATGCATATAGAAGCCCAAATAGTAACAATCAAAAGTACCTTAAAATTATATGAGACTTCTCAACACAAACCTTGAAGAATAGGAGACCCTTGAGTGAAGTGTTTCAAGGCCTAAAAGAAAGCAACTTCCTGGATTAAAGATTTAAATATTAAAACAGGAAAACTAAAATTGCTGGAAGATAAATTAGGTAGAACTCTCAAAGACATTGGCATAGGAAAAGACTTTATGAACAAATCCTCAGTGGCATGAGAACTAGCAGAAAGAATCAACAACTGGGATCTCATCTTATTAAAAACATCTGCACTGCAAGAGAAACCACCAACAGAGCTAAGAGAAAACCTACATGTGGGAAATTACCTGCTGCTCCTCAGACAAAGGTCTACTACCTAGAATAAATAAAGAACTCAAAAAAATCAGGTCCCCCAAATATAAAGACCTAATTCAATAGTGGGCATCTGAAATGAACAGACATTTCTCAAAGAAGTAAAAGCAGCAAGTAAATATATGAAAAAATGTTTAACATCACTGGTCATTCGAGAGATGCAAATGATAACAACATCTGATTCCATCTCACCCCAGAAAGAGTGGCTGCTATCAAGAAATTAACCAATAACAAAAGCTGGGGGGGGGGGATTTAGCTCAGTGGTTCGGTGGCCTGCCTTGCAAGTGCAAGGACCTGAGTTCAATCCCCAGTACCAAAAACAAAAAAGCTGGGGGGGGGGTATGGGGAGAAAGGAACCCTTCTCCATTGTTGGGAGTGCAGACTGGTGCAACCACTACGGAAATCAATATGGAGATAACTCAAAGAACTAGGAGTAGAGGTCCCATTTGATCCAGCTATTATTCCCCTGCTGGGTATCTTTCCAAAAGAATTTAAAAGCATCACACCATAGTAATATAAGCTCACTCATGTTTGTAGTGGCACACACTTGGAAACAACCCAATTACCCATCAACTGGAGACTGGATAAAGTTGTGGGCTTTTTTATAAAATGGAGTACTACACAGCCAGAAAGAATGACAAAACTAGAGACATGTATAGCTAAACAGATGCACACTGAGGCCATACTCCTAAGTGAAATAAATAGAACATACACATGTAAATACTGAATAGCTTCTCTGGTGTGAAAAGCTAAAAGTGTAAATAAAGTTCAAATGTCGTAATTGATAATGTGAAATAGGAAGAAAATGTCTAAAGGAATAGAGGAAGTGGGAAGGGTAAGGGAAAGGAAAGAAGGGAAAAGACAAAAATATGAGAAAAGGAAAAATGAAAACAAAGTTTTTGTAAAAAAAAAAAGAGTGAAGGGCGGAGGGGATGGCAGGGGTATGGGGAAAAATAAAAACCAAGATGCATCACGTAAAGGTACAAGATCCCAATGATGAATGTAACTGTATTGTATACCTAAAAAGTACCAATAAACTTAATTTTACAAAAAGGGCCAGGGATTTAGCTCAGTGGATCCACTCCCTGCCTCACCAGCACAAGGTGCCAAAATCAATCCCTGGCACCATCAAAAAAAAAGTGAAATTGTTTGCTGATGACATGAAGCCTAAATACTCACTAAAAAACTTTGAGGCTGGGGATTTAGCTCAGTGGTTTTGTCACTTGCCTCACAAGCATAAGGTCCTGAGTTTGATCTCCAGTAAAAGGAGAAGGGAGAGGGAGAGAGAAAGAGAGAGAGGGAGAGGGAGAGGGAGAG
>NW_022900936.1:14227627-14279512 GCF_012274545.1 Fukomys damarensis | reverse complement strand
GGAGAGGGAGAGGGAGAGGGAGAGGGAGAGGGAGAGGGAGAGAAAGTAAGTCCCACAAGGATTTATAGATCCTGCAAAACTATCTTTAAGCAAGGACAAAAATCACATGCTCATCTCAATAGATGCATAAACATTTCAAGAAATCCAACATCTATTCATGATAAAAAAAAACTGTGAAGAAAATAGGTACAGAACACTCTTATCTCAATCTGATAAAAGCCATTTATGACAAACCTAATCATATTAACCAACATCATATTAAGTGCCGAGAAGCTGAAAACTTTCCCTCTAAAATTAGGAATAAGGCACAGATATCTGCTATCACCAGTACTGCTCAACATAGTTCTGAAAACATTAGCTAAAGCAATCATGCAAGAGAAATAAAGGAAAAGGAAATGTATATATTTCCACCAAAATATTTTTAGAATTCATAACCAAATTCAGTAGTGTAGTGGAATACAGATCAACACACAAAAAATCAATAGTGTTCCTGTACACCAATAATAAACTACCAAGACAAAAAAGGAAACAATACTATTCACAATGGCATCAAGAAAAATTCAATACTTAGTAATTAACCTAGCCAAGAAAGTGAAAGACCTCTACAACAAAAAGGACCTTGAAAAGGACATCAGAAAGCAGAAAGATATCCAAAGTTACTAGATAGGCAGAAAGACTATTACAACCAAAATGGCCATATTTCCAACACTGATATGCAGATTTAATGCAAATTGAAAATAATACAAATAGGATTCTTTACAAAACTAGAGGAAACAGTCCTACAATTCCTATGCAACCAGAAAAGATCTAAAATAGCAAAAGCAATGTAAGGCAAAAAGAGCAAAGCAGGAAGCATCACAATCCTGTACTTCAAGTTATACTACATAGCTAGTGTTTAAAAAAAACAGCATGGTATTGGGAAAAAAAAAAAAGTGGGCAAATGGTACAGAATAGAGGATACAGAAACAACTCCATCTTTGCTACAGGGGCCAAAAGCTTACCTCTTTAATTCTTTAACAAATGGTGCTGGGAAAACTGCCTATCCACATGGCAAAGATTAAGGCTAAATCTAGACCCCTCTTTTTCATCTTGTCTTAAACTAAAACAAAATGGATCAAAGATACAAATGTTAAAGTAGAAATGCTTAAGCTGTTGGAAGATAAAACAGGTAAAACTCTTGAGGACAAAGGCAAGGGCTTTCTGAGCAGAACCCTCATTGCACAAGAAATAATAGCAAGAATCACCAAATGAATTCACATCAAATTAAAAAGCTTCTGCATAGCAAAGGAAACAATTAACAGAGCAAAGAGACAACCTACAGAATGGGAATTCTACAAAATGGGAATACAGAATTTTTGCCAGCTATTCTACAAACAGAGGACTAATATCGAAAATATAAAGAACACACACAAAATAATGTGTTCCCCACCCAAAGAAATCCAGTCAAAAAGTAAACAACTGAAATGAATAGACACTACTCAGAGGAAAAACAAATGGCCTAGCCAGGAAATATGTGACACACTGTTCAACATCTCTGGCCACAAAAGAAATGAACATTAAAACAACTCTGAGCCAGGCATGGTGGCGCACACCTTTAATCCCAGTGCTCGGGAGGCTGAGAGAGGAGGATGTGAGTTCAAGACCAGCCTGGGCTACATAGTGAGTTCCAGGTCAGTCTCAGCTACATAGTGCAACCCTGTCTCAAAAAAACCAACTCTGAGATTCCATCTTACTCCAGAAAGAATGACTGTCATCTATAAATTAAGTAATAACAAATACTGGTGAGGCCATTGGAAAAAACTGTTGGTGAGAATGTAAATTAGTACAGCCATTATAGAAAACACTTTGTAGCTTCCTCAAAAAAATAAAATGAGAAATTCCATTTGACCCAGTTATTCACCTTCTAGGTATCCTGCTGAAAAAATTAAATACATCATATTACAGTGATACTTGCATTCCCTTGTTTATAGCAGCACAATTCACAGTATCTAAGTCTTGGAAGTGACCCCAGTGGCACCTCAGTTCACAAACTTGGTTCTTTCCAAGATTCTGGTTGCAAATTGAGCTGGACTAGAACCAAGTCAAGTTCAATGGTAAGGTTCAATGTTGACCTTATGGTGAAATTTGATTTGGTTCTTGTCCAGTTCAGGTTGCAACCAGAGTCATGGAGAAAATTGAGTTTGTGAACTGTGGTATTACTGTATTCCATCAATACATGAATGGATACAGATAATGTGTGATTTACACACAATGGAGTACTTTTCTGTCATAAAAAAAGGATAAACTTGAGTGATTTGTAAGAATGTGGATGTATCTTAAAACCACAATGTTATATGAAATAAATCAAACAGATAAGCTTAAATATTGCATGGCTTCTCTTGGGTGAGAAGACAAAAATATAAATAAAGAGCAAAATAAAGATAACAGGAAATAGGGAGACATATCTTTGCAAATGGGAAGGGAACCAAGAGCTGGACGTAGCGGGGCAGGAACAGAGGCAAAGGAATTAAAAAAAAAAAAGAATTAAGGTGTGTCCTTATAAGGAATATAATCATTATGTAGTACAAATATATACTAATAACAAAAAATCTAAAATACTTCCCAAAGTCTCATATGTTTGGAATGTAATTTGATTTTGGGGGTGCCATAGCTGGCTTGCTGTTCAGAGGCTGAGCTTTGTTAGGACAGACAGGTAACTAGGAGCAAGGCCTGGATAGGTTTCTCTCTCTCTCTCTCTCTCTCTCTCTCTCTCTCTCTCTCTCTCTCTCCCCCCCTCTCCCTTCTGCTAACTATGCCATGAACAGCACTTTGCCATGGCCTTTGCCATGCTGCCATGCTGTTCTGTCTCGAAGCCAGCTGACCAGAGACTGAAATTTCTACAAACTCTGAGCCAAAATAAATCACTCTTTCTTTTAAAAAAATTAAAAAGTAAAACAGATCACTGCCCCTATCCAACAGCTCCTGATTTGATGTCTAGAGAGACAACTGAGTATTTGGATTTCTAAGATATTCTCGCTGACAGCCCCAGGGTCACATATAAAGACTCTACCCTAGGTGCTACGTAGGCTTCCATTGGAGCATAGGTAGCATAAGTAGTGTCTCATCAGCAGAGAGCTCACAGCAGACCACATTAAGTAAAGATGCAAGATGCTGACCAAAGACAGGACTTTGAAGGAATCTGAACCAGCACAGCAAAATCCCAGCTACAAAGAGCTAAAATGCCAGAGAGATAAAAAGAATAAGAACTTAATTGTAAAGATGCACAATAAAGATGTAGATGTAGGCACAAGGTGGGCCTTGGCTCTGGAACAAGGCAAAATTCAGCACTAGAGCAACTGTATAAGAACATAGACTTAACTCTCTGGTCCTGGAACTACTAAATTAGAAATTCTTAAAGATTCCCCTGATGAGGTAAAAGTCGAGTGACCAACCATCCTTGTTTTTCTGGGACTTCCCCGATTTTAGCCCGGGAAATTCAAATCTGAGGCAGGTGGTTACCCCAAAAGTGATCTCCAGAAACTGATGCATAGATCCACCTACACCTCTAGTCAGTGGGTTCCAGCCACAAGAGAGAAAGGCATGAGTGGAAAGTGAAAGTGAAGACAGAGAAAGAGAGCCAGGATATTCACAGCAACATGTAATCTGCAAGGAAAAAAAAAGGCACCAAAAAGATGGTCTATAAACACTGAAATGAATTTACTTTAAATGGGCAAAGCATGTTAAATGACTCCAGAGGCTTGAAATTTTATTAAACTCAAGAAAGTGGAAGAGTTCAGTGCAAACAGAATGATCCAGACACCCCATAGATGGAAATTAACTTTTCTGCCTTTTGACAGTTATCACATACAATTAAGGTCTCTTTAAGTACAGCCCTATTGATCCGCTGAGAAGCTCACATTCATACCCTAGTAAGGAAAAAAAAATTTGTAAATATCAGCAGAGTAGTTCATATTTTTTATTCCCCTCATAAAAAACTAATAGTAAGCTAAGTGGAATGAAGACACAGTTCAAGATGATTACACACTAAAGAATATTTAAATGTAAAAAAGCATTTTCATTTGGAATGTGGACTCCACCTAAGACCTTCAGTGCCATCAGCTAGCACACCAGAGCCAATTCAAATCTCTTCCATGACCAACTATCAGTTACATTCCACCAGAAAGGAGAATGTGAAGGTCACCACTGACAATAGCACATCCTCTTAATAATGATAGCTGTATACAGTATTCGTCCCTAAGGTCATCCTCACACAATAAAGACAAATTGACAATAGAAAATGTTCCAACAATAACAAGGAACATCACCAAGAAAGGTGCCTAAATGAGAACTATGAAAACTAAAATCCAAAATCAAACACACACCTAACTTGTCCTCCCAGGAACTCACTGGATCATGAAATTTACTTGAAAATAATCTCTTCTGAGCAGCAAGCAGACTGGTGAGGAGCTGAGCTGCATGGAGCTAAGCTGCTATCCCACCCCCACCCCCACCCTGGGCCTCCAAACAGTGAGCAGAGCCACGCAGGTGCCTGCAGCACCACTCTAGGGTCCCTCCACACACCACACCCCACCTCTGGCCTCCTGGCTGCACTGGTGCCTGTATGCACACTGCAGAGGCACAGGGAGTCATAAAGGCCATTATTCTGAGTTCCAGATGATACAGAAGAAGTGAACAACAGAAAGAGGGCCTCTCTTAGGCTATTTGATGAAAATCGAAGCCCATTGGAAAAGTGAAGAGAATCTCTGCAGTAAAGGCACACCAGACCATCATAGTTGGTAAGTTGGAGGGATCACCACCTCCCATCAGAACCTGGACTATCCTCAGGGGAAGTACAGCTGGCTCTACCTGCAGTAGAACCTTGGAGACTTCAACCCTGCAAAAAGTCAGGGAGCTCAACCAGGACCTTGCAGTCAGAAATCAGCCTGAATCTCAGGGGTCTGCTACTAGAAAGCTGAGACTACACCCTGTTGCCCACGTTGTCTAGTGTGACAGCAGAGACATAACCTGAAGGAGGCCATTCATTTTTATTTTTTATTTCCAAAATTATTTTTTCTCTCTTAATTTTTATTTTTACTCTATTTTTCTACTTTTCAATTTTTTCTTTGTTCTTTTTTCTTTCCCTCTCTCCCTCCCCCCGTCTGTCTCTCTTGCTCTCTCCCACATTGTTCTTCATCTCCCTTTTGGTTCCTGTTCCTGCCCTAATTTGGATTTCTTCTTTTTCTTTTCTTCTCTCTTTCTTTCTCTCAATTGTCATTAGTTTCAAAGGAAAGTGAATATAGTTTCCAGCTTCCCTATTGCTGTTAGGTTGTTGTTCTTGTCTTTGTTCTTTCATTCTGTCTTTTCCTCATGTCTTCAACAGTTTCCTAGAGTTTGTGTGATTTTCCTATGTCCTCTGTCCTCACTTCTAACCTTTCCCTATCCTTCTACCTATCTGTCCCTCCCTCCTCAACTCCTTCTAAGTCCCCATCCTGAAGAGTAAAGTTGCTATACTGAAGAGTTTATATACTATAAACATATTTTGGCTGGCCCTCAATTTTGATTTAATTCACACAGTTAAAGGTAATAGACTAATAATTTCCACAAATTGTCATTTTCTAACCTGTGCTTAATGTGATTGTGTTGTTAAGGTGTTGTGATTGATCTAATCAGTTGTCCTTCCTGATATACGAAAAAGAGATTGCCTCAGAGTCATTAGAGACTCAACACCTAAAGACCAGCTATTTGTGGAAGACACCTCTGAGAAGCAATCATTCCATGAGGGTTCTAAACACAAACAGCAAAGATACTTACAATGAGCAATATCAAAGTATCAACCCATGAATTAAACCAAGGAAAGTATCAGCAAAAATAGAAATTAGAAGGCATTTAAGCAAGTCACAAACCCTGACTTCCAGCTCACCAAAGGCAAATTTTGGGGGAACCGAGGTGGAAAAGTCTGATAATCAACCACCTGGACACTCTGAACTGATAGCACAGGAAGTAACAAAACAGATCAATCAGGCTCTAGAAAAATTCAAAGCAGAAATAATTTCCCAAATAACTACAGGGATGGTGAGCAGAATGAAAGACAAAATTAGAGATTCTAGAACAGAAACAGATAAAAAAACAAAAACAAAAAAACAGATGAGTTCAGGACCATAATGAAAGCCATGAATGCCCAGCATAGGAAAGAAATGTAAACCATGAATGCCCAACATAAGAAAGAAATGGAATCCATGAAACAGATTCAAACAGATGTTCAGGAGATTAAAAACTCTGTTGAAAGTATACACAGTAGACTGAGCCAATATGAAGACAGGATATCAGGAATAGAAGATAGGATGGGGTCAGTGACCATGAAAAGAGAGATCTCTTAAAAATGGAAAGGGACCACAAGAAATCAATCCAACAGCTCCTAGATGAAGCAAAGAAGAATAATATAAGACTGAGTCTTATAATAGGAGTCCATGAAAACACAGTAGAAAGTACAAATGACGTGAAAAATCTGTTCACAGAATTGATGACAGAAAATTTCCCAGAGTGGAAGAATTTGACATACAGAAAAGTGAAGCATACAGGCCTCCAACCAGCCATTATATATAAAAAAAAATCTACACCTAGGCATATAACAATCAAGATCCTGGAAGCCCAATAGAAGAACAAAATACTACAAGCATGTAGAGAACAGAAACAAATCACATGCAAAGGAAAGCCCATTAGGATCACAACAGACTTTTCAACACAAATTCTCAAGTCAAGGAGAGCCTGGAGGGAGGTATTTCAAGCCCTAAAAGAAAACAACCTCCAACCTAAAATGATGTTTCCTGCAAAACTATCTTTCAAAATTGATGGAGAAATAAGATACTTCCATGACAAAGAGCACCTGAGAAACTTCATGAATATCAAACCAGCACTCCAAACAATTTTATATAATATCCTAGAAAAAGACAATGAAGATCACAACTCCATAAGGCCCAACACACAAAATCCATCAGGCAAGGGAAGAAATTAAAGGGAGAAGGGGAAAAACTAAAAAAGGGCCAACAACAGGACAATAACATGACAATACATATCAGTTATAACTATTAATGTCAATGGCCTCAATTTACCAATCAAAAGAAATACACTGGCAGCTAGGATTAAGAAGCAAAATCAAACAATATGCTATATACAAGAAACACACCTAGTTCAAAAAGAATCTCAGTCACTGAAAGTAAAAGGGTGGAAAACAGTTCTCCATGCAACAGGAACACCGAAAAAAGCAGGGGTAGCTAAATTATTTGCAGACAAAGTAAATTTCAAACCAAAACTAATTAAGAGTGACAAAGAAAGTCACTACATCCTTGTAAAGGGAACAATCCAAGAGGAAGAGATGACAAACCTAAATATATATGCACCAAATACTATTGTCCCCAACTATACAAAACAAGTATTAAAGGACATGAAAAGCCAAATAAGCACTAATACCACTATAGTGCAGTACCACAATACCCACTGTAACAAATAGATCATCTAGAGAAAAAAATCAACAATGGAATACTAAAACTGAACCATGTTTTTGAACAAATGGATTTAATAGACATCTATAGTGTGTTCCACCCCCAAACTGGGAATATACATATGCACACGGGTCCTTCTCCAAAATAGACCACATACTCACTCATGGAACATGTTTAAGTAAATGCAAAGTAAATGAAGTTATCTCATTTATATTATCAGACCATAGTGTAATTAAGCTGGAGATCAACAGCATAAGACACTGCAAGAACATCACAAACACATGGAAATTGAATAACACTCTTCTGAATAATCAGTGGGTCAAAGCAGAAATTAAGGAAGAAATGAGACAGTTTTACAAATAAAATGAGAATGCCAATTCAACATACAGGAGTCTATGGGACACAACGAAAGCAGTTCTATGAGGGACATTCATAAGGTGAATGCCCACATTAGGAAAAGAGAGTGAGCTCAAATAAACAACCTAATGCTGAATCTCAAACTCCTAGAAAATGAAGAGCAAGACAAAACTAAAGCTCATGTAAGGGAGAAAATTATAAAGATCAGAGCAGAAATCAATGCAATGCAGACTAAGAGAATGATACAAAAATATCAACGTGTTTGTTTTCTGAGAATAAATAAAATTAATAGGGTCAGGGATTTATCACAGTTGTTCCACTGCCTGCCTTGCAAATGCAAGGTCCTAAGTTTGATCCCTGGTACCAAATAAATTTTTTAATTAAAAAAAAAAATCAATAAACCCATAGCCAACTTTCTGCAAAAAAGTAAAGAAAAGGCCTAAATCCATGCAATTAGGAATGAAAAAGGAGAAGTCACAATAGATCCAGCAAAAATCCAGAGGATCATCAATACCTATTTCAAGAACCTGTACTCTAATAAAATGGAAAACACAGAAGAAATGGACAAATAGAACAAAGAAGATATAAAAATTCTAAACACCCCAACTACAACCAGTGAAATTGAAAACATAATTAAAATTTTACTAATAAAGAAAAGCCCAGGTCCCAGTGGCTTCACTGCTGAATTCTATAAGACTCTTACAGAATAACTACTGCCACTACTCTTTAAACTTTTCAATTAAATTGAAAGGGAGGAAATACTTCCAAATTCATTCTTGGGAGCAAGTATTACTTTGATTCCAAAACAGGGAAAGACCCAACCAAAAAGGAGAACTACAGGTCAATCTCCCTCATGAACATAGATGTAAAATTCCTCAATAAGATATTGGCAAACAGAATACAGAAGATCATCAAGCAGATCATACACCTTGACCAAGTCAGATTTATCCCAGGGATGCAAAGATGGTTCAACATATGTAAATCAATAAATTTAATACACTACATTAACAGAGTCAACGACAAAACCATATGATCATCTCAATAGATGCAGAAAAAGCATTCGACAAAATTCAACACCCATTCATGATAAAAATCCTACAGAGAATTGGAATAGATGGTCTTTATCTCTACCTGATAAAGGCTATCTATGAAAAACCAACAGCCAACATCATACTAAATGGTCAAAAAATTAAAACTTTCATGCTAAAATCAGGAGTAAGACAAGGATGTCCACTATCAACACCCCTGTTCAATATAGTTTTGGAAATATTATCCACAGCAATTATACAAGAGAAAGAAATAAAAGGAATAAAGATAGGAAAGAGAAACTCTTTTCTTAGCAGTTTAATAGGATCTCTTTGTTTTTAATATCAGCAATATGAACCGCAAAAATGAAATCTAACCACCTGAATGAGATCAAGGCTTTAAAATCCTATAAAAGAAGGAGTTGTAGCCCAGTTATTGAGTCAACCAGGGGACTGCCATTATGTGAGACTGACCCTCATCGATGGCACAAACTCTTGTTATTTTACTTTCATTTTGCTGCCTCTCTGTGTGTCACTTGCCAATTACTTCCATAACAGGTAAGACAGAAAAGCTAGACAGCAAACATCAGGGTGAGGGGTGTTCTGGCCAAACAGACCTAAGTGATTTTGCTGAAAGAAAGCCAGAATAACCAGACATCACCTGGGTTCTGATGGAGGATGAGGAATTGGGTCAGATAGCAAGGGTGAGGGGTTTTACTGAACTGACTTAACAGTATTCTTTGCTAAAACTGGATTTTATATGGAAGTGCAGAGATGAATCTAGAAGTCAAATAGCATGGATTCTTAATAAAATTGTTGAGCTTTTCTCCAGCTTACTTCCTTTAAATAAGACAAATAAATATTCATTTTCATTAGTCACTATTGGCAGTGTCTTCTTTTATGACTAACAAGGTCCTGGTACACTGGTTTCAACATATCCTTTATAAAAACAAATCATGCACAGATCTTTTCTGGGAACTCTAAAAAGATAGCACAACTACAATTATAATCTGATGGTGTTCCTTCAATGGAGATCAACTCTAATAACAAACTTCAAAGAAGCCCAATTATTTTCAAAAAAGGGTAGTTAGAAGTAGAAAATTATGTGCTCTTTTAAACAGTCTCGGGGCCTCACTACAAGTTAGAGGCCTTCTTGATTAGCATGAAATCCTCTGCAAATAAGCTGGTTCTGAGGATGTGAACACTGAGAGGTACAAGTATGTTTTATATTACACTCTGGATATTATTGTTCATAGTTAAAATTGAGAAATGAACATTATTTTATATGTCAGTTTCTTTAATGCCTATTAAATTTAATGCCATTCTATAACACCTACTTCCACAAGCCCAAGTAGCAAAGATTTACATCCTCCAAAGTGGTTGACTTTACAAGATTTAATTGTTTGAATTCCTCACTGGAATTCGTAGTTAGAGTCAGTACTGTACTATTTTCAACATCCTCAACAATGGCCAATGGTCATCTTTAGTACAACGAGATACTGAATTTCTCTGTCAGGAGCCATTCTATATAACTTTGGGGAGAAATCATTTCATATTGAAAATTATGATTAGGATTGTCTAAGGCCCAATGTCTTCTTGCCCAAGAGCCCTCTATGGCATGTGGAAATGAAACATAACTGTTTTTCCTCTGGTCACAAGTTGAGTCCTCAATGGTCCCATGAAACTGGTCAAGAGTATATCAAGGGCAAGAGTACGTCAGTTGAAGAAACCTTGATTCTTTGAGAATTAAGTAGTAATCTTAAAAAAAGAGAGAAAGATGGATTTCACCTGGGAGGACAGATTCCTTAGTAGCCTATTTTGCCCCATCTACTACTGAATGTTTTGATTATCTGTCTTCATCAACATAAGACCTTCATCAACATAAGACCCTCATCAACCTAATATTCTCAGCAACATAGGATTACCACTACCCTCTAAGTCACCCATACTCACTCCTATTATTGTGTGCACCCAATAAATAGTGGCTAGGTTGGAGTGTCTTCGTCTTTGCCCACTCTGAGGCACTGACCTCCCAGACCCCCATATTATGAAATTATGTCTTTTTTGTCTTTCTTTCTTTAACCCTCACCACCCACCTTCCTAAGCAGGTTAGAGAATTGATCAGCCTCTGGTATTTCTCTATCCTTTATGTTAGTCTATTCTACATTGCTGTTCCTGACCACATAATCCCATATAGAAATGTATATATAAATATGTCTATGTATTTAAGTATCATTATATATTTGGCTCTTCTTACACAAAAATACCTGTGGAAATCACTAGTAAATACATTTAGCACTAATTCATTATTTTAATGAGATTTTTGTCATTACAAATATATAACCTTAATACTAATAACTTCCTTTCTATGGGATAGAGTCCAAGGACAGAAATCACTGGGCCAAGAAAGTATGAATATTTTTTAAATGTAACAGATGTTGGCAGAGACTTTGGCTAAACCTATAATGCCTCGTTTCTAATCATGAGAGTATTCCTTTCCCTAAATAACCACTAATAATAGTCATCATATCTCTTTCCAAATTTTATCAGTCTAAATGGTATAAAATTACATTTATTTTTATATCAATTTTTCTTACTAATAATAAATTTGAGTTTTTAAAGTATATTTGTTGGCCATTCATTTCATTTCTTTTCTTTTTTGGTACTCAGGACCTTGTGCTTTTGAGGCAGCAGCAGAACCACTGAGCTAAATCCCTGGCTTGTTTTAATATTCTCCTATCTTTCAATTTGGTTGTTTTTGTTTAATGTTTAGCTATGCTGACAAATTTGTTACGAATATTTTGCTCTAGATTGTCTTTTTGTTTATCTTTTGTGAAAACAAGGTTATTACCTTTACTAAATTCAAGTGTCTTTTATAGCTTCTGAAAAAGACATTCTTGAGATTTCCAAGAAGGTGGTGGAATGATAAGCAGAAGAAAAATTTTTGGATGTTTAGAATCCAGTTGCTGGAATACAGCAATGTAAGGAAGAGGAGAAAAGAAGTGGGTCCCTGGGACCCAGCAATGATCTGAAGCAAAAATTTGAGCCCATGAGAAGAGTGAAGAGAGGGATCACAAAGTACAAGCGGAAGGTAGCAAGTAGCACATTCTCCCTCA
Source organism: Fukomys damarensis (assembly GCF_012274545.1). Taxonomy (NCBI): domain Eukaryota; kingdom Metazoa; phylum Chordata; class Mammalia; order Rodentia; family Bathyergidae; genus Fukomys; species Fukomys damarensis. The sequence continues at coordinate 14,267,536 of NW_022900936.1, read as the reverse complement.
ACCCAGGATCATGGCTTGGGAGGGGCAACTTGAAGCAACTGGTAACCCCAGAGGCCTCAATGTTCCACATGAGTGGAACAGAGAAGACTAGTGGCTAGTGAATTATTCAGGTTCAGACATCCCGCACGAGAGGGCGACTGACCTGTAGCCATTTTGGAAAGGGACCAACAGAAGTCAGAATTCATAGCAGCTGTGGACTGGCTCCATCTAGCTGCTCCAAGTGTCAGGGTGAGGCAGAGCTGAATTTGCAGGAGAGGGCCAGAGACAGCTCAGTGTTTCTGCCACCTGCCTCACAAGCACAAGGTCCTGAGTTTGATCCCTGATACCAAAAACAAAACAAAAAAACTGTTATAGCATATTGGCAGGAGGTCAGGGAATCAAGTTCAAGCCATCAAGAGCCAATTTCAAGGCAGCAGGAGACACTCAGAGTGCTGTGGGCTAAAAAAATTCAGGTCCTGACCTCATAGACAGAAATCAGAAGCACCCCAAACTTCAGTGGAGCGAAAGGCCTAATTTGCTGGGATTAACCACCACCACAATTCTATTGCTGGGTTGCTGGGATCAATCAACATAGAAGTGGGCCCTGTCTGTCCCCTATATTAAACAGTAACATCAGAGACCTGCCCTGAAGTGGGCATTTTTTCTAATTTTCTCTCTTTCTTTGCTTATATATTTTTTTTTCTTGATTATTTGTTCTTGTTTTTATGCAAGTGAGAACATTTTTCTAGTTTTTTTGTTGTTGCTTTATTCTGTTCTTGTTTCTGTTTCTTCTTTCTTTCTTTCCTGCCTTCTTTACCAGTTCCCAAGTTTGTGTAATCTTCCTTTGACTCCAGCCTATGGGTTGTCAGTACTAGCAATAAAGCTACCTACCATAAAAAAGTAATAAGTATCTCCTGGACTGGGGATTTAGCTCAGTGGTTCTGGCGACGGCCTTGCAAGCACAAGGGCTTGAGTTTGATCCCCAGTACTGGGGTGGTGGGGGGGACTAATAAGCATCAATGCAGGAGTTAAATTTTTAAAATAGAAAATAAAAATATGCAAGGAGCAAGATACAACCCCAAACTTCCAGCTTGCCAAAGGGAAACCCAGGGGGGCAATGAGGTGAAACAATTTGAAAGCCACACACCTGGACTCTCACAAGTGTTATCAGGGAAAGTAACAAAGCAAATGAATGAAGCTCTAGAAAAAAATCAAATCAGAAATAATTACTCAGATAACTTCAGAGATGATGACCATAATGAAGGATAGAATTAGTGAATCTAGAGGAGATACAGATAAAAAAACAGAGGATCTTAGGAAAATTATGGAAACCATGAATACCCAACATAGGAAAGAAATGGAGACCATGAAACATATTCATCAGATACTCAGGAGATTAAAAATTCTATTGACAGTATGCTCTGCAGAATGAACCAATGTGAGGATAGAATATCAGATATAAAGGACAGGATTGCAGTTAGCGATCATGAAAAGAAAGATTTATCTAAAATAGCAGGGACCAATTCAATAGCTGCTAGATGATGCAAAGAAGAATAATGTAAGAATGATTGGAGTCAGTGAAAAAGTAAGAGATAATGCAAATGACATAGAAAACCTGTTCACAGAAGTAATGGCAGAAAACTTCCTAAGCATGGAAAAAGAATTTGACATACAAATAAGTGAGGTGTATAGAATTCCACTTAGCTATGATGAAAAAAAAAATCCACCCTAAGGCATATAATTTTCAGGATCTAAGAAAATTAACACAAGAACAGAATATTAAAAGCTGTTAGAAAAGAAATAAATCACTTATAAAAGAAAGTCCATCAGAATTACAGCAGACTTCTTAATACAAGTACTTAAGTCAAGAAGAGCTTGAAGTGAAGTATTTCAACCCTAAAAGAAAAAAAACTCTAACCCAGATTGCTGTTCCCTATAAAGCTATCTTTCAAAATTGATGGAGAATTGGACACTTGCATGACAAAGAACACCTGAAGAAATTCATGATCACCAAACCATCACTCAAAGATGTTCTGAAGGACATTCTAGAAAGAGATAACAAAGACTACAACTTCATAAACCCCAACAGAATGAATCCAATAGACAAGGCAAGTAGTCAGAGGGGAAAGAAAAGGAACCAACAACAGGAAAATAACTGGACAAGGATAAGTCAATACATATCAGTTTTAACCATCAATGTACATGGTCTTAATTCACCTATCAAAACAAACGATTTGCACAATCAATCAAGAAACAAGATCCAGGGCTGGAGATTTAGCTCAGCGGTTCAGTGGCCTGCCTTGCAAGCACAAGGACTCGAGTTCAATCCCCAGTACTAAAAAACAACAACAACAAAAAAACAAGATCCAACTGCCGGGCATGGTGGTGCATGCCTGTAATCCCAGCACTCGGGAGGCTGAGGCAGGAGGATCGCTGTGAGTTTGAGACCATCCTGGGCTACATAGTGAGTTCTAGGTCAGTCTCAACTACATAGTGAGACCCTGTCTCAAAAAAAAAAAAAAAAAAAAAAAAAATCCAAAAATAAGCTGAATACAAGAACACATTTAATTCAAAGTGAAATAGATTCAAAGTCAAAGGATGGAAAATAATACTCTATGTGACAGAACACAGAAAACAGCAGTAATAGCTATTCTATGTATAGACAAATTGGATTTCAAGCCAAGACTGATCAAGATAGACAAAGATGGTCATTATATCCTTGCTAAGAGAAAAATTGAAGAGGAAGAGATAACAATTATAAATATATATGCACTAAATGCCAGCCCACTCAACTAATTAAACAAATATTAACAGACATGTTGGCTCGGGATTTAGCTCAGTGGTTCTGCCGCCTGCTTCGCAAGCCCAAGGACCCGAGTTCAATCCCTGGTACCAAAAAAACAAAACAAAAAAAATATTAACAGACATGAAAAATCAAATAAGCACTAGTACAATGATAATGGAGGATCTTAATACCCTAATACCACAAATAGATTTTAAAAAATCAACAAAGTAATATCAGAATTGAACCAAATGTTTGAACAAATGGACTTAGTAGATAGATGTTCACAGATTGTTCCAGCCCACATCCGAATACATATTCTTTTCAACTTCACACAAGACATTACCCAAATTAGACCACAACCTAGCTCATAGAATATGCTTAATTAAGATTCAAAAGAATCGAAATCATCAGAGTATATTATAAGACCACTGTCCAATAAAATTGGAAGTGGCAGAAAAAAACTACAAGAACTTTATTAAAACATAGAAATGAAATAACACCCTCCTGAACAACCAATGGGTCACAGAAGAAATTATACAGTTTCTGTAATTAAACAATAATGCCAATAAAACATACTGGAATTTATGGGACACAATAAAAGCAGTACTATGAGGGAAATAGACAGAGGTAAATTCCTACATGAGAAAAATGGTATGAGCTCAAATAAAAAACCTAATGTTGAACCTCAAACTTCTACAAACAGAAGAGGAACTCAAGCCGAAAGCCCATACAAGGCAGGAAATGATGAGGATTAAAGCAGAAATTAATGCAATTGAGACTAAGAAAATAATACAAAGAATCAATGAATCAAAGAGTTGGTTCTGCTGGGTCTCTTTCCAAAAGAGTTAAAAGAATGATATCACAGTGATATATGCTAACGCATGTTTATAGCAGCACAGTTTGTAAGAGCTAAAACTTGGAAAGAGCCCAACTGCCCATCAACTGGAGACTAGATAAAGAAAATGTATTTTTTTAATAAAATGGAGTACTACTCAGCCATAAAGAATGAGAAACTAATGGATGCACATTGAGGCTATACTCTCAAGTAAAATAAATAGGACACACAGACATGTAAATACCGAATAGTTTCTCTGGTGTGAAAAACTAAAAGTATAAATAAGGTACAATTTGTATAAGTGATAATGTGAAACAAGAAGAAAAGTTCTAAATGTGTAGGGGAAGTGGGAGGGATAAGGGAAAGGAAAGAAGGGAAAAGAAACAATACGAGAAAAGGGAAAAAATGGAAACACAGTCTTTGTAAATAGGGAAGGGTGAAGGGTGTGAAGGGAGGGCAGGGGAATGGGGGAAAATAAGAACCAAGAAACATCATGTAAAGGAGCAAGATCCCAATGATGAATGTAAACGCACTGTACACCTAAAAAGTACCAATAAACTCAATGAAGAAAAACAACAGTTCTTTGAAAGATTAAATAAAAACTGTTAGCCAACCTTATCAAAAAGAGAGGAAAGATTCAAATTTATGCAATTATGAATGAAAAGGGTGAAATAAAAATGAATCCTGCAGAAATTCAGAAGATCACTATTACCTACTTTGAGAACCTGTATTCTAATAAGATGGAAAATACAGACATAGTGGGCAGATTCCTAGATACATAAGAATTACCAAAGCTGAACCAAGAAGATATAAAGATTCTAAATAACCCAATATCCATCAGTCAAATTGAAGATGTAATTAAAAATTACCAACAAAGAAAAGCCCAGGTGCTGGTGGATTCACTGCTGAATTCTCCAAGAAATTTAGAGAAAATCAAATGCCACTACTCAAACACTTTAAGGAAATTGAAAGGAAAGTGATATTTCCAAACTGATTCCTAGAAGTACACATTACCCTGACACAAAAACCACAGAAGGATCCAACCAAAAAAGAGAGGTACGGGGCAATCTCCCTAATGAACATAGATGAAAAAATCCTCAATAAGAAGAGAAGGCAGCAAGTTATCAAAAAGAATATGCACAATGGCCAAGTAGGATTCATCCCAGGGATAGTTCAAAATGTGCAAATCAATCAATGTAATACACCACATTAACAGAGCCAAGGACAAAAAGGACATGATCATCTCAACAGATGCAGAAAAAGCATCTAACAAAGTCCAACACCCATTCATAGTTAACATCACACTAAACCGTGAAAAAATTGAAAGCTTTCATTCTAAAATCAGGAACAAAACAAGGCTGTCCACTACCAGCACTCCTATTCAATATAGTTCTGGAAACATTAGCCAGAACAATTAGACAAGAGAAATAAATAAAAGGAATAAGGATAAAAAAGGAAGAAATCCAATTATCATCATTTCCAGATGGCACATACTCTATATAGAAGACACCAAAAACTCCACCAAAAAAGCCTAGATTTAATAACCAAATTCAGTACCATACTTCAATACAGAGTCAACACTCAAAATTATCAATAGCATTCCTGCACACAAATAACAAATTCACTGAAGGAGAAATTAGGGAAACAATACCTTTCACATTAGCATCCAAAAAATCAAAATATTTAAGAGTCAATCTAATGAAGGAAGTAAAAGACCTTTAAATTGAAAATTCCAGTACTGTGAAAAAGAAGATGGAAGAGGATATCAGAAATTGGAAAGATATCCCTTGTGCTTGGGTAGGAAAAACCAGTATAGTGAAAATGGTCATATTTCCAAAATTTTTACACAGATTTAATACATTCCCAATCAAAATACCAAGAGTGGGCTGGGGATTTAGCTCAGTGGTTCTGCCACATGCCTTACAAGCACAAGGACCAGAGTTTCAATCCCCAGTACCAAAAAGAAAAAAACCAATAGCATACCTCACAGAACAAGAAAAAAAAAATCCTAAAATTTATTTGGAACCAGAAGAGACCTAGAATAGCAAAAGGAATTCTGGGCAACAAAGGTAAAGCAGGGGGCATCACAATCCATGACTTGAAACTGTACTACAAAGCTAGTAATAAATTAAAAAAAAAAAAAACTAGCATGTTACTAGCAAAAAGAAACCAGACCTGATGGAACAGATTAGAAGATGGAAACACAACCTCAAACACACTCAGCCATCTTATCTTTGACAAAGGGGTCAAACACATTCACTGGCAGAAAGGTAGCCTCTTTAATAAATAGTGCTAGAAAAACTGGCTTTCTACATGCTGAAGACTAAAACTAGATCTACATCTCACCATGCACTAAACTAAAAGCAAAATGGATCACAGATCTAAATATTAAAACAGAAACACTAAATCTGCTGGAAGATAGAATAGGCAGAACTCTTGAAGACATAGGTTTAGGCACAAACTTTAAGAATAAAATCCTAATCACACCAGAAATATAAAGAATCAACAACTTGTCCTACTAAAAAACCTTTGCAGCTGGGCGTGAGGATTGCTGTGAGTTCAAGACCAGCCTGGGCTACATAGTGAGTTCCAGGTCAGTCTCAACTACATAGTAAGACCCTGTCTCAAAAAGCCAAAAAAAAAAAAAAAAAAAAAAAGTTAAAAGCCTTTGCACAGCAAAAGAACCACTAATAGAGTGAATAGCCCATGAACAGAGTGGGAAAATTTTTTTCCAGTTGTTCCTCAGAAAAGGACTAGTATCTAGAATATATGAAAAACTCAAAGAAATCAGAACCCTCAAATTTAAAAAGCCAATCCAAAAATGGATATCTGAAATGAATAGACACTCCTCAGATGAAGAAGTACAAATGTCAAATAAATATATGAAAAATGTTCAACAGTACTGGTCATTTTAGAGATGCAAATTAAAACAACACCGATTCTATCTCACTCCAGAAAGAATGGCTATTATCAAGATCAAGAAATCAACCATTAACAAATATTGGTGGGGCTGTGGGGGAAAAGGAGTCCTGCTCCACCGCTGGTGGCATGTAGACTGGTACAGCCACTGTAGAAATCAGCGTGGAGATTCCTCAAAAACTAAAAGTAGAGATTCCGTTTTACCAAGCTGTTCCCCTTCTTGGTATCCTCTCAAAATAATTAAAAACATCATACCACTCAATATATAAACACCCACTTTTATAGCAGCAGTTTCTAATAGCTAAATCTTGGAACTAACCCAAATGCCCATCAGCTGATGAATGTACAAAGAAGATGAGGTTCATTTATGCAATGGAGTACTACTCTGCCATAAAGAAGGATAAACTCAAGACATTTCTAAGTAGATGCATCTTGAGACTATACTCTTAAGTGAAATAAATCAGACACATGTTCAAATATTGCATGCTTTCTCTGTTGTGAAAATCTGAAAAAGTAAATAAGAACCAAAATGCGTAACAGATAGTGTGAGATAGAAAGGAAATGTTCCAATGGGAAGGGGAACAAGGGAGAGAAAAAGGAAGACAGGGAAAAGAAAAAACAGAATAGAAGAAAAAATAGAAACAAATGAGAACCAAGACCCGTCATGTAAAGGTACAAGATCCCAATAATGAATGTAACTGTACCGTATACCTAAAATGTACCAATACACGCAATGAGGAAAAAAAAAAACAAAACTGACAACAAAAAAGAAAACAGACTGACTCTGAGTAGTATATGATAAAATAGGAAAAAGGTAAAAATAAATTATATATACACAAATGCACACACACAAATATATATAAATTATGTATGCATGCACACACACATATATTTGTTATAATAAATGTATTCATTTAAAAAAGGAAGGGGAAGGATTGAAGGGAGGGGAGGGGAGGGAAATGGGAATAAAAGAAGAATCAAGATATATCATGGGCAGGTAAAAAATTCCATATCATAAATGTTATCATTCTATATGATATATATCTAATATCTACCAATAAAATTCATTTTTAAAGTCCTAAAAAAGACACACTCAATCCATACATATTTTGTACATTTCATTTTCTATATCTTTTTGAAAAATTTTTACAATTTTATTTTGACCACAGAAGTTTTCAGACATTTGGAATTTATGTTCAAATGTAAAATAAGTGTAGATTAACACTCCTTTTTTTTTTTTTAGGTAATTGATTATCCAAATATCATTTAGTAATTTATCCACTTCCTCCTAAAATGAGCTACTGATATATTAAATTATCATCTATATTAGGTTCTATTTTCATGCTTTTTTAAAAATTCCCTTGCAAATGCCATTAAGATCCAACATTTTTATCACATATACTAATATTCCATAAGACAATACCTCTCACTGTTCTCCCTTTGCATATTTCTGCAAATAAGGAATACTTCTTTAGTCTGAACTTTGACCTTCTTGGACCACTTATTCTAACAAAAAGTGTCAATTCTCATTACAGTGCATCATGTTTATATTTTCATTAGCCATATGTACTTAATGTCTATGTCATTAAATATTCCTATCCAACATGGTGTGCCTCTCCACATATTCAGATCTTATACAACTTTTCAATAATATATTACAGTTTTCTTTACATAGATACTTTTGAGGGTTTTTTTTGTTTGTTTGTTTTTTGTTTTTTTGGTACCGGGGATCGAACTCGGGTCCTTGTGCTGGCGATGCAGGCGGCGGAACCACTGAGCTAAATCTCCGGCCAATACTTTGAGTTTTTTATTCAATTTATTCCTAAAATTTTTATTATAATAATGATTATAAATAAAAGTTTACCCTATTTTTATTTGTTTCATATATATTTATTTATTCATGCAAAAAATGTGTAGGGATGGAACTCGGGACCTTTCTTATTTTTATTTCTAAGTATTTTGTTTTGTTAAAGTGCAAACATCCCTCAGAGTCTGCACATGATAAGTTCTATGGCCACCTCACCTCTCAGGATTCACGAGCGTTCAAATTCCTTACACACAATCATGCAGTGTTTGCATATAATTTACATCCTGCTGTACCCTTTAAATCATCTCTAGATTACTTACAATACCTAACTCAGTGTAAATGCCATGTCAATAGTTGTTACATTATTCAGAGAATAATGATAAAGAAAATAGTCAGTACATGTTCAGTACAAATGCAGTTTTTTTATATTTTCAATCAAGTGTTGCTTGAACCTGAGGATGCTAAAACAGTGAATACAGAGAACCAACAGTGGATAGATAGTAGTTTTTGATCATTTACCTTGTTACTCATTCCCTTTCCAAATTATCCTTTTGGAATCCAGTGGTACTGCCTAGGTCTCCTGAGTTTCCTAAGTATACAAAATCATATTCAAAATATCATTTTATGTTTTTTTCAATTTGTTTCAATTATTTCATATCTTACTGAAACCAAGATAATGTTAAATATAATGCTGATAATGGGTATCCCTATCGAGTAACTAATTCAATTAAAATAGTTTTAGCATTTTAAAACTTAAAATATTTTGAGTGGCTTTATACTTTCAAATTTATTATATTTTAAATTACTAAGTAACTTTGTTAGAAATGACTAATTTTGACCCAATACCTTGAAGTATATGTTGACACCATTACATTGTTTCTTCATTATGTTGATAGAAAATGGTGTTGATAGATTTCCTGTTATTCAACAATTCCCAAAAATATAAAGGAAAAATCTACTTTGCTAATTATATCATTTTTGGAAGATATTATTGCAGACATTATTTAGTAAATTGTATTAAAATTATCTTCTATATTCCGTTGCTTAGAGTGACTTGCAGTTTTATTTGAAAAATGTTCAACAGATTTTGTCTTACTTTGGCCTGATCAAATATATTTGAAATTTTTTCTTTTTTCAAGTTTTACTTTTTAATACGTTTGTAGTATATGATTACATTCTCTGTAGGCAGCTGATACACATACATAACGTATCTTAATTTTTTTTATCCCATTTCCCTCCCTTCCCTCAATTTCTTGGTCCCCTTACCAATTGCAAAGATTTCTCTTCCTGTTTTCTATTATCTCTTTTATTTTGCTCTTTATTTATTTTGGGCTTCTCACATTAAAGAAATCATGTGATATTTAAACGTGTGTATCTGATTTATTTCACTAAATATTATCTCAAGGTGCATTTTTTTTTCATTAAGTTCACTAGTACTTTTTAGGTATACAGTACAGTTACATTCATAATTGTGATCTTGTACCTTTATATGATGTATCTCGGATCTTACTTTTGCCCCATACCCCTGCCCTCCCTTCACACCCTCCACCCTTTCCTATTTATAAAGACTTGGTTTCCATTTTTTCCTTTTCTCATATTTCTTTTCCCTTTTTCCTTTCCCTTATTCCTCTCACTCACTTCCCTTACACATTTAGAACTTTTCTTCCTGCATCATATCATCGGTTATAAAACTTGAACCTTATGCTTACACCAGAGAAGCTATTTGGTATTTACACATGTGTCCTATTTATTTCACTTAAGAGTATGGCCTCAATGTGCATCCAGTTAGGAAAAAAAAATCTTCTTTGTCCAGTCTCCAGTTGATGAGCAACTGGGCTGTTTCCAAGTTTTAGCTATTGAAAACTGAAGATACACCTATTTTCTTACAAATGATTCAAATACATCCTTCCTTACAGCAGAGCAGTATTCCATAGTGTATAAATACCACATTTTCTTTATCCATTTATCTGTTGATAGGCATATAAGCTGCTTTCAAGATTTAGCTGTTAAAAGGGCTGGGGATCTAGCTCAGCAGTTCAGTGGCCTGCCTTGCAAGTGCAAGACCCAAGTTCAATTCCTGGTACCAAAAAAAAAAAACATTTAGCCGTTATGAATTGTGCTGCTGTATACATGGATATGCATTTAGCAGTTCTTAAAATGTTGCAATTACTTGCTTTTTAAAGATTTAGCTAAATCTCAACTGTGGAAAATGTCTGATTGTAATGCTTTTCTAAATATTAAATTGATAGTTACCTTCCCTTTACCTCAATGAATTAAACTACTGAAATCATTGTGATAACTTTTGTTGTGAAATTTTCTCTAGGTAGCCACATTACTATAGGGCTGCACACATTTTTATCTTATACTTATTTTCAACTTTCCTGAAACTGTGATATTTCTTTTTTTAATTTGTTCATTCTTTTTTTTCCTTAATCAAATCCTAAAGTGCTCACTTATTTTATGAGTATTTTTAAATGAATTTTAGATATATTTATAATTTTTCCTAATCCTTGTTATTCATTAGCTTCAGATTCTATTTCTTGTAACTCTTCTCTTTGGGTTTGTTTTCCATTATTAATTTAAGTGAAGTTATTATTGTAAGTATTTCATTTTCATTTTTAATAATAAAAACATTAAATGCTAAATCTTTTCCTCTGAGTACAGTTCATAAAAATGGCTGAAAAATTGTGACATATTCTCCTTTTCACCATTTTCATATGCTTTTTAATTTCTTTTAATATTTTCTTTCAATCGCTTCTCGGCCTTTTGGCTAAGATCAAGTGTAATATTTTCTTTCATCCAAGGGTTATCTAGAAGTATGTTCATTCATTTCCCAGAAGATTAAAACTTTTACTTTGAAAATTACTGAGGTTTTTTTCTTTTTAGAGATCAAGAATAACACAAATATAAAACTCATTTTCTAAATGTTTCATGAACATACGTGAAAATGATTCTTCCTTTAAAGGCTGCTGGGCATGATGGCACATACTTGTAATCCCAGCACTCAGGAGGCTGAAGCAGGAGAATCACAAGTTCAAGGCCAGCCTGGGTTATGTAGAGAGTTCAAGGCAGCCAGAATCAGATAGTGGGACTTTGTCTCAAAAAACAAACAAATAAACAAATAAATAAAAGACAAAAGGTTTCATATACATTTAGTAAATAAAGTTTATAGATTTTATCATTCTTTTCTGTATTATCAACTTGTTTGTTTGGAACTATTCCTAATTCTGGAAGTGGAATATTTTGTCTCCCATGATAGCTTTATTTTTTTCATAAGTTTCCTCCATTCTTATAGTTGTTTGATTTGTATAGTTAGCTGTTATGTTCTTTAGTGCAAGTAGATTCATGAATGTATTATACTCTTTATAAACTATTCCTTTTATTATTATATAACATTCCTCTCCAGGCATTTAACTTTAACTTTGTCTGTTATTAGTTTTGCAATTGGTTGCATAAGATAAATTGAACTCATGTCAGAAAATAAATGTCCTGGGATTTACTCTTCTGAGTTTGACTTACGAATGTCCAGAGAATTCCTACCTTTGGGAAAATGGATTCTGTAAACTACTCTTTATTTAAATCTTTATACTGTTCAGCTGGCGTGCATTTAGGTTACAAAACTACAAATATTCTCAGAGCAGTATTCTTAAGTGATCAGCTTTGCATGCAGGTGTTTGTGGTTGTTTTTGACTTTAGACAGAAACAGACCTCTCACTTTACAGGTCATGCTAATCTAACTCAGGCTATAATCCCACTAAAAGATTCTTCTATGTTTGTTATTTTTATATGACTGGACCACAAAATCTCTGCAAATTTCACTACACATTTCTTCCTTGATTTTTTGAGTTTGTCTCAGGTCTCTGTTCAACCTTTAACTTTAGCCATTAACGGTCTCATTTTACATCCGTACCCCAGTTTAGACTCTGGCTATTCTGTTTCTAACCACTCTTCCCCACCAGAATGGCCCACTTCACCTTTACTTCTCCAACTCCAAAAAGATGAAATCCATGGAAAACATCCTCCTCATCTCCTTTCCCCTCCCCTCTTTCATCTTCTGCCCAGTGAGAACCTTGGATGCTTCTACTGCCGGTCCTGTAATCACCAACTCCAGGTATTTCTAGGTTAGTGTAGAACATACTAGAAATTTCTTTATAACGTATCTTCCCTGTCTCAAAAGACTTGCATAATACTTGTGGGCCACATTCTGAAGTGTTATAGTGCTATTCTGATAGATGTATACTAGGAGGATACGTAGGAGGGAAGGGAGGGAGGGAGGGTGAGGAAGGAGGGAAGGGAAGGTATTTTTTGCTGATCACCGCTATTGCCTTGTTTCTTTATGTTCTGCATCTTAAGATCTCTGCTGTGTTCCATTTACTGTTCCACTGATGTATTTTCTCAAGGAGGTTTTTTGAAAGGATCTGTGGTTGGCATACTCTGGAATCTTATTCACCTTCACATATCTTTCATTCTGACAGGTCAATGATACCATATCTGAGAATACATTGGGTAGCAATGCTTTTCCCATTAAGTTTTTGGTACACTTAAAGCAAGTAACAGTTACATTTATCATTGGGATCTTGTACCTTTACATGATATGTCTTGGTTCTTATTGGGTTGTAATTTTTTTTTGATACCGGGGATTGAACTCAGGTTCTTGCGCTTGCAAGGCAGGCCACTGAACCGCTGAGCTAAATCCCCGGCTGGGTTGTAATTTTTGACTGATGCTATTTCTCTGAGAAATTTCAGTATATTAATTTTAAATTAGCAATGGATGCCACTGTCCCATGCTTCACTGATAATTTTCTTTTATTGGTTATTTGTTATTCCTGCCTAGAAGTTATATGTAGATGTTAATTGATTACTCAATATTTTAGTCTCTGGATTTTTTTTTTTTTTTTTTTTTTTTTTTTTTCATTTTTTTTTTTTTTGTACCAGGGATAGAACTTAGATCCTTGCGCTTGCAAGGCTGGCAGCAGAACCACTGAGCTTAATCCCCAGCTCTAAATTTTTTGATACTCATCTAATTATTATTATAATTGATATTACTCACAACCAGTAAAGATGATACGTCCAGCATATGGAAGCATGTTTTACTCACTAATGTTCATTCACTCTTTCATATAAAACCATTCATTTATCTTCTTCCTTTATTGAACACTGGCAGCTCTATTTCATAAGATTTTGTGGAGCTGTTATAACTATTCCTAATTATAACTTTTATGAAAGAATCATTTTGGCAAAAGATTTGGCCCAAGAGGAGGCATAATCAACTTCAAGGAATTAGTGGCTTATAATAACTGTGTTATTAATTGTGTTGAAATGCAAAAGCATATATTTGAAAATGGTAAGCAAAATAAGAAAATCAGCAATTTACAGGAGGGGTACTGGGAATCAAACTAAGGGCCTCACGCTTGCAGGGCAGGCACAGTGCCACTGGGATAATCTCTGGCCCAGAAAATGAGTACTTTTTAATAGGTATTATACTTGAGTTGCTGTTCACATGAGGATTTAAATCTCAGTCCAACCAAATAGTTTTTTAGCATTCTACCTAACAAAGCAAATAATCTTGTATTTCTTTCTATTCGGCTCTCCTATTCAGAAAATAAAGAGTTTTTCTAGGATTTAGGACTGGTTTAAGGGCTTGGGCAATTTTTTTAAAGTGTCACACAGAAATGGTGTATACTGGAAAAGAAATTTGTAATTGATGGTTTAAATTATGGTTTTGGTCATAGCAGCAAGCAATTATTTACTTTGAAAGCATCACTGACCTCTTAATACTCTTGGTAAAAATAATAATAATAATAATCGCCCACTCCCAAACATAGTGTAAGCTCAGATGAACTGAAGAATTTTTACAAATTTGTCTTCCAAGGAAGACACCTTATAAAAACATGATGTTTCTATTTTTGTTGTTGCTTTGGTGCTAGAGATTGAATCAAGAACCTTGTGCATATTGAGCACATACAACATTACCTCTCAAAGCTACGTTTCTAGTGACAGAGGTCTTGAATTTATATTATTAATTAAATCTCTTAAGAATAACTAAGCTTATTGCATATTCTAGTGAATTCATAATTCCAAGTCAGAAATTAGAGATAATAAATTATTTGTTATAATGCTGGTTTCTCATTCTTTATTGCTGAGTAGTACTCCATTTTATAAAAAAAAAATCCCCATCTTCTTTATCCAGTCTCCAGTTGATAGGCAATTGGGCTGCTTCCAAGTTTTACCTATTACAAACATAGGTGAGCGTATATCTCTGTGGTATGATCCTTGTATTCTTTTGGGAAGATCCCCAGCAGGGGAATAGCTGGGTCAAAGGGGACCTCTAATCCTAGTTTTTTTTTTTTAGGAATCTCCACACTCATTTCCACAGTGCACCAGTTTACACTTCCTCCAGCAGTGGATAAGGTTATTTTCTCCCCACAACCCCAATGGCATTTGTTGTTCATTGATTTCTTGAGAGTAGCCATTCTTTCTGGAGTGGGATATAATCTCAGCATTGTATTATTTACATCTCTCAAATGGCCAGTGATAGTGAACATTTTTTAATATACTTATTTGCTGTTTCTACTTCTTCATCTGAGAAGCATATATTCATCTCAGATGCCCATTTTTGGATTGGGACTTAATGTGGGTGGAGTGATTTTCTTCAATTCTTTACATGTTCTAAATATTAGTCCTTTGTCTGAGGAAAACTGGCTAAAATTTTGTCCCACTCTGTTGGTTATCTCTTCACTCTGTTGGTTTCTTTTGCTATGATAAAGCATTTTAATAAGATGAGATCCCAGTTATTGATTCTCTATAATATTTCTCATGTGATCAGGTTTTTGTTCATGAAGCCTTTGCCTACATTTCTGATTTTTTTTTTTTTTTTTTTTTTTTTTTGGTACCGGGGATTGAACTCGGGTCCTTGCGCTTGCAAGGCAGGCCACCGAACTGCTGAGCTAAATCCCCGGCCCTTTGCCTACATTTTTGTCTTCAAGAGTTCTACCTATTCTATCTTCCAGCAGATTTAATGTCTCTGTTTTGATATTTACATCTGTGATCCACTTTGATTTTAGTTTAGTGCATGATGAGAGACAAGGGTCTAGGTTTTAGTCTTCAGCATGTGGAAAGTCAGTTTTTCCAGCACCACTTATTAAAGGGACTATCTTTCTTCCAAGGAACATGTTTGGCCCTTTTGTCAAAGAAAAGATGGCTGAATCTGTTTGGGGTTGTTTCTGCAGCTGCTAATCTGATTCACTGATCCTTGAGTCTTGTTTGTTTCATTTTGGTTTGCCAGTACTATGCTGTTTGTATCACAGTAGCTCTGTACTATAATTACAAGTCAGGGATTGTATTGCCTTGCCTTTGTTGCCCAGAGTTGTTTTTGCTATTTTAGGTCTCTTCTGGTTCCAAATGAATTTTAAGAATGTTTTCTATAGTTCTGAGGTATTATAATGGTGTTTTGATTGGGGTTGTTTTAAATCTGTAAAACAATTTTGGGAGTATGGCCACTTTCACTATGTTGGCTCTTCCTACCCGAGAGCAAGGGATGTCTTTCCATTTTCTAATATCTCTTTGATCTTTTTCAGAGTACTGTAATTTTTAATGTAAAGATATTTTACTTCCTTTTTTAGATTGATTCCTAAGTAGAAATAACTTAAATTTTATAACAACTAGTTCTTTATTCATTAATTTTCTGTCTGACACTTAGATGCTAGATTCTAAGTTTTAGTTAGAGCTGAGTTAAATATGCGGTTCAGAATTCTCTGTTATATACTATGCCAATAATTGTAACAACAAAATAATATCTAAAGTAAGTGACACTTTACTGAGTGCTTTCAACTTGCCAAGATTTTAACAATATATTTATTTAGTCCTCAGAATTCCTATATTAAATGGTTACTATTGTGAAATTCTTTTTATGAATGAGAAAATGGCAGTTTAAAGAAGTTAAACTCACAGAGTTACAAAGAAATAGAATCTGATCCAAACCTTATTCTCAAGAGTTAAACCAAGAGAAGTTGGGGATGGTGACGCACATTTTAAACCCCAGTATTCTGGAGGCTGAAGCAGGAGGATTGACATCAATTCAAGGCCAGTCTGGGCTACAGAGTGTACTCAAGGTCAGCCTGGACTCTATAGTAGGACCTTGTCTTTACAAAGAGAAAGGACCAATAGATTCATTCATAGGAAAATGGATACATACTGAAGATATACTCCTAAGTGAAATAAATAAGGCACACATGTAAATACCGAATAGTTTCTCTGGTGTGAATAATCTGCAATAATATAGAAGATCCTAATAAGATTACTGACATTGAGAAATGGGAAGAAAGGAGCTAAAGGTGTAGGGAAGGTGCGATGGGTAGGGGAAGGCTAAAAAGGGAAAAGAAAAAAATGTGAGATAATGAAAAGATGGAAATAAAGTGCTTGTAGATGGGGAGGGGAGGAGGGGGTGAAGGGAGGGCAGGGACAAGGGGAAAAAATGAGAATTTAGACTTGTCATGTAGAGGTATAAGATCCCAACAATGAATGTAAATGTACTGTATCCCTAAAATGTACCAATAAACTCAATTAAAGCTGAAAAAAAAAAAAGAGAGAGAAAGGACCAAGTCAAAGGGTACACCATTTCGGTCAGATAGTATAAATAAGTTCTAGAAGTCTATTGTACCTCCATCAAGAGGAGCCTCTGTTTCCTCCCCTTAATCCTGGGTGTGCCTGTAACTATGGCAGTGACTGATACCACATGACTTCCAAAGCTGTCATACAAGGAAATGTGGCTTCTTCGTGGTCCCCTTGAGACACTGTCCCTCGGAACCTAGCCACAGCACTGAGAGGAAGTCCATGATAAGAAAGCCACATGTGATATTCCAGTCATAGTTCCAGCAGAGATCCCACCTGACAACCTGCATCCCTAGCCAGGTGTGAGTACCTGACCTTCAAGATGTTCCGGCCAGCAGTATTCAAGCTTCCCCAGCTGATGCTATATAGAACAGAGATGATTCACCCTGTGACTGTTGCACAAAATAACGGTCACTGTTTGAAACTCTTAAGTTTTTGGTACAGTTTGTTATGCTGTAATAGATAACCAAAACAAGTTACGCTGAGATAAAACAACTATAGGCTCCTTACGATAAAAACACTGTCACAGCTCATGCTGTCATAACAAAACACAGACTGATTGGCTTAAACAGAAATGTATTTTCTCGTCATTCTAGAGGCTAGAAGTCTAAGATCAAGATTATGTATGATCAATTATGTATCTGGTCTGGTCTTGGCTGTTGGAGGGACCCCTTCGCTTTATGTTCTCACGTGGCCTTTTCTTGGTGCAGAGAGGGCTTTCTGCTATCTCTTCTTACAAGGACAGTGAGGAGTCATAGTTATGACCCCATTTAACCTTAATTGCCTTAAAGGCCCCATTTCCAGATACAACCACCTTGGAAGTTAAGGTTTCAATATATGGATTTTGACAGGATGCAAACATTTAGACGTTAACTGTAAAATATACATTTCTTGGGCTGGGGATTTAGCTCAGAGGTTCAGTGGCCTGCAATCCCCAGTTCAAAAAAAAAAAAAGAAGAAGAAGTTAAATCTTTAAAAAAAAAAAAGAGGTTAAATCTTTAATTTTTTTTTTTTTTTTTGTACTGGGGTTCAAACTCAGGACCTTGAACTTACAAGGCAGGCGGTGGAGCTACTGAGATGAGATAAATCCCCGATAAATCCCCGGCCCAAAACTTAAATCTTATCTAGAGAAGTTCTAGGAGTTTCATGCAATGGACATTCAGATTTATTATCAAATAGGGAATCTGTTTTCTCTCCACTTGTAGAGAGAAGTGATTGCAGAGAAATGTAGAGAACCTGAGATGTCCTACCGATCTAACCCAAGCTTAGAGAACTCTCATACTATTGAGTAATCAGCTATTATACCAGTCATACCTCCAACCCCAGCTACAGGACGCTGTCCACCAACTTCTGTGCTTATGAGCAGCCCTCTTAATTCCACTGCTAAGTGGGTTAGGTGTAAAGACCAATCCAGAGACTGGTCATTAGGCAAAGATATAATCTAGCCAATGAATGCTTACCAAAGAGTCCAGCCCTCCTATTTCAGAAAAGTGAATTAATTGTGAAATACAGAAAAAGTATATCATTTGGTAACTAGGGAGGACTGAGAAGACACTGGATGCATAGTCTCTTCCAATTAAAGATATCTGAGTGATTAATAAATTTCTCCTTTTGAGGATCCCAGACTTGTCACAGATTCCAAATCATTTCCCACTTCCCCTCCTATCTTCCACAGAAATTGTTCCACTACAAAATCTACTCTTGGATTCCTGACAGATGATCTTCCGAAATAATATGTACATGCTCATTCCTTAAATTTTTCCTAAATTACTGAAATAGATGACTCTCTCTTCTCAATAGCCAAAAGAGCTAAATAAAACTTCACACAACTATTTTGTCATACTCTCTGCTAGAATTCTACTCTGTGTAATGCTGAAATTAATAACAATCTGGCACCCAGTCTGCTGATTCCAAGGCCCAATTTATTACTGCTGCATTATACTTCTTGTCATTCTACTGGACACTTCAACTAGTGCAATTACTATCATTTATAACCACAAATGTGTAGTCAGATTTACTAAGAAGAAATATCTAGTACCATGACTTACCTCTCAGTCCAAAGACTATGATCTTCTAAGACTATGACCTTGTAAGACCAATTCCATACTCTCTGTGGGTGGCTTTAATCCATCCCTAACTTATATACCACCAAGAAGCTAGATTTTTAAAAATATGACAAAACTATATGTAGAAGTATATGGTATTATTTATGAAAGCAATGCACATGCTCATGGTACAACAAGCAAGCGTCTCTTCAGGAGGACTCCTTTGCTCACCTAATAAAGATTTGCCAGAAAATTTGAGCCAGAAGCCTTCTAACTTCTGACTTACTCAAGACACTTGGTTCTGTTGATTTTGTTTCTATTAACAATAATGTGTTCTACATGCCTTAGAAAAGAATAAAGCACTTGGTTCTTTCCCTGACTCTGACTCTCTGGGTTTTTACCTTGGCTAGCTCATCTAATACTTTGAGAAATCCTTCTCCACAAACTTTTAAATTTAATGCTAGCATTTCCTTCATTGACTCATTAACTGCCCTTTGGTACAGGTTAACCAGTGACCCTGAAAGAGGTCTCCAGTTTCTCTGCAAGGGTGATGAACAATTCTCACCTTGCACTTTAGCCAACAAAAATGTTGTGCCACTTTACAAGCAGCCAAAGTCCCAGAAGCCTACACAGTTTCATGGCATGATCTATGCGGAAGAATAATTAAAAAATAAAAAAAAAACTTTATGGCCCTGGGGAGGCAATCAGTCTCAGAAGTGCCTCAAGGCAGGTAAAACCAGTGTGCCCTCTTTCAACCTCATGCCTTGACAGCTTTAACCAATAGCACTTAGATATGAAGTACCTGCATACACTGTTTAAAAGTCCTGGACCAGGGACAACCACATATGGGTTCTGTCTGTGTACATTTTATCTAATTGCATCTTTCTAAAACATTAAGGGAACTAGTTTTTTCAAGCAATGAAAGCTTTTAGTTTAATGAATGGGACTTTTTATACCCCCTGAAAAGCCAAGAAATATACGTTCCTCTGCATGTTGACAACAAAACATTTGCTGATAAATATTCAGTAGACTTAGCCTCAGCTAGCTGACTTTCACTCGATGCAAGCATTCCTTGAAAAGGTTTCCCTTCTTCCTGATAACTTCCCTGTACACATACTGCAATCAGTAATGTACACCAGGACCCTGTCAGGAAGCAGGGCAACTTTTCAGAAGTCGCCATTTGATTACAGATCCGCCTGGGTTGTCAATAATTACACCAATTATATGCTGAGTATGGCAGCACCTACAAAACTAAGAACTGGGGATATGGAAGGGCAATTTAAGGGCAAATACTCTTGTTAAGGATTATTGATAACATTTACTCACTTATTGAAAATATAAAGTTAGTATTACTTTCCTTAGTATACATATTTGCCTGTGCCAGGTTTGAAACCATGGGTCTCTACCTTAGATAACAGTCAGTGTCCAAAAATGTCACAGAGTTGCCCAGAGGAAAAAACTTGCGTCTTTTACTAGACAGTCACCACTTCATTTGTGCACGTATTATATCTACATATGTACATATACATACACACATTGCTTGTATGCACATGTACACTTTTTCCACACCAAACCCTAAGCTTATTATCACCCGAAATATAATTGCTTTCACATCCTCTTTAGTTTCCTTAGATTTCTTGATCCTATAAACAGTAAAGTGGAGCAGGAAATAACTCCAGCTGGATGCTTTCACAAAACACTAACTGGACTTCAAAAAAATGTACACTTCTTTAGGATGGAAAGATGCAATGTCCATGCCAGCCTTGGGAAGAAAGGAAAAGATATAAATGTCCATGGAGGCTTTTTGAGAAGAAAAAATATATATAAAAGATTCAGAACTTCGTTTATGACCTTCCAATAAAAAGGTATGTGTATCCCACATGTTAAAGCTATCAGTCTAGGTCTACGCACATTCCTAAGTCATATAGAAATGCACCAGTGGTCTAGGCAGCCGAGACCAAATCATTTGTTTGAAGGCACATGTATTCTGGTCCCATCTAGACACATTTGGGTTAATGGATCCCAAGGTCTTAGGCTTTCCCTGGTGGCTTTAACTGGGTGATTTTATCCAGGCAAGCTTTTATATCCAGGCAAGCTGCGTCCTCTTTTTAATTGTGCGCTTTCCCTGTGAATATTCTCATGCCAGAGAGACAATATGTTTTTGATTTTACAAAGAAACACTACCTAAATTCATGTTTTCATAGTAACAATGTCTTCATAGTTATAGACCCCCTTTCCTTCCTTGGAAGAAAAGTCAACAAAATCTGTGTAAAGATCACTTTCATCCACCACCGAAAACCCTACCTTTTCCCATCCAAAAATGCCACCTCTCAGCTGCCAACAGTATTCTTCACAATCCCTGAGGCCTTCCCTCCAGACCTTTTTTTTTTCAAAGTCTTACCTAACTCACCACAATTTAAAGTAAGATCTGTAGAGCTCAGACTCTCAGATGGACATAACTATTAAAAAAGGAGATATTAGTTTTCAAATGCATAAAACATATAAAAATAAACCCGTTAACTCTCCCAAGATTACTTATCTAGGCATCAGTCAATAGCACATCGACATGGCTAGTAATCTATTTTATTCATTGTAACATAAAGAGAATTTATCTGCTTACAGCAGCACAGAAGCATAACATGGCTTACGTGTTCTCATAACCACATTCAAAAAGTAAAAAGAAATTGAAATTTAATTTGTTTTTAACCCAGTATTTCCAAACTCGTGTTTCAGTGTAGTCACTACTTCTAAATCACCAGTGAAATATTTTGCATTCTTTAAAAATCCATGCAGCACATCTTCTACCCAAGCAGCATCCCCAGTGCTCCATAGTGCCCGGGGAAAGGGAAGCACAGATCAAGGCCGCTCCCAGCACTCCCAGCTTTCGATGTAGTCACAGGTATTAGAAGTTGAAATAGCCAGTCTTTCACACCTACCACGCTTGCTCCTTTGGAGATTTAAAAACAGATGTTTAAAATTTAAACTGCTTTTAAGTTGGCATTACTGGTACAATGTCAGTGAAAACAGAACAAATTTTTGGTGATGTTTTCTTTTTTTTTTGTACCAGCAATCAAACTCAGGACATTCCTCTTGGGAGGCAGGCGCAGTGCCACTGAGCTAAATCCCCAGCCCCAGTGATACATTCTTTTCCTATTGTTGCTATAACAAATTACCAAAAACTTAATGGCTCAAAACAATACAAGCTTATTATTTGTATTATTACTTAAGGAGGTCAGAAGCCTAAAATGGTTTAACAGGGCTACATTCCTCTTGCAGCTACTAGAGGCAACCTGCATTCCTTCGTTTGTGGGCCCTTCCTTCAGCATAGCATCTTTAGATCTGTCTCTGTCTCTGTCTCCCTGCCTCTCCCTCTCTCTCCCTCTCAATCTCTCTGTCTCTCTCTCTCTCTCTCTCTCTCTCTCTCATCTCTACCTCTATCATTATAAATCCTACTCTTATTCTGACTCTCTTGCCTCCCTCTTTAGGAGCCTTAAGATTGCATTGAAAGCACCTGAATGCTCTTCCTTTATAAAAGCTCTTAACTTAGTTATGTGTGAAGTCCTTTTACCATGAAAGCTTAATTATATGTGTGAAGTACTTTTAATGTATAAGCTATTTAGAGGTTCAGATAATTTAGATGTGGATGCCTGCGGAGAACAATTGTTCTGTTTACAACAATGAAATATGCCCAGCTTAGGGCTATAGGTAAAAGCAAACATATCTAGTTATAATATAGACCTACAACTGACAAAAAACAACAATGTCCTGGAATAATCCTTACTTTTGCAAGCAATATTTTATAAAAATAAAAATACAGCTGGGGATTTTGCTCAGTGGTACCACGCCTACCTTGCAAGCTCAAGGTCCTGGATTCAATTCCCGGTACCCGAAAAAATATATAACAAAATGAAAATGTAAGCCATGTTCAATGGCATGTGTCCATAGTCCGAGCTACTCAAGAGGCTGAGGCAAGAGGATGGCTTGAGCCCTGGAGTCAAGATCAGTCAACCTAGGCAACATGGAGAGACTTCCTCTTGAGGAAAAAAAAAAATGTAGCACAATAAATATTACAAGTATGATTAGAATTTTCTTTCAAAAAATGGTTTCTATAAATAATTCAAATATATGCAATGATGACTTAGTCAAGATATAATAGGTATATAAGTTGAAGCTACAAATAAAAATTCATCAGGTATACATTATCTATTTTTAAGCTGCTTTTTCAAATGTTCCAAAGCAAATGTTCACCTCTTTCTCAAATAATTAGTGCCATATCTAGCACAGAATACACTCCTCATTAGGATGTAACACAATATTTGATGGGAATCCTATTCTTTGCTAAATATTTGTCATGAGGTATAAAATATTTTATATTAAAAAGCAAATATTTAACATCATGAAGACATAGTGCCCAGCTCAGAATATTCCATAACTTAAATATAAATTCAACTTTCTGAAAAGCAACTACTTTTTTTCTGTTCCCATGGAGACATATTTATATGTATCGTGTATGCTGTGGTAATTCATTACACGTGTACAATGCATAATAATCAAATCAGGGTAATAAGCATTCACTTCTCCCATCCCTTTAACCACTAATCATTTGTGTCAGCAGGAAATCTCAGATTTTGCTTTTCTACTCATTTTTCAAACAGGTTATTTTGAGCCAGATGTAGTGGTGCTCACCTGTAATCCCATCACTCAGGAGGCTGAGGCAAGATCACAGCAAATTTGAGGTGAACCTGGTTACACAGTGATATAAAGGCCTGAACTACATAGTGAGATCATGTCTCAAAAATAAATGCACGTCACTGTGATCAATAATTACGCTACTGTGCTAAAGAAGAACCAAAAGTACTCTTCCCTCCTATACCCCAACCAAACTTCTTTCTGTCCACCGCCCCCACCCTGCCTGTCCCAGTCTCTAGTAACCATTACAGCATTCCACTCTGTTCTTCTACAAAATTGAATTACGTGTTTCCACAAATAAGTGATAATAACATGCAGTATTTTGGTCTGGCCTATTTCATTTAGCAAGATGGCCTGCAGTTCTCTTTAAGTTGCTACAAATGAGAGGACTTAATTCTGTTTTGTGGAAGAATAGTATTCCACTATGTAAATATACATTTTCTCTACCACTCATCCTGTGAAGTGCATCTGGGTTGATTTCATATTTTGGCCATTGTAAATAGTGCTGTGATAAACATGGGAATGCAAGTATCCTTTTGGTAGGACTTTATCTCCTTTGGGCATATATAACCATTAGTGGAACTGCTGGATCATATGGTAGCTCTGTTTTTAGTTTTTGGAGACATCTCCACATTAAAACAACAACCACTTCTGAGAGTTACGTTCAAAAGAAGATCAGAGTTGGAGTGGTGGCACACACCTATAATCCCAGCACTCAGGACAGAGGAAGGAGGATCATGGTGAGTTTGCAGCCAGCCTGAACTACATAGTGAGACCCTGTCTCAAAAAAACAAAAAAACAAAAAAACAAAAAAACACAAAAAAAGGTCAGTACAAGAAACCTCATAATTTTACTTACAAATTCTTAATTGATTTTTCTGAAATACAGTTCTGTTAAGGCTATCACTTTGATTTAGCCTCATGCAGAGGTTCTCTATATACTAAAAGAGAGTGTTGAAGCAATTTTTCAAACTTTAAAACATGTATTCCCACCCGCTTGACCAACAGCTGAAATCCCTACAACATATTTCATGTGTGTTCAGGCTCCGAATCTCTTCTCTTCAGGGAATGGGTTAATTCATGCTGCCATAACAAAATACCTTAGGCCAGGTGGCTAAAACAACAGTTATTTCACAAAGTTCTGGGATTTAGAAGTCCAAGATTAGGCTGGTGGCATACTCCCCATTCCTGGATTGCAGATGGCCGCTTCTCACTATGTCCCCACACCGGGGAGTGAGACAAGCTCTCTGGTGTCTCTGAGGGTGACATCCTCTCGACCTCACTATCTCACAAATACCCCATCCCCAAATACCATGACAGTACAGTCAAAGCTTCAGCATATGAGTTTTGCAGGGACACAATTCAGTCCATAACAAGGGATATGCAGGATCCAGGCAAAAATGAGGCGCAGGATGATGTATATACTCTGGAAGGCTTAATCAAATTTATCTACCTCTCCTGGTGGCTTCTCCCAGATGCCAGTAGACTGAAGACAAACAGTAAATATGATTGCCACCAAAAGTTCATTTCTCAGATTCTGTAAATGTGGCTTCAGTGTGCATCTCCTAGATATTTTCTACCCCAAACTGCAGCTTTGAAGCCAAATAATTAAATTCTTAAAATGTTGTCTAGGGAGATTGAGTTTTCTCAAATTACATCTCTAAGACAAACTAAATGCCTAACTAGAGATACAACTTTATTGTCTGATCATACTTTTAATTTTTGTTTTGTTTTGTTTTCTTAAACTACAAACACTAAAGTGCTATAGGCCGGGAAATTCACTTAATGATTCCTGAACCAAAATCTAACTGTGGTGGAATGAGAAGTGAATGATGATTATCTGTAATAATCATTTTCATGAAAAAACTTCAGAAACTCACTAAATTTCATTCATTATTTGTCTAAAGAGAAAATGTAATCATTAGCCATGGTGATTAACTAGAAAGATTATCAAAAAGTAATTCTAACAGTGCTTTACTCTGGATAAATGCAATGTGATTATGACTCGTTTCAGTAATGCATGATTTAATAATATGGCAAGGGTGCTATTAAAATGTGGGTATTAACTTTCCAATAATTTCTAGAAATTGAAATAAAATCATGTTGGCAATAACATGCCATTTTGATACCAATGAAAATATTTTATGTAGTTACGTAAGTGATAAAAATAAATGTTTTATAAAAAATTTGTCCAGAAGGGCTTATAACTAGGAAAAACAATCATAATTAACAAGATTTCATAAAGGGTACAGCAGCCAAAGACAACTTTTCAGACCAGCTGAGGGTGACAATGTCATTTCTGGTCTTAAGTTCATAAGATCTGACCACCTGTACAGATTTTTTTTAAAGCACTTTAGAAACTTAATTTCCTAAATAAGGATAGGTTGAGTTTCCCTTTGTTTACATGACTTCTATTATGTCAAACTAGTGGAACCCGGTGCATATGTTAGCTTTCTAAGCAGCAGTTCCTATGGTACAGGAGAAAATGTGTAACTGCCATTTACAAGTTGGAAAAAGGGACATGGATCCACTATTTATGAATATATTATGGAATCTAGATTGTGTTTCCAGGAGAGAATGTGTGTAGCGCAACCAAATTTAAGAGGGAGCTGTACACTTATCCAGCGATGAGGAACCATCTTGACAAATGTGACTAGCTGATATCAGCAAAGCTATACTTGGTCTTAGCCAAAAGGCCGAGAAGCGATGATACAAGCATAGCTGTACCGCAGGCAACCAAAACTCTTGCTGCCTAGGCTGCCACAGTGCACCGTAATATCAAAAGATATTCTTTTCACTGTTTTCAACTGATATCGTTGAAGCATGACTATTAACGACAGTAACATCAGAAGACGAACAAGAAGCAATTCTGTATTTAATGATGTGTGTAGTATTTAATATAAACATCACTGATCTCTGAATTTATAAGGTTTACTGAGAATTTTTAAGTCAAATAATAATTATAATAGAAACAACAAAAGAAAAGACGTCATTAACAAAGGCATATTTATCTTTTGATTCTACTTTTAAATATTTTGATATTTTAAATTACAAAGTATAACCGAACATCAAAAAAGAATTTTTTAGTGTCATAAAGTTTTTTTTACATAATTTTTTAAGAGCAGCTTTAGGTCCACAGTGGAACTGAGAATGGAAAGCAGTTGCCATACATCCCCTGACCCCTACACACACACACACACACACACACACACACACACACACACACACACACACTCCCCCACACACACACACACTGCCCTTCACACACCAGTGCTTCATTCATTATAATCAATTACACTGACACATCACTATCACTCAGAATCCAGTTTACATTAAGAATCACTCTGTGTTGAAAATACAGAGTTTAAACAAATGTATAACCACATATATCTATCATTATAGTATGATAAAGAATAGCTTCAAGTCTCTAAAAATCTTCTGTGCTCTCTCTCTTCACTCCTCCCTCCATCTTAACTCTGGCAACCTCTTCTTACTGCCTCTTATTGCCTCTTCCAGAATGTCCTAGAGTTGGAATTTACCATGTGTAGATTTTTCAGATTGGCTTCTTGTATTGACTAACACCCATTTTCTTTCCTGACTTTTCATGGTTTTCAGTCCATTTCTTTTTAGTGCTGAATAATATTCCATTGTCCATACATCCATTTACCTAAAGAAAGACATCTTGGTTGCTTGCATGTTTTGATATTACTAAAAAAACTGCCATAATTGTCTGTGTAGATTTTAATATGGATGTAACTTTTCAACTTATTCAGATAAATACCAAACAACACTAATGCTGGATCACATGTGTAAACTGGTTTAACTGTAAGAAGCAGCTAAACTGTTCTCCCAGTGGCTATACCACTTTGTATTCCCAACAGCAATAAATAACAGTTTCCATTGCTCTACGTTCTCATTAGCATTTGTTATCAATGTATCTTGGTATAATAAGTTTATAATGGTATCTTGTTTTAATTTGAAATTTCAATGATACATAAATTTCAACGTATTTCATATTCTTATCTTTATATCTTCTTTGGTGAGATGTCTCTTCAGGTATTTTGCCCATTTTTAATCAGATTGTTTCTTGCTAAGTTTTAAGAGTTTTTTGGATATTTTGGCTAGCAATTCTTTATCATGTGTCTTTTAGAAATCTTTTCTTCCAGTCTTTGTCATAAATTTTATGTATAATTTTTTTGTTTTTTTCAACTTTTTTGTTTTTCCAATCCTTTATTTTTTTTCTTTATTAAGTTTAGTGGTACATTTTAGGTATACAATACAGTTACATTCATCACTGGGATCTTGTACCTATATGACTTACCAGGTTCTTATTTTTCTACATTCCCCAGCCCTCCCCTCCACTACACTTTTCCTTGTTTATAAAGACATTGTTTCCATGTTTTTCCTTTTCATATATTTTTTATTTTCCCTCTTTGCTGCTCCCCTACCCCTCCCACTTCCTCTACTCTTTTAGACTTTTCTTCCTATTACACAATATCAATTATACATTTTAATCCTTTTTTACACTTTGACTTTTAAACACTAGAGAAACTATTTGGTATTTACACATGTGTAACTTATTAATTTCACTTAAGAGTATGCCCTCAATGTGCATCCACTTAGCCACAAATCTCCATGGTTTCCTATTTAGAGATGAGGCATTATGGAAACAAACATTGTGAAAGAATTCTATGACTGAAAATGTTTATAACCATTCCTAAGGATGCACTGAAAATGCTATATTTTAGATTCAGACATTATTTCATTAACTAAACTATGGTAATAAAATTAACTGGAATACCTACAGAATCTCCCCATATCAAGAGGAGACAAAATTTTGTTAGGATTGGTGCCGAGCACAGATGTCATGAAAAGAGCCAGGTGCAACTTGTGGTTTTTATTAAAATACAGGCTAAGCTTAAGTGGGACAAAAACCACTGTTTCTTACCAGAAAAAGGGAAGTGTATTATCTCATGCTGAAAGACACTTGGACCAAAGCCTTCTTAAGACCAGAAATAAACTTTATTATAATATGTTATTAGATTCTGTTGCCTCTGAGAAAATTTAATTCTCACTAGGAAGAGAAAATACAAATCACTAACCATAGTTAATGGCTGACTGAACACATAATACCACCAAAAACCACTAGCAGTGATGGAATCAAACACTCTAACAACAATCAATTTAAAACCTTTCTGAAATAAGGTGCAATTGCAACATACCAGAAAATGCAGTGAACATGCATCCCTGTGAGTTCCACTGTACACAGTATCCATTGTAATTAGTTTAAGCTAAAAGGAATTTACTGCAGGATATCCAAGAAGGGTCATACTTAATCGAAAGGTCTGAAAAGCACTTTTGGGGCTAAGCTTCTAAGAAAATCCCCTAAAGCCATGCTGCAGAAATGAGCTTCTGACCCTGCCACAATCAGGAAACTGTGAAATCAAGAATCTGCTGCTATAGCTGCTGGCTCCAAACCCAGACCCTTGCCACCACCCACAACCAAGGAATGAAGGAGCTGTGCCCTGTCTCATGATATCCATGAAGCAAGAGACATAGTGTGGAGGATCCCACCACAGCCCTTGCAGGAAAATCAACTCTACCTGCCAGCAGAAACAGCAGTGTCAAGAGAAGTCACCCCCTACTCAGCATGTTCCATTTCAAAACTCCTCATGAAGTTATAAATGATGGGTGGGATCTAAATCACATCTTAAACCTAAGCTTTAATGGAACCTAAAAAATGTAGTTCCAGGAGCTGCAGTCTCAGTAATTCCAGAAGGCATGAGAGAGAGAAGGTAGAAAAGATAACTGAGTGAGTGCTTACAGTATCCTTATCCATCCTTAAAAGAGAGCAGAAAGAATGACTCTCAGAGGAAAGAAAGTTGGATGTGATTCGTGGAGAACACCAAGTATAGAAGACCTGGACTCAAGGTGTTGGGAGGAGTATTTGAGTAACTACCACAGTGAATCATTCCATCAACATCAAAGCAAGAGGAGCCTGTCTCAAGTTCCCCATTTGAGTAGAGAATAGAGATAGACTGGAATATAGAATATGAATGTTGGATCAAAGGCCATGCTCAGGATGATTAGGAAACGCCACTTCTCTGAGAAGATATTAGAATGCCTTGCAAGGTGCCACAACACCTATTCTTCTGAAGTCCCTGGAGGCCAGGCTGGGGGTATATCAGTAGTAGAGCACTTCTCTAGTATGCAAAAGGCCCTAACTTCAATTGTCAGCACTACAAATCAAATTAAATCAAACCAAATCAAATCAGTGGATCCTGAATATGGTATGCATGCTGTCTTCACATATAAACTAACAGGGCCTCAACTATAAAGATTAACACACCAAAAAAAAAAAAAAATACACAGAAGAGAGAGAGAGGTTAGCATACCATGTAGCTAGGAACCAAACACCTAAAGATAACAAACACCATGACAAAAAGACTTACAACCTATAAAAAAGACAATCCATCTAATCATTTCAATGTATGAAGTAAACAAATGGATCTCTGAAAACAGTATAATTAAAAACCTCAAATGGATGAGAATATGTTGAAGTGGTATATAATACCCCTGCATAAATAAAGCCAAGATGACATCACTGGGAAACAGAAACTAACTAAATAGACCTTCATATCAACAACAAACTCTTTTCATTCTGTTTGACCTCAGTCCTCAGCATCAGAAAGGTGGGGGGAGAGCATGAAGAAAAAAAAAGACAACAAAATGTCCCCCAAAGACTTCCAACTCTCCTAAAGCAGACCCAAGAGGCACTTATGGAGAGGAAAGTAAACACCAGAGGGCTGATTAAAGAGGAAGTAAAGAAACTCAGAGAGTTCAAAGAGGGCATGAGCTAAAAAGTAGTGGAATTACCAGGTGAAATGACGAATGTTATGGGAGGTGTGTTAGTTACTTTTCTCTCATTGCTGAGACAAAATACCCAACATCCAAAGTTAAAGGGGAAAAGGTTTATTCAGCTCACAGTTTGTAGAGGTTTCAGTCCATAACCAGCCAGGTCCAAGGCAAGGATGACAAACAGGCATCACAGAGGAGAAGAAGCAATATGGCTTGCACAAAGTAACAAAAACAACAAGGTACTTTAACAGTGTCCTTCTGCCCCTTTTCTCCCATCCAGACCACTGGGATTAGGGCAGTGCCAAACCAATCACTCACGTGTAGTGGTGTAGCAATCATACCCCCTTAATGCCAGCATCACACATTTCCGATTCAGCCTGCTCTGAAAAAGCATAAGGCTTCGCGGAGACATTTAAACACAAGCCGTAACAAGGAGAAACAAATAAAATAAATTGGAATAGGTGGCCAAAATGGTTCAAAACACAAAGGGAAATTTTATGAATGATACAGACTCCATGAAAAGATTCCAAACAAAAATCTTGAAAATAAAGATGTCTATAGAATAGATAAACACCAGAAATGAACAATGTGAAGATGGGGTTTCAGAAATTGGAAACAAAATAGAAATATATGATGAATTACTCAAAGAGGCCTTAAAAATAATAAGAGAGCAAGAAAAATTCATCCAACAGCTACTACATGATGCTAAAAAGACTAACCTATTTACAGAAATCATAGCAGAAAATTTTCCAAGCATGAGGAAAGAACTCAACATGCATGCATGCAAAACATACAAAATGCCAAATAACTATGAAGGAAAAAAAAAAGCCTCCCCCTGACACATCACAGTCAAAACCCCAGATGACCTACAAAAAGACAAAAATCTTAAAAGCTATCAGAGAAAACTAAAAAAATCACTTATAAACATAAGCCCATCAGGATTACAGCAGACTTCTATTTTCCAAGCAAGGAAAGAACTCAACATGCATGCATGCAAAACATACAAAATGCCAAATAACTATGAAGGAAAAAAAAAAGCCTCCCCCTGACACATCACAGTCAAAACCCCAGATGACCTACAAAAAGACAAAAATCTTAAAAGCTATCAGAGAAAACTAAAAAAATCACTTATAAACATAAGCCCATCAGGATTACAGCAGACTTCTCAACACAAACTTTAAAGGCCAGGAGAGCTTGGAGTAAAGTGTGCCAAGCTGTAAAAGAAAACAACTTCCAACACAGACTAATATATCCTATAAAACCTTCTTTCAAAAATTGATGGAGAAATAAGAATCTTAAAAGCTATCAGAGAAAACTAAAAAAATCACTTATAAACATAAGCCCATCAGGATTACAGCAGACTTCTCAACACAAACTTTAAAGGCCAGGAGAGCTTGGAGTAAAGTGTGCCAAGCTGTAAAAGAAAACAACTTCCAACACAGACTAATATATCCTATAAAACCTTCTTTCAAAAATTGATGGAGAAATAAGTACATTTCGTGACAAAACAAAAGCATAAAAGATACATTAACACAAAAGCAGGACTCCAAGAAATACTCAAGAATAATCTAGACAGAGATAATTAAACCAAAAAATAAGACTGAATAATTCATCAAACAAGGTTACAGATTAAACAAAAAGGAACAATAAAGAAGACAACAAAAGATAAAGAACCTGACAGGAATAAGTCAATACCTTTCAGTAATAACTCTCGACATAAATGGCCACAACTCCCCAATTAAAAGACACAGATTGACCGACTGGATCAAAAAGCAAAACCAAAAAGTTTGTTGCAATTGACAAAATCAAATTCATAGATTAAAAATCAGAGGATGAAAAAGACATTTGATGTACCATGACCCCAAGAGCAAGCAGGGAATATCATTTTATTTTCAGATAAAGTGAACTTCAAATTAAAACTGATCAGAAGGGGCAAAGAAGGCCACTACAGATTAATTAAGAGAAAAATTCAACAGAAAGAGATAAAATTATAGATACATAAAGACCAAATCAGGGAAAATAATCTCATAAAACAAACACTGCTGGACATACCAGAAAAAAAACACCAAAGCAATGATAATGGGTGACCTCGATGCCACACTTTCACAAATAGATAACCAAACAAAAAGTAAGCAAAGAAGGGATGATTCACCACACATAAACAATAAAGATAATACACCACATTAACAGAGTCAAGGACAAAAATCACATGATCATCTGAATAGATGCAAACAAAGCATTTGACAAATTCTAATACCCATTCACAATTTAAAAAAGAAACCTATAGAAAATTGGAATAGATGATCTTTATCTCAATCTGATAAAAGCCATTTATGACAAATCAACAACCAATACTACGCCAAATTATCAAAAAACAAAAGCCTTCACTCTAAAATCAAGAACAAGTATGTCCACTGTCACCACTCCCATTTAATATAGTTCTGGAAACATTAGCCAGAGCAATTAGGCAAGAGAAAAAAACTCAAGGAATAAGAATAGCACAGGAAGAAGTTAAATTATCATTATTTGCAGATGACATGATACTCTACATAGAAGACCCCCCAAAATTCCACCAAAACACTCCTAGATTTAATAACCAAATTCAACGGTTTGGTTGGATATAAATCAACACTCAAAAATCAGTAACCTTCCTGTACACAAATAGCAAACTCACTGAGAGAGAAACTAGAGAAACAATAACTTTGACAATAGCATCAAGAAAAATGAAATACTTAGGAGTTAATCTAACAAAAGACATAAAAGACCTTTACATTGAAAACTACAGTACTCTGAAAAAGGAGATCAAAGACTATATCAGGGAAAGGATAGATATCCCTTGTTCTTGGATAGGCAATGTAATGGCCGTACTGCCAAAATTGTTATACGGCTCTAATGCAATCCCAATCAAAATACCAATGGCATACCTCACTGAACTAGAAAAAAAATCCTAAAATTCATATGGAACAAGAAGAGACCTAGAATTGTGTGGTGGATTAACTAATGGTTAACTTGGAACACTCCGCTGAACTGAGTCAACATGGTTCTGGGCATGAAAGACCCACTTGAGAACTGTTGCCAATGGTATAAAAAGAGAACTGGAAGGGAAGACTGCATGCTATTACTTTTCCTGGGGAAGCTTGCTGCAGCTGTTTTTCCTGATACAAACAGAGCTGTTCTCATCAGAAGAGCTCCAGTCATGCTAACGCCAAAGATGGCTGCTATTCTCGTCAGGGGAGCTCTAGTCTTCCTCTTCAGGGTCACTTCCTGGATCTAGTGCAGGTCCCTCAGCCTGGTGGCACAGTCCTTCAGCCCACCAGAGCAGGTGTTTTAGCTTTCACCACCAGCCTTTGTGCCTTCCCAGTGCAGATCCTTGATATGGACTCGCTTGAGACCTTGTCATGGGCTAGGTCTCTAGCTGGACTTGTGTAGGACACTGCTGTGGGATCTAGGCCATCAACTGGATTCTTCAGATCTCCAGAGTGTAGACAGATCTCTTCCACTTCTCTGCATTTGACTTTTTGGGTGAATATTATAAAATAGTCCTATAAATTATGTGTCCTATATTAAGTCTGTTCTCCTGCAAACCCTGACTACAACAAATAGCAAAAGCAATTTTGGGCAACAAAAGTAAGTCAGGGGCATCACAATCCCTGACTTGAAATTATACTACAGAGCGGCATTGTACAGAATAAAAACAACATGGTACTGGAAAAAAAGAAAAAGAATGACTCAAGGATCAATGGAACAGATTAGAAGATGCAGAAACAACTCCAAACACATTCAACTACCTTGTCTTTGATAAAGGGGTCAAACACCTTCACTGAAAGAAAAATAGCTTCTTTAATAAATGGTACTGGTGAAATAGGCTTTCCACTTGCTGAAGATCAAACCTAGACTCATATCTCTCACCGTACACGAAACTAAAATCAAAATGTATCAAAGATTTAAATATTACAGCAGAAAAACTAAATCTGCTGGAAGACAGAATAGGTAGAACTCGACATAGGTATAGGTAAAAATTTTATAAACAAAACTCCAATCATACAAGAAATATTACAAAGAATCAACAATAGGGATCTCAGCATATTGAAAAGCTCTTGCAAAGCAAAAGAAACGATTAACAGAGTGAAGGGAAAACCCACAGAATATGAAAAAACTTTTACCAGCTGTTCCTCAGAGAAAGGACTAATATCTAGAATATATTTTTAAAAACTCAAAACGAAAATCAGATCCACAAAATTTAAAGTACCAATCCAAAACTGGGCATCTGAAATGAATGGACACTTCTCAAATGAAAAGGCACAAACAGCAAATAAATATATGAAAAAACATTCAATATCACTAGTCACTCAAGAAATGCAAACTAGAACAACACTGAGATTCCATTTCACTCCAGAAAGAATGGCTATCATCAAGAAATCAACCAATAACAAATGCTGGTGAGGCTGTGGGGGAAAAAAACCCTTCTTCACTGTTGGTGTGAGTATAAATTGGTAAAACCATTATAGAAATCAGTATGGAGATTCCTCAAAAATTAAAATTAGAGATTGCATTTGACCAAGCTATTACCTTTCTTGGTATCTTCCCAAAACAGTTAAAAGGATCATACCACAGTAATATATGCACACCCATGTTTATAGCAGCATAATTTGTAATAGCTTAATCTTGGAAACAGGCCATCTGCCCATCAACAGATGAATGGATAAAGAAGATATGGTTTTTATATACAATGGAGTGCTACTCTGCCATAAAGATAAATTTTAGACTTTTCTAGGTAGATGGATGAACCTTGGGACCATACCCCGCCACCTGTTCCAGGGATTAAACTCAGGACCTTGTGTTTATGAGGCAGGCATGGCAGCACTGAGCTAACTCCCTGGCCTGAGATCATACTTAAATGCAAACTAACAACACTGAGATTCCATTTCACTCCAGAAAGAATGGCTATCATCAAGAAATCAACCAATAACAAATGCTGGTGAGGCTGTGGGGGAAAAGGACCCTTCTTCACTGTTGGTGTGAGTATAAATTGGTAAAACCATTATAGAAATCAGTATGGAGATTCCTCAAAAATTAAAATTAGAGATTGCATTTGACCAAGCTATTACCTTTCTTGGTATCTTCCCAAAACAGTTAAAAGGATCATACCACAGTAATATATGCACACCCATGTTTATAGCAGCATAATTTGTAATAGCTTAATCTTGGAAACAGGCCATCTGCCCATCAACAGATGAATGGATAAAGAAGATATGGTTTTTATATACAATGGAGTGCTACTCTGCCATAAAGATAAATTTTAGACTTTTCTAGGTAGATGGATGAACCTTGGGACCATACCCCGCCACCTGTTCCAGGGATTAAACTCAGGACCTTGTGTTTATGAGGCAGGCATGGCAGCACTGAGCTAACTCCCTGGCCTGAGATCATACTTTTAAGTGAAATAAATCAGATACATAAGTTTAAATATTGCATTGTTTCTTGTGTGAGAAACTGAAAGTTGAAATGAGAATAAAAACAGATGATAGATATTGGGAAGTAGGAAGAAAATGTTCAAATGGAACAGAGAGGAGGGACGGGGAAGGGAAAGAAGGGAAGAGGAGCAAAAAGAATATAAGGAAAAATGGAAACAGTTTTGGTAAATAAGGAGGGGAAGAAAGGTTGAAGGGAGGGACGAAGAGAAATGAGGAAAAGAAGAATCAAGTTATGTTATGCACAGGTACAAATTCCCTATGATGAATGTGATCATCATATTTACCAAAAATGTACCAATAAAATTTATTTTTAAAATACCAATGTCATTACTCACAACACTAGAGGGAGGGAAAATGGGGCCAGGGATTTGGCTCAGTGGTTCTGCCGCTTGCCTCTCAAGCACAGGGGCCCAAGTGCAATCCCCGACACCAAAAACAAAAACAAAACAAAAACTTCACACAGAAGCACAAAAGACCCCAGACAGCCACAGCAACCCTGAACAAAAAGAGCAGTCCTGAAGGTATCACAATACCCAATTTCAAGGTATATGATAAAGCCACTGCAACGAAACCAGCACAATAAAGACACAGAAATAGAGCAACGAAACAGAACAGAATATCCAGAAATAAGTCCACACTACAGCTACAGCCATTTGATACTCGATAAAAGAGTCAAAAACATACAGTGGAGAAAAGACGGACTCTTTAACAAATGGTGCTGGGAAAACCATAACAACGTGTAGAAGATTAACACGAGGTTCCCATCTCTCACCCTATACAAATGTTAACTCAAAATGAAGCCCTTAATGGAAGGCTAGAAACCTTGAAAGTACAAGAGAAAAACACAGGAAAACATTTCTTTCTTTCGGTACCGGAGATCTAACTCGGGCAGGAGGTAGAACCACTGAGCTAAACCCCCGGC
Organism: Fukomys damarensis; assembly: GCF_012274545.1. Taxonomy (NCBI): domain Eukaryota; kingdom Metazoa; phylum Chordata; class Mammalia; order Rodentia; family Bathyergidae; genus Fukomys; species Fukomys damarensis. Next base: position 14,230,614 of record NW_022900936.1, on the reverse strand, counting down.
CCCGCAATCGAGTATTACTAAGGCATAAAGAAGGACAAGCTTGAGTCACCTGCAGCAAAACAATGCACCTTGAGACCATAACCCTAAGTGCAACAAACGAGACATATAAGCTTAAATGACACATGGTTTCTTTTATGAGGAACAGAAAATATAAATAAAGAGCAAAATGAGTTCAAGGCCAGGCTGAACTACATAGCTTCACCCTGTCTCACAAAACCAAAAAACAAAACAAACAAACACTGGTAACACTTAGTAATCATTATTTTAGAAAATTCTCGAGAAATGAAAATAGAAAAAAACTTCCAAAGTCATTAGAATGATGAAACATTCACCTCAAAAACAGTTGAGAATGCCCAACAGGTTAATGCATAAGATAAAACTAATTTAAACGTTCAAAAGACAAAGTGTCAAAAACTATGCGCTGTATAAACCGTTTACCTACAAATCCCAAAAGCATGGAGGAACTGACATTTAGCATTAAAACACTAGATGGCGGCCCGCCCCCAGCATCCGCACACAACAAAGGCTGCTTCCTGCTTCTGGGACATCCCTTTCCACACAGTAACAAACCAAGGGTCTCTTTTCATCTTCTCCAAAAAATGGTTCTCCTGGAACAGCGAAAAGGAAGATGGCGACCCCCAGTTTTCCTACGCCGATGCATGGGCACGTGGGTCGTGGCGAGTACAGAGATGTGTACGAGCCCGCGGAGGACACGTTCCTGTTGCTGGACGCACTGGAGGCCGCGGCGCCTGAGCTAGCGGGGTGCGAGGAGGGCGAGGGCCCCAGCGGGAGAGGGCTTGGGTTCTGGGAGAAGCTGTGGCGGAGGGCCTGGGTGAGAACGGCCGCCGCCCTCAGCCAGAGGAGGCGGGGTCGGCCCCCTTGCCGATGATTGACAGCACGGCGCCGCAATGGAGGATTTTCCCATACTTCCCGGACCTGCGTGCTAGGGTTCTATCTCCTTGGCAGCGTTACAGTGAGCCCCGCCTCCTTACCTCGCTGTGAGCTTTTCCTTTCAGCTGCTAATTTGAAGAATACCTACCTGTAAGAGCTGCGATAGTATAATATGCATTCGGAAACGAGATGTTCTGAAAACATAGCTTCTTTTTAATATTAAATCTGTAGTGAATATTAAAAATCACATGGCATTATTTGATTTACTCTACACATGAAAAGCACCTTCTAGCGATGGAATGGCACTAAAATGAAAGATTGTGAGGTAATGGAGCAAAAGAGTATTTTTAAGCCCACTCAACATATTTTGTAGCAACAGCCCTTGGCCACATGTGGCATTTGAACGCTATAAATAACTAGTGCAACTAAGAAACTGAGTTTTACATTTAATGTAAACAAATACTGTCATTAATTGCAGTTAGCCTATACAATCCACCGTCGTCCCTTGAAGTATCATAAATTTTAATAATCATTTTTAAATATTACCTACTTGTAGTTTTTCCATAAATGGATTTGGGGTCGTTAAAAAAATTTTTTAACTGGTTTTCCTCAGGATGAAATAGCTCTCGAGTTTCAAAGATCTATATTGCATTTATTTATTCTTCATACTTAGTCATATTTTTCCACGTTTAAAATTCTCCAACTCAAACTAGTTTTCGTCATGGAAGATGGAACTTTTGAATTTTGAATATAGTATGGAATGGTACTGTTTTATACTTTGTCTTTTATTTTCAGGATATCTCAGAAAGATTTACAGATTACATTGCAACCAGCGCTGTAAAAGTTTATTATAAGTGGTGGATTATTTCCAGTCTTGGAATTTGTATTACTTAGGAGACCATGATGTTTTCAGAGAGAAGCCTCTTAGTAAGATTCACAGAACTAATTGTAGCCCACTAAAGTTTTGTCAGATGTGTGGACTGGTTCCAACCTTAGAAAACCCTATAGTTTTGGGGGATATTTGCTGGAAGGATTTACGTGCTAGAAAATACCATTAATTCTATCAAAGCCAATCTTTGTAGTAAGAATAATTGGTGCTTTTAATGCTTGTATAAGATTGTAGGCATGGAAATACATTTACCTGAAAATATAAAACACCATAGAGCAAAGATTTTACTCAATAGCATTTCAGATTTTAAGCATTGTAAGATCAGGTACTCAGTTTCTCAATCCAGCATATAGCTACACAAACAGGAACTTCTTTGCTGCTCTAAATCTGTTAGAATAAAGGACATTTTTCTCCTAAGACACATTATTAGATTTATCAAGGGTAAGTACTTAAAAATGATAGAGAAACTTCTTTCGTGAATAAATTTTGTAATGATGCATTGTTTTAGGAAATACTGAAAAGCTTGTGGGAAGGGATGCTATCCTTCATGTTAAGAGTTCCAACCTTAAATTAAAAGTTTCATACATTTTAGGTAATGTGTTAAAATTAAGACACCCCCCTATTGTAATATATAACTAATGGAGTTGCAATATATTGGACACCCAAAGTATTAGCAAGTTTTACTTATACAGTATTAAGCACAAAGTCATTGTCAAAAATTTAAAATTTCTAAAAACTATTTTTAAAAACTTTTTAATTTCCTTTTTTATTTTGTTATATTTGTGAGTAATGATGCTGGAAAAATGGATCATAACTACTATGAGTTATTTCCTGTAAAGTATATTTTAATATTACTGTACTAACAATTTATTTTACTGGATTTTTTTTTTAGAGTGGAAATATGCCTTGAAGTAGGGTCGGGGTCTGGTGTGGTGTCTGCATTTCTAGCTTCTATGATAGGTCCTCAGGCTTTGTACATGTAAGTAATACCTTGCTACTAGCTGCTTTGAAACTCATCAGATTTAGTACTTAATATATTTGGACTTGAAAGTTTTGTCCTAAACTCATCATTTCTTGCCTGGCAAGTACAAGGTCTCGAGTTCAATCCCCAATACCAAATATAGATATATATATATATATATATCATTATTTCTTTGAGACTTGATGCAGAAACTAGAATTTGTCAGTGCCGTTTGCCTACTGATTC
>NW_022900936.1:14225816-14227372 GCF_012274545.1 Fukomys damarensis | reverse complement strand
CTTGATGCAGAAACTAGAATTTGTCAGTGCCGTTTGCCTACTGATTCACCCTTTCCAGCCCAAACAGTATTTTTCGCATTCATTGTTTTTAGTACTCATCACACATTCCAAAGTCAAGGATCAGTACCAAGGAACCAGAGTATGTTCATCTGGTTGTCTACTGAGATTCACTATGAATGGTTGAACAAAACAATTATTTTAGGTAGATGATATGTATCTAAAAGTGTAAAGACTCAGAGTAGAAATTATGCATTCTTAAAAATTATGATTACATTGTCAAAGCTGTCCTTTCATACTTTATAGTGGTAGAAGCAACATATTTTTAGGTCATTTCCAGATTTGAATCTTTTTTAGGTAAATAATTTGACTATCAAAAAAATGGAAAGTTACTTAAATTTCTTCATAGAAAATTTGAGAAAAAAATTAAGTCACCAATAAATTTTACCACACACATAATCCAAGTTATGTTTCCTTCATTTTTGTTTTCATTTCCTATTTTTCATTTATAGGCTCTTTCATAACAAGATTTTCTTTTAAATTTCATTTTTGGTGGCTTTGGAGTATCATAGTTAAATAATTTCCTTCAGATGTGTGCGCGCATGTGTATTCTCTTGCTCAGTATAATCATTTTGTCACTTGTAAATGTTCTCATTTTCTTTCCCATTATTAAAATATTCTTCTTTCTGCATCTGGTCTGTGAAGAAACACTAATAAGACACTCCATGAGTTATTCCATAACAGATTTGCCTCACAGACATAGGTTTTCTTCTTTTTTTTCTATTTGTAGGTGCACTGATGTCAACCCAGAGGCTGCAGCTTGTACCCTGGAGACAGCACGCTGTAACAGGGTCCATATCCAGCCAGTCATTACTGACCTGGTGAGCCATGAACCCTTGTCGCATGATATTCAAGTTCATGTTCAAAGAAATTAAGAGTCAAGATGTTGTAGGTCCAAGAAACTTTAGTAATTAACTTTTGATTCACTAACAGTATATCTTGTACCTCAGTGGCACCACACCTGCTTTGCAAGTGCAAGGTCCTGAGTTCAATTTCTGGTACCAAAAAAGAAAGAAAATAAATTCTTGACTGATAGAATCTTCAACAGAAGTCAAGGAGATGTGATCAGCAGACAGGGGGAACAGGTCCTGGGCATGTGAAAGCAACAGATTGACATCTATGGAACCATTGTTTTATTTTAAGAAGTTAAATATCATGCATTTTTAAGTTGTGGTTGTTAAAGTATTTTAACAATGCTAGTAAGACTTGGAAAAAAGTTCAGTTTTGTGTGGTTTTTAAAAATTACAAAGATGAAATGCCTTTTTATAAGCAAAACTAATTATGGCATGGACAGGAGGACATAAGAAATATAAAAATACTTTCTATACTTCTTGATCTGTATTATTTTTCCTACACTAGTAAGGATAGGTCACTTTCCTATTTTAAATTTACAGTTTATTTTGTAGCTCAGAAGGGAATTAAGCTTGGTCCAGGGATTTAGCTCAGTGGGTCCACTGCCTACCTCTCAACTGCAAGGTCCTGAGTTCAATCCCCGGTAA
>NW_022900936.1:14198222-14225638 GCF_012274545.1 Fukomys damarensis | reverse complement strand
AAAAAAAAAAAAAAAAAGAAGGGAATTAAGTCAAAGACATAAAAAGTTACAGTACTAAAAGTTGTTATTGCTAATAAAAACTAGAGTATTGGATTATGTGATTTACATGACATGACATGGTGATTTTAAAATTTTTTACTCATTTTCTTAATATGTCCACAATTAGTATTTGTTTTGTTTTGTTGGCACCAGGGATGGAACTCAGGACCTTGCACTTATGAGGCAGGTGCACTGCCACTGAGCTAAATCCCTGGCCCCACAATTAGTATTAAATACATGTTTTTGATAGCACAGTAAAACTTCAGACAATAAATTCAGAATAAATGTCTAGTTTTAAAACAGATATAGAAACTAAGATGAAGTTTTTGAAACCCACATAATAAATAAAGTGATAAATCTAGAATTAAAGCCTAGATCTCTCCAAATCTAGAAATCTCACAGCTATTTAGGACATGACTGGTGGCTGAGTGTGGCAGTAGTTACAGTTGTGTGGCCAGTTTTTGCTCATTTAACAGAGAGGATGCCTGGTTACTCCAGAACTGGCAACAGTAACTATAACACAGTAACATTTTTTTGTTTGTATCGCATTTATTGTTAGTCATTTTTATTTCCAGAAAGTAATACTGATTTTTCCTTTGCAGTTGTAAGTGGGAAAGTCTCCTTTTACAATTAATTTATTTAACAAAAAGGTACATTTAAATAACACTTTCCAATAAATGATTTTAGGAATCTGCTGATATGGGAAAAATTGCGAGAATGTTAACAGAATAGCTGATATATTTATTGCCTTAACATACTACCTTGCAATACTTTAGTATTCTACCTCAGGAAACCACACAGAGGGCCAGCGATTTAGCTTAGTGGTTTTGCCACCTGCCTTGCAAAACACAAGGTCTCAAGTTCGATCCCTGGTACCAAAAAAGAAACCACACAGAATTCATAGATTTAAAAAAAATTAAAAAATAAATTAAAAAAAAATAATTCATGGATAAATGTCAATACAGTGTGATAATTAAAGGAAATGGTCTGGAGGTGGGTCATGATAGAGTGAAACCACTTTTTACTATGCTTGTGAAGGCATAGAATGACAAAATCAAACAGGATTTTTTAAACAGATTGATTGGATTGAATTTAATTGATTTAAATGTACTTTCTTTAAAAAATACACTTTTCTTGCTGTTCTATAGAAAATTGTAACCCATTTAAAGTTTTTCAAAATGCCAATTGTTTTGTCTCTAAACCATTATTTTCAAGTTTCTTTAATATTTAATTCTTTAAGCCAACACAATTGAAGTAGAAATCAAAACAGTCTATCTTCTGGTGTTTTCTATCCTTCAGAGAACATTTTTCTTGGTTGGAGGAAGTAAATATTTAAGTTCGCAGATACAGCTATACGTTTTTGTCCAAACCTATGCTAAATACATGCCACAGAATAAAAGCTTTCCTCCTCCTATTTCATCTTCTAACAATGAACCCCAAGTGTAGACATAGGTGCTGTTGAAGAGCAGAGCTTTTGCTGAGCATTTGTTTATTTTGAAAAGTAGTTCAATTACCTTAGTTTTAGTTAAATGCATATAATCTTCATCTGAATGAAATTGTAAGAATACTGTATATCTATTTACCTGTATAGGTACAGCCCTCTAACACTTTGTTTCTGAAAACATAGTATTTAATTTTTCAAGTGCTGGGATCAAACCCAAGCCCTCAAGCATGCTGAATAAGCACTGTACCACTGAGCTAGATCTCTAGCCCAGTAGAATATATCTAAAGATGTATTTATTAATTATTTAAATTAATAAATAATTAAAACTCTTACTGTTATTTAATATGTTTAGGTCAAAGGCTTGCTACCCAGATTGAAGGAAAAAGTTGATCTTCTGGTATTTAATCCCCCCTATGTAGTGACTCCATCTGAAGAGGTAAGGCATACAACAAAATTAATTATGAATATTTTTAGCTATTTTGTTTATAAAAATAAAATTAACTTCAGGGCCAGTGATTTAACTCAGTGGTTCCACTGCCTGCCTTGCAAGCACAGGCACCTTGTTCTTCCTCTTGTGACGATATCACCCTTCCTTCTCATCCAAGTTCCCAGGTCAGCATGGATAGCAATGGCTTTTTTGTTGCCTAACAGCAACCACTAATAGTAACAGCCAAATGGATGTGTCCCATCTTGGCGTGGAGGTGAGTGTAATGATTATCACCGTTGGTGGACAAAAATCACCAAAAATAAACAAAATCAGCACAATAATTAGAGAAAAGCTCTACCGAGTTCAATACCCGGTACCAGTAAATAAATAAATAATGAAAAAATAAAAGAAAATTAACTTCATCATATGACATCAATCAATTGCTGCTAACGCAAACTGCTCTGATTTTATTCTGATTGTCAGTAATCAGATACCGTTGGTAAACACAGGAAAGGAACTTAAAGCTAATGGAAATACAAACTGATTTATATTTGCTCTTAAAATTCTTACCCAAATCAGGCTATGGTGTTTAAATTCATGTATTCATATGTCTGTATTATCTTATCTACCTGTTTATCTCACCTTTATTATGAATAATAAATTTGTAACATAAAATATTCCATTATATTTTTAATCAGCCACAGTTCACATAGGAATTTTTTCTGAAAATCTCAGGTTTCCATCTTTCACTGGTATACCAGAAAGTGGAAGATGAGATCAGTTCTCATTTTAGTTAAGGGAAATAAATTATAGAAATATGTGATTTTTAAAAAAATCTTAATGCTGAAGAAGCAAACTGCATTAACGTTTTCCCAGGAAGATAAAGGCAGACAAAGTTTGATAATGGACAAAGACTAGCTTTCCTCTAATCATTGTGCTGATTTTGTTCTTTTTTTGTTGATTTTTGTCCAGCAATGGTGATAATCATTATACTCACCTCCACGCCAAGATGGGACACATCCATTTGGCTGTTTCTATTAGTGGTGCTGTTAGGCAACAAAAAAGCCATTGCTATCCATGCTGACCTGGGAACTTGGATGAGAAGGAAGGGTGGTATCGTCACAAGAGAAAGAACAAGGTGCTTTCATAAAAGAATACCACCGATGGGGTAATTTATAAAGAAAAGAAATGTATTCCTCATAGTTGTAGAGATAAGGGAGTCCAATATTCAAGTGCCAGCATCTGGTGAGGGTCTTCTTGCTATGCTGTAATATGGTGGAGGGCATCACATACCAAGGGTGAGAGAGCATCCATTCGTAAACGCAGATCTCCTCTTCTGGTAAAGCCACTAATCCCATCAAGGTACTCCACCCTTATGACCTCACCTAACCCTGTTTTCCTCCCAAATGCCCACCTCAGATACCTTAAATATGTTCGCGGAGTGAGTTTCCAACATAAGAACTTCAGAAAGATACATTTAAACCATAGCATGAGGAAAATGCAACTTAAAACTTCAGGAAAGCACTATGAGAATATCAAGGTTGATAAAAATGTTGCAGTCCGATAATCTCAGTCTTTGAGACCTAATTTAATAAAGATCAACGACAGACTAAAAGTTGAAACTTATAAAAATGTTTATCACATCTTTATTTATGATGGCAAATAATTTGAATAAATGTGTGTGTGAATAACAGTAGAGAGACAGTTAAATAAATCGTGGTCTGTCAGATTGGCAAACTGCTGGTTGGACAGTGAATGAAGAGGCAGTTCGAGGAATACGATCTGAATGAGCACCCTTCTCCTGTGTTCTTAGTACTATACTCTGTGCGTCTCCTGGGCCGTTCACAGAGGTACGACACACAGGTAAATGAGTATAGACAGTGCCTTGGGGTTTTCGGTCTCATTAGAGAGAACTGGTATCAGGATTATCATGAGCTGAACAATTAGCTAAAGAGTAGGATCAAACTAGAGCTAAAGAACAATCTTCTGGAGCTTAAAAACATTATTATATAGAGTACAACTTTAGGCAGTGAATTAGAAGAGCATGTGGTCACTGTCAAGACCCAGATCAGTGGTTTGGAAATCAATTTAAAGAAGTGTTTAAGTATATAGAGCATGAAGGTAAACCAGAGGAAATTATGAAGGTGAAAGAAGAGATTAGAGCTAGGAGACAAAATCCACAAATAGCAGAAACTTGTGCTTCTAAAAAGATGTGGCTATATTTACTGTGCAGCTGGAAACATGCAGTGAGTTGCTATTGCTTTGTGCCTGTGTAAAGAATCAGCAGTGAACACAGTAGTTGACCCACGTAGCAGGCCAACAGAGGGCCACCAGATGGGCCTGCACCTTTATGAAGATGGAAACCACCCCTCCACAGCCTGTAAGAGTTTGGTTGGTGGCACGTGATCTTCCTGGAAGCAGCACATAAACACCTGAGCATCTCTTCGGGGGCTGATGCTAGATGATGTTTCTGGAGAGTCATCTCTAGAGTAAGCAGATAAATGTGCCAAGCATCCCTGGAGAGCCATATCACAAAAGAGTCCTAATTTGGGGAGAGTGACAAGAGAGGCATGGTAAAGCCAAGCCCCAGACAATCTTATTTGTTGGATCATCCAGAGAATGGGTTCCTCCAACGTGAGGGGATAAACAAAAGAAAAGACAGACGTGTGTCCCAGAAGAAGAGGGAGTTTAGCCCAGGACAAAAATAGAGGGAGTGCCAGGAAAGGGAAGTCCCAAGAATGAAAGTTTTCATTTTAAAAAAGGGGGGACTTGTAAGTTTCTTATGACTAAGGTTGTAGAAAATTGTAGTGAAAGGAATATATGATAGATGTAGAAATAGAATTAGATTCAAAGAAAATCAGACACAGTGAACAACACCAACAGCTGAATAAAACGATACATTCCACTATAAAATATTTTACAGCCATTAAAAAGAATGAATTAGAATTATATTAGACAAGATGAGATTTCCATAAGATACTGGTTACATGAGAAAAGCAAGATGCAGGTAAGAATAGTGACTATATCTTTGTAAAACATGGTCAAAAGAAAAACTTGACTATATAGAAAATGGAGGGTGCAGATGAGCAAAGCATGCAGCTTTTTAAAAAGCAGATATACAAACATTTTCCTTCTTTGTAAAACTATATGTGCACATAGTTATAGATATAAAGGAAAATGGGGAATATTTGTCATATTAAGTTAATGAAAGTAGAAGGTATGATTACATATAAATAATTAAACTAAAATATGGACAAAAGGCATAGAAGCAAATAGAAAACAGTTATGTCAAAGTTGAAGTAATTTTTTATTTCTTAAAAATATTCTCTAATTTGGAATATAATAAATAATGGTAATGATCTAAAGATTTGTAATACTACATAAATTCATGAAGTTTGATTCTAGAGTTAGATTTTTAGAAGGAAAGTATTTGAATGTACCTTTATATATTAAATAGGTTCCTTAAAGAGGTATTTATATTTCCTTCTTCAAGTGATCTAGCAAGTCAGATGTATTAGGATATTTTCCTTCTATATAGATTTGTTCTAATACAAGCTTCTTTCCAGTTCTTCTATAGTAATATAGAATTACCCAGGTTTCTCAATTAGTAGTAACAACTGTTAGTATGTACAGTGTTTTCAAAGCTTTATACTTCCTAACAGTTAAAAAAAGTTTTCTATAATTTTTTAATTGTACAGATTGAACTATTTTCTAATTATATAGATAAGGGAAGAAACTAATTCACAAAGACAATTACTGATTTGCTCAAGATCCTAGAAACTAGGAAGTTGTGGAACTTCTCTTCAGCCTTACTGCCAGCAGTAAAGTACTACATACATACTTGTCTGGTGATGTTGTCTGTCAGTAAGATGAGCTGTGAGCTACATGAAACCTGAGTCAAAAGGAAACTGCCTTTGTAATTGGCACAGGTAGGAAGCCATGGAATAGAAGCAGCCTGGGCTGGTGGCAGAAATGGTCGAGAAATCATGGACAGATTCTTCCCACTAGCTTCAGATCTACTTTCCCCACGAGGATTATTCTATCTAGTTACCATAAAAGAAAATAACCCAGGTAATACAGACCAGCTTATTATTTAACCATTTACTTTGCTGAAAACAAAAGTTAATAATGTAGAAGACTATAATTGATAAAGTAATGTGGGATAGTAATTAATTGACAATACAGAAATGCATGGAAATTTCCAAGAGGTAAATTTTTTAAGTTTTAGAAGTATTATCTTCTTCAGCCAGGTATGCTGGCACATGCCTTGTCATCACAGCACTCAGGAGGCTGAGGCAGGAGGGTCACTGCAAGTTTGAGGCCAGTCTAGACTACATAGTGAGTTCAACGCCAGCAGGAACTACATAGGGAGACCCTGTCTCAAAAAGCCAAAAGATAAAAAAATCTTAAAGTAAAAATGTCTTCATTTTTGAAGTGAGTACAGTTTTTCCATTCATAAACTAAGATTCAAATACAAATTCTCTGATTTCTTCTAACACTTCACTCTCAGTGTTGTGAATTTTTTCTCTACTCATACCCTTGACAACTCTGCCGTACACTCTTTAGCTCACCTGAAAGCTCTCTTATTACATAGATGTTTGTAACTTAGTTTTCAGATTACTTTATAACTTGACCATAATCTAGTTTCTCTTTTCTGTATACTTGGAATTTGATTTTTTCTATCCTCAGACCCCCAGATCTCATGATTATCATGATTACTACTTTTCTTTTTTTTTTTTCTCCTTTCTTTGTTTTTAACTACATTTTCTTGCTTCAGTCTTTTAGTTTTATTTATGTATACAAGGTTTTGCTTTTGTCACACACCCAAAAAAAATGACCTCTTTCTTCTTTTTTTTTTTTTTTTTTTTTTTTTTTTATCACTATGTAGTTGAGACTGACCTGGAACTATGTAGCCCAGGCTGGTCTTGAACTCACAGCGATCCTCCTGCCTCAGCCTCCTGAGCAAAATAACCTATTTCTTTTTGACTCTCACTGGACAGTATTGCTGTTCACTTGCCCATACCTTCATTGACCTTTTTTATCCAAAGGGAAGGCTATATAGCAAAGATTAGGCCACACAACTACCAAATTTGTCCCTGGTGATAAGTTTACTGAGGCCTGGGGGTTTGGCTTAGTGGTTCCGCCACCTGCCTCACATGTGCAAGGGCCCGAACTCCACCCCCAGTACCAAAAAAGAATGTTTCTGTTAGCCCCAATATAGGCTACCATTCAAACCAGGCTGCTCAGTCTGATTACAAACCTTAATCCTCAGGAACACCTTAAAAGTAGAAAATGTTCCCATCTGTCTAAAGTTCATGTTCACTTTAATAGATATTTACTTGATTTACATTGTTTTGTCAGACTAATCTAATTTATAAGTTGTGTTTATCATCTTATTAAATATTGAGTGATCTTATATATCATGAAATGATTTAATTAGATTTACCCTTTTTAAAAAAATTCTCATTTAGAAGAAATTTTGAAAACACTGAAGACCAAAGGTCTGCATGGGAACACTGCACTTTCCAGACAAGCAGGGCAAGAAATCCTGTCAGTCCTCAAGTTCACCAAGTGCTAATACAAGAGACAGTGAAAGCCTGGTGTGCCAAGAACTACTAGAAACTGAATGCATTTCTCAGTGAAAGAATTTTATCAGAATTTGTTGTAAAGAAAAGTGGAAAATGGTGCTTCCCTCTCATCAGGAAATGAGGCCTACAGAAATATTTCTACACGTGCAAGTAAATATGTGTGATATATTTGAAATTTTAATTTCATATGTAAAGTTATCTATGAAAAGATGTTCATTTCAGCATTAGTTCTGATAGCAAAACCAGGGAATCAATCTAAGCATCCATCAGGAGGGAGACTGGTTAAAATAAACTAACTGTGTCTGTTTCACTGAATATACAGCCATTAAACATGAGTAAGGTCTATTTATACTGAAGCAGAAAGGGTCTGTGATATGCCATTGATTGAAAAGAGCAAGTTGCAGAGTTTTATCGTGTGTGTGTGTGTGTGTGTGTGTATGGTGTGTGTATTTAAAAAACAACTATATGTTTATATGTGTATATAAGAAGTAAACTCAAAAGATAAATAACAGGAATGGAGGAACTTTTACTCTCTTACTGTTCTATGGTGGCATTTATATTTGTACAGTGTTAGTTGCAGAATGACCATGGATTCTCAAGCTTAACCCAGTGGCTGCAATTGCAGCTGCTGTAACAGATGTAGTTCCATTGAGCAGAGTAGCACGTCTCTCGGTGCCTGTTATGATCTGGTAAATGCCTTTTTCTCCACACCTGACAATTAAGGCCTAGCAATATACCTTCACTGTCCTATCTCAGATAATATCTGCAGCCCTACATCATAAATAGTTTGGAGGGGTCTTGATCACTTTCTCAACTTCTTGGTGAGATATTTGCCTGTAAGAAGGTAGGAAATCTGATTAAATTCAGGGAACTTTTACCTCAGTGAAATTAGTGGGGCATGTTGAGACATCTCTTCTAAGGTCAAGATGAATACCTGAAGAGGTTCTAAAAGTATTAACTGCTCCTACAACAAGGGCACCTGGTAGAAAAACAAGTGCATATTCAGGTATGTTACTGTAGCGCAGTCACCCTAATACTTGGCTAGTTTTTTGAGTTGGACCCATAGGAAGCGGAGGGTTTGAACTGGTTGAGACTGCTGTGGGAGCTACTCAGCCACATATCCTATGTGATCTGGCAGACTGAGCAGTGCCGGGAGTATCAGTGGCAGCTGGGAGTGCAAGAGAGCCTTTGGCAGGCCTCTGCAGGGAAGTTGCAGTTGCAGGCCTCTGAGGTTTTGGAGCCAGACCCTGCTAACGTCACAGGTAGCTACTCATTTTAAGAAAGCTCTTGGCCTGCTACTGGGCCTTAGTTAATTCTCAGCACTTAAGCGTGATTCACCAGTTGATCACATGAGCTGTGCTTCCCATCATGAACTGGTTATCTGACCTAACAAAGTTGGTGTGCATAGACATTCTCCATCCTCAAATGGAAATCTTATTATACACAAGTGGGTTGGAGCAAGCCCTGTATAGACGACCCATCTAGGAAGGAAGGGAGGGGAAAGAAAAGTAAAAAAGGATGAAGATGCATTGTGTACATGTACCAGCTCCCCTCGCTGAATGTACAAACATAATAAAAACAAATTTGAAATCTTGGGGGGTGATGTCTTAAGAGACTTTGAAATTCTCAAAGACAGATAACTATATTTTCCACCTCTTTTAACCCCTTAACAGTAGTGCATGGTACATGATAATCATGAAACTTTTCTTGAGTTGTTTTGTGGTAAAGTCTATGCCTTTGTTACAACTGTTAACAACTACTTTCTGTCCTCAAAGGTCCCCTTCTGTCTCCAGTCACTTTCCCACTCTCTCCCTAACTGACCTGCACTGAGTCAAAAGACAGTTACCTCCTCACAAGCTCTCTAAACAGTTCCTGCATCGCATGGAAAGTCAGACCCTGGAAGCCTTTTATTACTCATGAATCTATACTAATTAAAACTAGAATGAGCCAGGGATTTAGCTCAGCGGTTTTGGTGCCTGCCTCGAAAGCATCAAGGACCTGAGTTCAATCCCCGGTACCAAAAAAAAAAAAAAAAAAAAAAAAAAAAAAACAAAAAAAAAAAAAAAAAAGAAAAGAAAACCTAAAATGAAATCACAGTTGACAAAAATTCTATTTCTATTTTGCCATCTTATGGAATCACTGAGAAAATTTTCATGTAAACAAGTAGATAACAAAGTTTTATAATGATTCAATTTGTTCCTCAGTGTCACTATATTCACTAAACTTTTTCTGAGTAATAATGGCAAAAGTAATAAATTTTAATGATTTACGGCTGATAAACTGACTAGAACTTGACTGAAGGCAATAAACTAAAAACCAGTGAGGTGCAAAACAAAGACTTGTTAGCCATTACTGGATTCTTTTCCTCAACGCAGGTGAGGTCAAAATAGGGTATTTAAATTTTTAAAAACGTATTACAGAAAAAGACATTACTGTTATTCCCTTCAATATGTAATTGCTTATCATTCTTGCCACTTTCTGAAGCAATTCTAGAAGTCTTTTCTTTTTTCTATGCTTAGTTGTGCTACTGTGACTACTTTGATGTCCTAAGTGGATTCTAATATTTACCTTTTTTGGACATTTTGACTTTGAAGAAGATCAAGAAGTCACATGGTGCCCGATCCAGTGAATAATGTTTTTACAAGCCTGCCTTTCTGTTGGATGGTACTCAGCAGTAATTTTTTATTGTACTTCAAACACGGAAGAGAACTTCCAGAACTACTTCAGAAAGTGACAAAAACAATGGGATAAGTATTTGAAGCAAGGGGAGAGCATTTTGAGAATTCACGGCAATGTGTCCTTCACTGTAATAACATTCTAAGAATTTAAACTGTAGATTTTGATTGTACCACATAATTCAAATTACCTTTCTATTCTCCAAGGGTTTTGCTTTCCCCACCTTCAACATTGTGAAATTGAGTGGGTAAGTTATATCTTCCTTTTGAAAGAAGACAAATGTGTAACAGCAGATGGGAAAAGTGAACCAGTCTAAGAACAGTACACAAATGGGAAGTCCAGGTTTTGGAAAGAGTACATGGAAAGTAGAGAAAACAAAAATGTATTCACTTGAAATACTTTTTGAAATGTCCTAAGCCACGTGCAGTGCAGCATGCCTGTACTCAGCAGGCTAAGACAGGAGCACCATGAATGAGTTCAAGGCCAACCTGTCTACCTAGTGAGACCTGGTCTGAAAACAAACCAAAAAAGAAAAAACCCAAAACAACCCCTGAAAGTCTTGGTATACACCATTGTGTTACAATCTATTTTCAAGAAAGGGGTACAGTAAATACTTACTATGTCTAGGATTTAAGAGTAAATGTAGCATCAACTACTATTGCTGCTAATGAGTTAATAGGCAGCTACTATGCTGGCCAAAGATTCATCTAGGTAACTGATTTCCTCCAATGGAAGCAGACTCGGGTTTCTGATTTTGGCTACAAGACTTTTATCAGGCTGACTACTTTAGTCAAAAATTAGATTTAATTATAGACACAGAAACACAGGGGACTAAACTGGGAACTCACCAAAGCAGGAAGAAGTTGAAGAACTAAGACTATGGCCAAAAGGTAATGGCAGATATAAGACTGTTACTTAGCAGTTGTTTTCCCCTTAAGGCAACAACTGATTCATAACCAATAGCCTGGAGCTGAAAGCTAAAAAGTAGGGGAAATGTGCAGAAAATGATGACTGAAGGATTAAAAAATAAGAATTTTAGACAGCCTTACTGGTCTGGAAATACAAACACTGGAGTTTGGGATCAGCCAAGAAAGGACACTAAACGAATGCTAAAAAGAGCAAAGAAAAGTTCACAAGAGTATTTCCCAAAACTAAAGAATATTAACAGTCCTTCTGAAAGTAGATTTCAGCCTAGTATTCACAGTATACAAAAAGATCTCATAACAAAGTGGGGCTTAAAAATGGACAAAATACAAATATTTCTCAAAAGAAAATATATAAGTGAAACAATGCTTAACATACTAGTCATTAAGGAAATTCAAATCAAAGTCACAGTGAGATACCACTTCATACTTGCTAGGATGCCTATAATTTTTTTAAATGCACAATAACAAGTACCACTGAGGATATGAAGAAACTGAAACCCTCAAACTGCTGAGTGGGAATATATATTGTAGTTGCTATGGAAAACTGGTATCTTCAAAAAGTTAATCACAGAATTACCAGCAATTTCATTCCTATGTATATATTCAAAAGAACTGAAAATAGATAATACCTTGAACAGTACCTGAATAAACTTATTAATGGGTTTTTTTGTTTTTTGTTTTGTTTTGTTTGAGATAGGCCCTCACTATGTAGTTGAGACTGACCTGGAACTCACTATGTAGCCCAGGCTGGTCTCGAACTCACAGCGATCCTCCTGCCTTAGCCTCCCAAGTGCTGGGTTACAGGTGTGCGCCACCACACCCAGCCTGAATAAATTTATTTACAGTAGTGAGAAGGCAAAAACAACCCAAATGTCTATCAGCTGAAACAGATAAGCAAAGTATGGTATATACCTGCAATGGAATTCAGCCTTGAAAGAACAAAATACACTATTTGGATGAACCTCAAGAGCATTCTGCTAAGTGAAAGAAGTCATACAAAAAAGGCCACTTGTTATATGATCTTAATTACATGAAATATGCAAAAAAGGCAAATCTGTAGAGATAGAAAACAGAATGGTGGTTATAGTGACTTTAATGCAACAAACACTGTGAAGTTATACACTTTAAAGTGGTTGTTATGTGAACTTCCCAAGTAAGGAAAAAGAACTTGACATACAGATACGTGCGGCATATAGTACTCTCAACTAGCCACGATTAAAAAATTTTCACATAGGCATATAATAGTTGAGATTCCAGAAACTCAAAAGAACAAAATTCTGCAAGCAGTTAAAGAAATAAATCACATACAAAAGAAAGCCCATCACAATTACAGCAGACTTCTCAACACAAACCCTCAGGTGAGAAGAGCCCGGAGTGAAGTGCTTCAAGCCCTAAAGGAAAACAACCTCCAACCCAGATTGATGACTATCTTTTAAAATTGATGGAATACCTTGCAAGTGCAAGGACCTGAGTTCGATCCTGGTATCAAAAAAAAAAAAAAAAAAAAAAAATAAGATACTTTCATGAGCACCTAAGGAACTTCACAGATACCAAACCAGCACTCAAAAAAATTTTAAATAATATCCTAGGATAAGACAATGAGGATCACAACCCCAGGAAACCCAGCAGAATGACTCTATCAGGCATGACAAGAAATTAAACACAAAGGGGGAGAATCAAAATGAAAAAGCTGGGCATGGTGGCACACACCTGTAATCCCACCACTCGGGAGGCTGAGACAGGAGGATTGCTACGAGTTCAAGACCAGCCTGGACTACATAGTGAGTTCCAGAGCAGTCTGAACTACATAGTGAGACCCTGTCTCAAAAAACCAAAAAGCAAAGCAAAGTCATGACTAGGATAAGTCAGTACATATCAGTTATAACCATCAATGGTAATGGTCTCAATTCAATCAAAAGAAATAGACTGGCAGAATGAGTCAAGAAGCAAAATCCAACAATATGCTGCATACAAGAAGCATAATTCAAAAAGAAACTCATAGACTGAAATTAAAGGGTGGAAAAAAATACTCCAGGTGACAGGAACCCCAAAAAAAGCAGGAATAGCTATCCTCTTTGCAGCTCAAGTGGATTTCAAACCAACACTGATTAAGAGAGACAAGGCCATGACATCCTTGTAAAGGGAACAATCCAAGAGGAAGAGATGACAATCATGAATATATATGCACCAAACACAAATGCGCCCAACTATATAAAACAAATACTAACAGCTGGGCATGGTGGCTCACGCCTGTAATCCCAGCACTTAGTAGGCTGAGGCAGGAGGATCACCATGAGTGCGAGACCAGCCTGAGCTACATAGTGAGTTCCAGGTCAGACTCAACTACATAGTGAGACCCTGTCTCAAAAAACAAAACAAAACAAAAAAAACACTAACACATAAAAAATCAAATAAGCACTAATACAATAGTAGTGGGAGACCTCATTGTGGTGATGTGATGAATCAGATCAACTAGACAAAAAATAAATTCAAGAAATCAATCAAACCCTTGAACAAATGAATTTAACAGATAGAGTGTTCCACCCCACAAAATCAGAATACACATTCTTTTCAGCTGCACATGGGTCATTCTCCAAAATAAACCACATACTTGCTCACAGAACTTATTAAATGCAAAGGAATTGAAGTTATCCCTTATATATTATCAGACCATAGTGCGATTAAATTGGAGATCATGAGCAAAAGAAACCACGAGAACTTTATGAACACATAGAAATTGAACAACACACTTCTGAATAACCAATGGGTCACAGAGGAAATTAAAGAAGAAATCAGAAAAAGAAAAAAATCAGAGAGGTTCTACAATTAAATGACAATGTCAATATAACATATCAATCTATGAGACACAATGAAAGCAGTCTTACAAGGGAAATTCATAGCAGTGTATACTCATATTAGGAAAGCAAAATGAGTTCAATTAACCTCATGATGAACCCTCAATCTTTTAGAAAAAAAAAAGCAGGACAAACCCAAAGCTCACACAAGGGAGGAAATTATAAAGATCAGAGCAGAAATCAATGCAATGGAAACTAAGAGAACGATACAAAAAAAAAAATCAGTGAAGCAAAGTTGGTCTTTCAAAAGAATAAATAAAATTGACATATCCCTGGCTAATCTTATCCAAAAAAGAAAAGGCCCAAATTTGTGCAATTAGGAAAGGGTGAAATTAAAATGGACCCAGCAGAAATCCATAGAATCATCAATACCTACTTCAAGAACCTATACACGAATAAGGTAAAAAACAGAAGAAATGGACAGATTCCTAGATACACAGGACCAAATTTGAATGAAGACCTAAAAATTATAAACAACCCAATATCAATCAATGAAATTGAAATCATACTTAAAAACTTAGTAGCTAAGAAAAGCCTGGGCCCTGATGGCTTCACTGCTGAATTCTGTAAGACATTTAGAGAGGACCTATTGCCACTACTGTTTAAACTCTTCAATGAAACTAAGAGGGAAGCAACACTTCCCCATTTCATTCCTGGAAGCAAGCATCCACCATTTTGATACCCAAAGTAAAGAGAGACCCAGTCGAAAAAGAGAACTATAGGTCAATCTCACCAATGAATATAGATACAAAAATCCTTAATAAGATACTGGCATCAAGATCACACACCCTGACCAAATCGGATTCATCCCAGGGATGCAGGGATGATTCAACATGTGCAAATCAATAAATGTAAGACACCATGTTAATAGAGACAAGAACAAAAACCATATGATTATCTCAATAGATGCAGAAAAAGCATTTGACAAAATCCAACATGCATTCATGATAAAAACCCTACAAAAAATTGGAATAGATGTGCTTTATCTCAACCTTGTAAAAGTCATTTATGAGGGCCGGGGATTTGGCTCAGCGGTTCTGCCACATGCCTCACAAGTGCAAGGTGCCAAGGTCAATCTAAAAAAAACAACAACAACAACAAAAAAAAAAGCATCTATGAAAAATCCAACAGCTAATATTATAAATGGTCAAAACCTGAAACCCTATATGCTAAAATTAGGAACAAGACAAGGATGTCCACTATCACCACTCCTGTTCAATATAGTTTTGATGACATTAGCCACAGCAATTAGACCAGAGAAAGAAAGAAAAGGAATAAAGATAGAAATCAAATTGTCATTGTTTGCAGCCAACAAGATACTCTATATAGATGACTTCAAGAATTCCACCAACATTCTTGTAGACTTAACAACCAAATTCAGTAAAGTAGCTGGATACAAGATCAACACACAAAATGGCTTTGCTGTACATGAACAACTGACTCAGAGAGAAATGGGGTAAACAATTCCTTTTACAATGGCATCCAAAAAACTGAAATGCATACGAATCCACTATAGCACTCAGAAAAAAAGAGATCAAAGAGGATACCATAAAATGGAAAGACCTGCCTTGCTCCTGGGTGGGAAGAACCAACGTAGTGAAAATGGCCATACTTCCAAAACTGCTATACAGATTCAATGCAATC
Source organism: Fukomys damarensis (assembly GCF_012274545.1). Classification (NCBI taxonomy): domain Eukaryota; kingdom Metazoa; phylum Chordata; class Mammalia; order Rodentia; family Bathyergidae; genus Fukomys; species Fukomys damarensis. The sequence goes on along the minus strand of NW_022900936.1, from coordinate 14,210,039 downwards.
TCAATTGGAATTCCAGCAGCATACTTCATAGACCTTGAGAAAACAATACAAAAATTCATTTGAAACAAGAGGTCTAGAATGGCAAAAGCAATTCTAGGCAATAAAAACTAGGTAGGGGTATCACAATCCTCAACTTGAAACTATACTACAAAGCTACTGTAATAAAAACAGCAAGGTACTGGCAAAGAAACAGACCTGGGGACCAGTGGAACAGATTAGAAGATACAGAAACAACTCCAGATACACTCAGCCACCTCATCTTCAACAAAGGAGCCAAACACCCTCACTGGAAGAAAAAATGGTGTTGGAAAAACCGGGTTTCAACTTGCCAAAGATTAAATGCAGACCTATACCTCTCACCATGCACTAAACTAAAACTGAAATGGATTAAAGATCTAAATATTAAAACAGAAACTAAACCATCTGGGAGAGAGGTTAGATAGAACTCTTGAAGACATTGGCATAGGAAAATATTTTATGAACAGAACCTCAGTTGCTGTGAACTAGCACAAACAATGAACAAATGGGACCTCTTCTTATTAAAAAGCTTCTGCACAGCAAGACAAACCACCAACAGCGTGAAAAGAAAACCCACAATGTGGGAAAAATTTTCACCAGCTGCTCCTCAAAGGTCTACCATCTAGAATATATAAAGAGCTTTAAAAAAAAATCATACCTCCCAAATTTAAAAACCTAATCCAAAAATGGGCATCTGAAATAAACAGACACGTCTCAAAGTAGAAATAGCAAATAAACATATGAAAAAATGTTCAGCATCACTTGTCATTTAAGAGATGCAAATAAAAACAACACTGAGATTTCACTTCACCCCAGGAAGAATGGCTGCTATCATGAAATCACCCAGTAGCAAACGCTGGCGGGGTTGTGGGGAAAGAGGAACTGTGCTCTACTGCTGGTGGGAGTGTAGACTGTACATCCACTGTAGAAATCAGTATGCAGATACCTCAAAGAACTAGGACTGGAAGTCCCATTTGACCCTGCTATTCCCCTGCTGGGTATCTTCCCAAAAGAATTAAGACTGCCACAGCAATATATGTACACCCATGTTCATAGCAGCACAGTCTGTCTTGGAAACAGTGCAACTGCCCATCAACTGGAGACTGGATAAAGATGTGGATTTTAACAAACTAGAATACTACTCAGCCATAAAGAATGAGAAATTAAAGACATTTACAGCTAAATGGATGCACATTGAGGTCGTACTCTCAAGCGAAATAAATAAGCCACACAATACCAAATAGTTTCTCTGGTGTGAGAAACTTAAGGGCTAAAAGGTAGAATAGATAATGTGAAATAGGAAGAAAAAGTGCAAAGGGGAGGGATAGGGGAAAGGAAAGAAAGAAGGGAATGGAATTAATATGAGAGAAGGAAAAAATGGAAACAAGTCTTTGTAAATAGGGAGGGATGCAGAGGTTTAAGGGAGAGCAGGGGAATGGGGAAAAAATAAAAACCCAGATATATAAAGGTACAAATATTCAATGATGAATGTCATATTATATACCTGAAATGTACCAATAAAATTAACTTTAAAAAAAACAGAACTAAACAAACCCTTATATAGAGCTCATCAAAATTGCAAGATACATGATCAACAGAAAAAAACAAAATAAATGGTACACACAATGAGAAAAAAAAATGGTACCACATACAACATCACTTCCTTATTTCCACCTACTAATGTAACTCTCTGAAATCCAAAAACTTTCTTACCCGTAGGTGGTAAAAGAGAACCCCAGTTACGGTTCTACAATCTGACAAGGGTCCATGCCTAGAAAACATTTTGAATATTACTATCCAAATGCTCAGATATTGTCAGAGGCTCTTAAACACTGAAAAGAAACAATCCCAGCTATACCAGACTGTATGACACCAGCTTGTAAAAATCTAATACTTTAACAGAAGCCAAATATGTTCCAGTGGGCAAACTCATGTTCGTCTGTTGGGCATGTCAAGTTGACAATAACTGATGTTGTTTTAAAATAGCGAATGAATTTAGAAGCCATAGAAACAGACTGGATTTCTTAACCTTCTTAAATATCTCTATTGAATCTGGACATCACACAAATAGAAAATATCTGATATCTTGATGCTACTCAAAGAAGTTATTTTCTTAAAGAGAAGTGGACAAAAAAAAAAATCATCAAAGCTACCAGAAATAAAATATTCCCATCATGAACACCCTACTTTATCAAGTACTAGAGAGATAAATCTGCGCAAAAGTTCAAGGAATCCATCACAGATACACAAATATCTTGCCTGCAGTTTTGAAAAAAGAAAATTGAGTACTGAATTGTAGGACTCTGAGATCGGATGTGACAAAGCCAGAAGAGCTCCTGGTCATACCAGACAAAACCCAATTTGGACACTTGTTCATTTCTTCCATAAGATAACTGTCTTAGTTACTTTTCTTGTTACTGAGACAAAATACTCAATACCCCAAATTAAAGGAGGAAAGGTTCATTTAGCTCACAGCTTGTAGAGATTTCAGTTCATAACCAGCTGCCTCCAGGGCCAGGCGACATGGCAGAGTGGCCTCACACAGGAGCAACAGTTCATGGCAGGCAGGAGACATCAAAAGCTACAAGTAGCAAGCAACAGCAGCCTTCTTCCTTATATTTTATTCAGGCTACCCACCCTTAGGGCAGGGAGCACTCCTACCCTAACCCTGTCACTGCACCACAAATCAACTCCCACATCACACCCTTGATCCCAGCATCACACACCCTAGATCCAGCCACCTCTGAAAAATCCCACCTATAACTGCATGAGGCTTTGGAGAGACATCTAGATACAAGGCATAATTAATAACTCATCTTGTAAGAACCTACTATTATATTAAACAAATGGAGCAAGAGAGGTTCTCAGCTCAAAAGATATGATTACCCTAGAAGGTAAAAATCTTTTTTTTTGGTACCAGGGACCGAACTCTGGTCCTCGAGCTTGCGAGGCAGGTGGCTGAATCACTGCGCTAAAGCCCCAGCCTCAAAGTCTTAAAGAACAAGATTACAAGATTATTCACGGTTAATTATAAAGCTATCTTACAAAGAAAAAAATACTACAATTAAAACAGAGAGATGGAATGGAAGAGAACAGAACCTAGAAACCAACCCACACATACATGAGGATTTAAAAAGGTGAGATAGAAAGCACTAAAGTCAATGAGAAAAGAGTATACTACTTATAAATTATGCTACAAAATTAGCTATCAATATAGAATGAGATATTTTTTTTGTTTTTTAGTTTTTTGAGACAGGGTCTCACTATGTAGTTGAGACTGACCTGGAACTCACTATGTAGTCCTGGCTGGTCTCGAACTCACAACGATCCTCCTGCCTTGCCTCCTGAGTGCTGGGATTACAGGCATGCGCCACCAGAGAATTCTATCTTACAATAGTCACAAAAGTTAATTTCCAGTGAATTACACAAATTTGTAAATTTAACTTCTAGGACAAAATATGATAAAATTGGGCCAGGCGTGGTGGCACACACCTGTAATCCCAGCATTTGGGAGGCTGAGGCAGGAGGACCTCTGTGAGTTCGAGACCAGCCTGGGCTACATATTCCAGGTCAGACTCAACTACATAGTGAGACCATGTCTCAAAAAACAAAACAAAACAAAAAAGATAAAATTTATTTTTACATCTCAGAGGAATAGCAAATGTTTAAAACCTGACCTAAGCAAAGGCTCAACATAAAGAAAAAAGATGATCAATGTGATTAAACTTAACTAAAAAATTCTGTAACATAAAGATAGTCACAGACCATCAAAGACAAGTCAGGCACTACAGGTCTCACAAAAACGAAAGCATTATAATCCATAAGAATACATGTAGCCAAGTAGAAGAAAAACAGGCATAGATACTGACATCAACATCATGAAATAATGAACAATAACTATCAATAAAGCTTAGGTCTCTTGGTAATGGAGGAAACATAAATTAAAACAAAGAGCTACCATTTCACAGTTCTCCAAGTGGAAAATTTACAAATTTTCATAAAACTAAGTATTGGTAGGAAAGTCAGAGTTATTTCACACCACTGCTGGGACTGTAAACCTGCACACCACTTGGAAGAGCAGTTGGATACCTAAACGCACAAAATGTAAGTCAGCTGCTACCTGAGATTCCAGGGTTTCAGGCAGGCATCCACAATGTCACACTTGCATGAGGAAGAACGATAACGAACAGACACCTGTAGCACTGTTCAAAGTGGCACAGAATAACATCTGAAATGACCACAGGGGGGAGCCGGTAAATATGTACAGTACTAAACAAGTTAAGTGGAAAAGCAAACCACACAAGATTACATACAGAAGATACAGTGTCTAAAAACTTTAATAGGAAGGCATCACACACACCAACTTCTGAGTAACAGGTTAGCTCTAAGGAGGAAAGGAGGAGCACGGCGCCAGGGTGGAGTACAAAAGAGTAACATTTTATTCCTTTAAAAATCAGAAGCAAAAGCGGCAAAAGAGTATGTGAAGAGTACAAGGGAATCTATATTTTTTGTATACTTGAAGTATTTTGTAATTAAATGAATTGTAATGGGTACATATGGCACAATAAAAATAACATTGACACAACAAAAACATATCAAGTAACAACATAGTATTTAAGCCACAGAAACATATGTACATTCATTAGTGTAGGAGATAAGAATCAAAAATAAATTTTTAAATCGCAATTTACTTTGGTGTTTTAAATTAATAATTTTGTAATGAGCTTTAAATCTCATGCATTGTTTAATGTCTTATGCTAAAATTGTAAAGGCTGCTATCCTTTTCGTTAGAGTTGTGAAAGCTATGTAAATGAAGCTTTAATGTGGTGTTGTGAATTTCACTCTCATATTAGAAAGCTTTTTCTTTAGCAGGCTTTACAATTATACTTACCAATCTTAAAGAAATACATTGAGTCCTAAGTATGAAGAGTAGTTATTTAATTGTAACTACTTAATTATAGTGCTTCATCAAGAACCAATAGCCTATTTTTACCATGGGAAAAACAATTCTCTATTATTCCATTTTCTTTGCTATTTGGGATTTGCATCAGAAGCCAAGAAGTATCATTAACTGGAAAGGTTATAAACAAAGTTTTATTATAAAACCTCTTTTAAAGGAAAAGTATGTAATTTTCAGAAGGGAGGAACATAACCCTTTGGGATCACAATGTCAGAGACATAGAGAATATTTTCAGAAAGGGATTAAGAAGAGGTAGTAGAATTTTGCTATATGTACTTTGTTTACTTACTCTTTGGGCCTCAGGGCTAGAAGACAGTATGTATTACCCCCAAAAATTTAGAATACAAACAAAAGTGGATAGGCCACTGCATCTACAAATACAACTCAAGAGATCTGTAACTCACACATACTATTTCACTTTCAACTATAATCAATGCATGATCACATTCACACTACTTCAGTAATAGTCATTTTACCCAGTTGATGGTAAGCAATGATTTTATTTAACAAGAGTGCTCTGTGCCAATTAAACATTTGCAACACAGATGAATAGCTGTTCTTTTAAGGAGACTAACTATATTAGATAATGTTATTTCCCATGAAATGGAAGACTGTAATAAAATTATTCTAGCTTCTAAACTTCCATACTTTTGTATTTTGGACACAATTTTTAAAGGTAATAGTGGTCTGTCCACAGGCAAGTTCTTACCTACTCATATAATTGAGCTTCTTATACTTAATCTCACTTAGTAGTAAAATCTTTAACTTTGTGGGGTTTTTTTGGGGCGGGTGGTGAGACAGGGTCTCACTATGTAGTTGAGACTGACCTGGAACTATGTAGCCCAGACTGGTCTCGAACTCACAGAGATCCTCCTGCCTCAGCCTCCCAAATGCTGGGATTACAGGTGTGTGCCACCATGCCCAGCTATCTTTAACTTTCATTTTTGAAGGCTAAAGAACATTAGTTCCCACACACCCCTAATCTAGTGTGACTTTGGCTAGTAATAGCAAAATTTGCTTGCAAACTTGAAAGCCTCCGATAACATTTTTAAATGCTGATTTTTCCATTGATCCTTAAGTTTCAGTAGTATTTATTAAACAATCAAGTTACTATTTCGTTCAAATGCCCACTATATGAAGATTGAAATAAATTCACTAACAAATTCACAACTCCAATTTCACTAATATATGGAAATAATTTCTCCACAAGCAAAAGATCAGTGTCATAAGTTTAATTTTCTGAATTTTATAACCCTTAATAAATGGAGGCACCTTAAAGTTCAGTTTTCATTCTTTTATACAGGATTTCGGAACATGCTTCAAAAAGCTTAAGATAAGCTACACTGATAGTGTGATTTTTATCATTAAAACAATCTACAAAAATCAGAACACTACTAATTTTGCTGTTATAACTAATAAATACATCTTAAAATATCTGCAGACATACACCAACTCTCTCATTCTGCCTCACACTTGGACCGTTCTAGATTACAGATCAATAAACGATGTATTTATAAGTACAGTATTTTCACAAATTTCAATTCTATAATTTAGCATTTTTAATATTTTCTTTTAAAAATACAAAGAGATTAAGCCATTAATATAAATACTTCTCTCAAATATGTAATATTCTTTTGTAAAAGAAAATGTTTCCAAACATTTACAAAGCAATCTGAAGATAGGTGAACCCGATTTTTAAGATCACTACATTCACCAAAATAATTTTCCAGAGAAGGTCCTATGTGAAAGTAATCGTCACTGGCTTCTTCACATCAGCGCTTTAAGATGGATCCAAATCCAATCAATGCCTTTGCTTGATTTATTTCAGAAAAAGGTCTCACGACAGAGTGGACAAGTGGATTTGTTGCTAGAGGTAAACCATTTGTACTGAAAAAGAAAAGGTTTTAAATGTTAAAAGAATCCCTTCAAGCTGCACCTCACATAATATACTTCTAAAGGAAATGGTACTGTGAAACAGGAAGAATACTAACATTTTTGCCTCCGGATGTATCTTCAAAATAAACATAACTAAACATTACTTCTAAAGACTACACTATGATTCCTTCTACCTAGGTTGATGCCCAAGACCACTAAGGTACAAGACCTTCTGAAGCAAGTGAACATAGGGCAATGTCCTTTTCCATGTGATGTTCAAAAACAGAAACGGGCTCTGATGGGAGACGGCCCTACTTCTGAATCTTGTAGCCTCTTTCATGGTTAGATCTCACAGGATCATCTATTCCTTGCAGGCTAACAGTGATTAAAAAGTGATTTTTAACATCTCCCATTAACTTCAATTGAGAAATTAAAATTAAGAGCGCAAAACACATGCTTTTCTTTTCCAAAGTTAAATAAATAAATAAATAAATAAATATTATATATAATTCTTGCATGTTCTACAGGCTTTTTTTGGGAGAGAATAGTTGAAACCATGAATGACAGAAAAACAGATCATGCAGTCTTCAACACCCTCAAAACGTTTGTCTACGTTATTTTTCCACAACGCTAAGCCTTCCATAATACTTCCATTCTGTTAACAAAAGGAAAAATAAAAGAATCACTGCCCACTTTCACAAGTGTTAAGTCTGAATCGTAATTCTAAGAGAATCTGCTTGGCCACATTTCACATCTCCTAAGTTTTATGAATGTTGATTTTTAAAATAATCAACATTTTAGGAACTGATGTAATTTTTCTCCATTATCAGCATCTGAGCTAATACTTCAAGTCTTGTGGTTTCAGTTTCTTTGATGAGAATCTTTTAATAATTAAATCACTTAGATCATTTTCTCCTAATTTTGAACTAAGAATTATGAAATTATCTTACCTTTTCAACTGATTTGCTCCACCTCCACAATACTGGTGAAGATACTTGTTTTAAAGTAATTTCTCTTTACTGTAGAATGCCTAGGATATGTCAGTATTTACAAATACCACTGCAGACGACTTATAATTTGCTTAAAAGTCAAAAATCTTTCAGAGTACTGAAATTTTCCTAATCCAAGAAGAGTTGAAATATCAGAGTGAGAGCTCATTAGTCCAGTATCGCTCAGGATTTTCTCTCAAACAAGTTCCTTAACACCGTGTACAATGTCAATAAAATAAAGTCAAATCTTCTCAAAAACCAGAAAATAAACTTTAAAGCCTTAAACTTTAAAGAGACACAGTAGGCTCAAGCCAGTTAGGCACATGGTGTTTATAGAAGAATTTTATTTTTTTCTATTTCCCTCTTAGCAAAAGAGACTCAGTCCGTGTCCACCTGCTCTTTGGACTAGCTCACCTCTCTCTGGTTTGGAAAGCTAACTGTGTAGGCAGACACTGACCTGATGGGTGAGGTAAGTGCTCAGCTGCAGCATCCAGTTCCGCCACTGCTGGACGGCCACGCCCACTCTCTTCCCACTCTCCACTGATATGGAACCCAGTGGGTAATTAGAAGGCAGCTGTATTATAAGTTCAATGACAATGTCCTCGATAGTGTAAGTAGCCATAACTTCTCGAGTGGTAGCTCGAGCTTTAACCTACAACACAGGACAGGTAATTTTTTCACATTCCTTTCTTTCATTCCAAACACATTTTGATAGGTTGACTCTTAGCAGCTAACAGCTTTATAACAGGAAAAAAAAAAAAAAAAAAAAAAAAAAAAAACAGGCAAACACAAGGCATTTGTTAAATAGGTTTAAGTACTTGCTGTGTTTTATAGTGATTCATGACTTTTAAAACCAACACACTGCTCATAAAAAAGTATAGTATATTACATTACATTTGTCACATAGTCGTGGGTTCATTTTTGAGCAGATAAATGACACTAAGAGTGCCAAATATCACTCCTGTGTCTACCATGTCTTTCTTATCACACAAGAATCAGAAAATAAAACGGACACATTTTACAATTCTGAGTCAAGGGCAACAATTTTGTGATGACATTCACAATGATAGATTTAATCAGTATTCAAACAACTCTTCTAGAAAAAGTTAAGACAATACTAACCGTCATGCCATTAAATAGCTGTGTACTGGTTTGCACAGAAGATATTTCTTGAAAAGAAAGGACATTGCTGACATACTTGCTTGTAAATCTGTCTACAATATTGAAAACACGCTTCTCACTACTATTCCACCACAGTCTAACCATGGCAGGCAAATCTTTTAATGTCATATGATAGACTGAACAAGCCAAGTGTGGAATGTGGTATGGCAGAGTTGACGTTTCTGAGGAAAAAACAGATTTCTTAGTGAGTGATATATACTTCTTACATAGAGTAATAGACTACTACTAGTATTTTCTTTAGAAAGTTACCCTTAATCACTCAGTAATGGCGCTGTGGCTCACACAACACACCAGAGAAATGGGGACTTATTCTAGCGTCCTCCCACACATTCAAATTGAACCATGAAATCAGCAAAAGTGAGTGAAATCCCAACTGACACAAAAAAATTCTTCCTGGAAATCACATGCCCTATTTCATCTAAAAGAACATGAAAAAAATGGAACACACATTTTTTTAAAAGAGGAAAAATTAAAGATTCTTTGTTATAAATTATGAAAAGGTGGCTGGTCTCATTTACTTCCTCCAGAGCTCACTAAGCAACTGTGCAAAAGTCCCAGAATAATCAATCACCTAAGTACTCTATCATCAGAACTCTAAAACATTTTGAAAAATGTGTGTTCTTAGCAGACTGTAATACTGTAGTAGAGCCACATGCATGCATGTCTGTATTCTCAGCTAAAATGTGAGCTCCTAGGATGAAGGATATCAGTTTTACTTATCTGTTTCCCTAACTGGAGACTACTTACTTAATTGACTACAACATGTGAACACATAACAAATACTTGTTTATAAAGCACAACATAATCTCAATACAGTAAGCTTTCAAATGTATTCAATTCTTAATTTTACCCACAACATCTAATTATTTGTCCAACTTAAAGAAATTTAGAAAAGCTTGCATTTTAACATCCTCATAGCTGGGACTCCTGTTTGAGATTATTCTCCAAATGCCCAGGAAAAGTTTAGCATAGCCTTGTCTGAACATAGTTACCAGGAAAGGTTACAAACATGTTTCTTACTGACCTCTAATACTTAGCTGGAGCTCCTCAGTAAAGAACGTTTTGGGGTCCTTATTTGAGAGCTCAAGAGCTGCCTCTCCATAGCTTGGATTTTCTGGCATGAGCCTGAACAGGTGATAAAGTAATTTGTTCAAACTCTTTGTTTTCCTAAGGTACATTGAATACAGAGCCCGAAGCTGGTGAGAGCAAAAATTTTGTTAGTAAACTCAAATCAAAAGAATCACAAAAGGGCTGAGGATTTAGCTCAGTGCCACTATGCCTGCCTCGTAAGTGCAAGGTTCTGAGTTTGATCCCCGGTACCAAAAAAAAAAAAGAAAGAACGAACCAATCAAACTATGACAAACTGCACAGACCACAAATAATAAGTGTATTACTTTGAAGACTTAGAAGAGTCCTACAAAATACATGTGGCATTCTTATTTTTTGAATTTGCCAAACAATGTGGTACTGCCTCCTTTCCTCATAAACACCTGACATTCTCACTGTCCTCTCTTCTCACTGTTGGAGCTATGCTCCTAACATCTTTTTCAAATTGTCTCCCTGTTATTACACTCACCTTGAGTTGGCACTATTTGATTGAGCCAAGAAAACGTATTCACCATTCCAAAAAGAAACTAGCTCACTCCCCTCCCTTGCAAGTCCTTAACCTTGCAACTTCCTGAGTGAAACAAACCCCGTTTTCAAAGACAACCTTATCTTACATCGAACACTGCAGCATCCTTTTAGGACAAAGCAAGAACTAGTAAATGGTCAAAGTGGTCTTGGCATATCCTCACAATTGTTTTATCAATCAGAAAATTTCATAGGAAAATATGGATTTGTTTTCTTTTAAAAACAGAAAAATGTGGCGACCCTGGAAGTACCGAGCATCTGTGTGACACTAGAGCTTTACAGCTCCTTCTTGTCCCTACACAGCAGTCTCTGAAATTCTTTGGTGTTGGCAGCTGTTAAACATGACATCTCCTAGCACAAAGATACCATTTCCTGCACCCTGTGACTACTCAAACTCAAGGATCAAGCTACAGGATTTCAAACTAATTCTTAAAACAAGTTGATGAAAATCTCTTTATAACAGAGAAATCTGAGGACACCACCTCTATGAGTAACCGAGCTTAACACTACCAATAAAAGGACACAGACATTATGTGGTTCCTGAAGTAACAATGAAGATAAATCACAACCTGCTGAACATTAACTAGAATATAATCAGTGGGAAACAATAAGACAAATCCAAACTGTACGACAGGCTATAAAACAGTCGGACAAAACAATGACAAGAAATAAAACATAGGGGAATTATAGAAAGGGTATAATTACTAAAGAAATATGACAGAAATACAAACATGAATCTTGATTCAATTCTCAACAGAGAAGGGAATAAAACTATACAGGCTATTACCAGGACAGCTAGAGAAATCTAAATATGAATGAGATATTAGTGCATCAAAATTGGGTTTCTTAATATTACGCTTATGTAGAAACATATCCTTGCTCTATCAAGTGGGTGAGCAGGAAAAACTTAATTTAGAGAAAACAAGCAAATGTGGCAAATGTTGAAAATGTATGAATCTAGAAAGTACATGGCATTTTACTGAATTGTTCTTCCAACTTCTCCAAAATTACACTTTTCTTCCCCAAATGAAAAGTTGAAAGAAAAAGAATTTTAAAACATTAACAGGTCAGGGATTTGGCTCAGTGGTGTGGCTGCCTGCCTTGCAAGTGCAAGGGCCCGAGGTCGATCCCCAGTACCAAAAAAAAAAAAAAAAAAAAAAA
>NW_022900936.1:14171167-14190336 GCF_012274545.1 Fukomys damarensis | reverse complement strand
ATTTTGAGATAGGGTCTCACTATGTAGTTGAGGCTGACCTGGAACTCACTATGTAGCCCAGGGTGGTCTCGAACTCACAGCGATCCTCCTGCCTCAGCCTTCCGAGTGCCGGAATTACAGGTGTGCTCCACCACACCTAGCTTACAATGTGCTGCTTTTAACTTGTGTTTCTGCCATTATTCGGAAGGTCATACTCCACATTTCATAAATGAATTATCTTTGACCATTTCATCTCTAAATTATCTATTCAAATCTTTGTCACACTTTTCAATTTAAACGTGTTTACTGATTTGTAGGTGCTATTTATACATTATAGATAAAAATTCCTTATTAATTTGCAAATGTGTTCTCCTATTTTATCATCTGTTCTTGTCATTGTTTTTGTTAAGTGCACAGATTTCAACAAGGGTAAGCACATTCACCTCAAATAACTTATCTCCAGAACTCTTTGGAGTTCTTAAAACTGAAGCCCCACTCATTAAACAAGTTTCCCATTAGCCGGGTGTGGTGGTGTACACCTGTAATCCCAACACTCAGGAGGCTGAAACAGGAAGATCTCCGTGAGTTCAAGGCTAGCCTGGACTACACAGTGAGACCCTTTAAAAAAAAAAAAAAGTGCCCCCTTCCAGCCCAACAACCACCATTTTACTTTCTGTCTCTGTGAATTTAACTATTCTAAGGTAGCTCAGATTAAGTGAACTCATGGGTATTTGCTATTTTATGACTTATTTCATTCCATAGAATGTCCTTAACCTTCATACACATTGCAGTGTATGTCAGAATCTTCTTCCTTTGAAGGACTGAATAATACTCCATACCTCATTATTTTATGTTTATTCATTCACTCACTGATAGGCTCTTAAATTGCTCGATGTTTCAACTCTTATAAATTCAAATACCCATCTGTTCCTTCATGGATTCTGAATTTCGTGCTTTATATTCTTCCCCATAGCAGAACTGTATAGTCTCTTATTTCCTCTAACACTAAGAATAGGCCTATTCTTTACCTTTTTTGTTTTGTTTTGTTTTTTGTTGCTGTATCGTTTTTGTTTTGTTTTTGGGTACTGGATATTGAACCTAGGGGAACTGTATAACTAAGCTACATCTTCGGCCCTTTTTACCTTTTTTTTTTTTTTTTTTTTTTTTTTTTTGTTTTGGAACCCAGAAATTCCATGTTAGGTATAGAAAAACTACCACACAGAAACCTGTACATGCATATTCACAGCAGTTCTATTCACAATAGCCAAAAAACAGGAGAAATAAGCTAAAGGTCTATTAACAAAGGAACAAAATATATTATGTCCAAACAATGAACTATTTTTCAGTCATAAAAAGAAAGGTAGTAGTAACACACGCCACAACATTGATGAGTCTTGAAAATATTGTGCTGGGCCAGGGATTTAGCTTGGTGGCACCACGCTTGCCTCACGAGTGCAAGGTCCTGAGTTCGATTCCCGGTGCAAAGGAAAATACTGTGCTAAGTGAAATCAGATACAAATGACCATGTATAGGAAACATCCAGAAGAGACAAAATCTATAGAGGTAGTTTAGAGGTTGCTAACCAACTGTAGGGTTTAAGAGGAAATGAGAAGTGATTACAAACAGGTATGAGTTTGCTTTTGGGATGCTGAGATGCTGAAAATGTTCTAAAATTAGACCATGGAAATAGTTGCACAACTCTATACAGATAGTGGAAACATGAAACTATAAATTACTAAACTTCACGGTACATGAAATGCATTTTAGTAAAGCTTAGGAGGGGGCTTTTCCTGATCAATTCTATTTGGTAGGGGCTTTTCTGAGAAGAAAATTAATGATTTAGGAACTAAAGTTTTTTTGTGTTTTTTTTTAAAGAGTCTCATTTCAGGATTCAACTAATTAGTATTATTTGGTGTTTTCTGGTCTATGCACTCACAGTTCAGTTCAGGTTCAGGTACAGCAATAAATGGTGCCATGTCATTCTTTGCAGTCCTGCCTCACTCTTGACCATGAAAGGATGACACAGGACCATTTTCCTAATTTCTAAATATAAGATGATAAAAACAAATTTCTTATCAGAAGCCTCCATCTGCTATACTTCTTCTACATATCAGTATTTTAAGAAACAAATGTGAAAGCCCAACATGGAACTTTTGGAACACAGTAGCAGCAAATAAAATTAGCTTAAGTCACACACATAAATGACAAGACTGGAGAATGAATCTACTTGGCTACTAGATCAGTGCTGCCTCTGCCATTTGCTCTTCCCCTGCTATCTACAAATGGAAAGATGTACAGACTGATATATTTGTACATAAAATATAATTGATGAATCCTGAAATATTACATTAGAAAAGAAGGCAACAAATATTCACACTTTAAATAAGAAAAGACAAAATATTTTTATATTCATCTGTCAGAAGGCATATTTACAACGAGGCTGATTCAGTCAAAGTTTGAGTTTTTTAAAAGAGGGGCCTTTTGGGCCAGGGATTTAGCTCAGTGGTTCCACTGCCCAGTTCACAAGCACAAGGACCCGAGTTCAATCCCAGTTACCAAAAAAAAAAAAAAAGAAAAGAGGGACCTTTCTAAAAGAAATAAAAACTATAGAGAAGGTCTTTCTACTTTCTTCCTGGACTATTAGTCTTTCTTCCTAGTGTGAAACAACAGGGACATCTAGTGGCTTCTAGAATAATCTGGGCAAACTATCTTTTAGAAATAACACTCTGAATTACACAGATAATGTTTCATAGATATTCCTCTGAGACAGATATTTTCCTTCGTAACTCAATGCCCTCCCACTGAGCTACATCCCCAGCTCTTTTTATGTTCCCTATAATCAAAGAACTCAGTAACTGCATTAAGTTAGAAAGAAACGAGCCATCCACAATTCACAGATTAATTCTGGAAAAGAGAAGTACATTTGGAGGAGTGAGAGTAGTAACAGAAGTAAGCTTAATAGAATGTCTGAGGTTAATGGGTAACATTAGGCAGATCCTCTTATCCAAAAGGAGGGAAGGAGGGTAAAGTACAGAAACAGAGCACATTAGGGTAGAACTGTCCAAGGTTGCCATCTAGGGTCAGTCCCCAGCACTGCAAAAAAAAAAGAAAGAAACAAGAAAAAGGGTGTTATATATTTACCTGAGATGAAGCAGCTTTGAAGAAAGTAAGTATTAATTTCCAAGTAAGGAGATAGCCCAGAACGTAACAGAAGTCTTCACTCAGTGGCTTAATGGTAACTATCTGTCCCACAGGAATACAACCCAGAATGTTTTCCAGTAAGTCCTCTTGAGTGCTCAGAAGAGACATCAGTATGGCTGGTGGTGACCTAAAAAGAAATGATGAAATGGTGTCATTTTCTCCATAACTTCTCCCTGAAAAAACTGATAGTATTTATAAACTCCAAACACTGTAGAAATATCTTTCTATTTTCTAAAAACCTTTAAAAATGCTCCCCTCTATAGTCTGATTTTTACTCATTTCACGTAAAGACAACTATGATATGCTACAGAAATATGGACCATAGATGTCAGCACTTAAAGAGACTTTTAGAAAACATCTATTTCAACTTCTTTTTTATAGATAAAAAAGCAGGGCTGGGGATTTAGCTCAGTGGTTCCGCTGCCTGCCTTCGAAGTGTAAGGACCCGAGTTCGACTCCCGGTACCAAAAAAGCCCCCCAAAAAACAAAAAAACCCTGTATAGATATAAAAGCAAAACAAAACAAAAAGCACATTACCCAGGAAGCCAAATGAATGATCCAGAAGCTAGTGAAAGGAAGTAGTGCTTCCACATTACCAAGTCGTTTATCACATTATAAAGGGCAAAGCGAGGAGTAAGATTTTACACTGTGTCACTTCATTTTTCTAATCTACTGCATACCATCTATCACTTAGCAGCATAGGAGATGCCATAATCATCACAATTTATCAGAAGGATAAACACAGGAAATAATCATGAGGTTTCTTTAAAGTCATAAGTCTGTATTCTCTTCTTAGGAAATTTAACATGCTCATTAGTTCACGATAACCTAAGTTAATTTTCTTCTTGAACTACTGAACTCATTAACAATCTCAATGAGCTTCTGAGATTTTCAAAAAATGCATATTTATCACCTTTTTAAGCTCTCTTCTCTGTAATACTCTATTTTTTCTCTCTTTTTACCTCTAGTCTGTCTTCTCCTGTGGCTTCCTTTCCCACCCCCACCGACTCAGGCCTTAAAGATTCTGCCCTCGTGTCTTCAGCACTGTGATGTCACATACCGACCCTTCTCTAGTCCGTACAAACAACAGCTCTGAAATCTCTCCACTTCCCACAATGCCTGCAACGCACTGTCATTAGAAATGGCATCCTCCTGCTTCTCCCTCTCTCTTTCTCTCTCTTTGTTGTTGTACTGGGGACTGAACCCAGGGCCTTCACACTGTGCTACACTGCCACGCTGTTTTGTACCTTTTGTATTTTGAAACAAGGTCTTGCTAAGTTCCCAGGGCAGGACTTGAATTTGCAGTCCTCTTGCCTTAGCCTCCCAGAGTGCTGGGATTCCAGGCGTGTGACACCACACTTGTTTCAGATGCTTCTCTTTACAATTCACTCTTCATTATTGTCACTTAGCTGGCAGTACCCATCTCATACTGTATTTCCAAAATCCTTTCAAAAACACCATTTTAAGGCCATCTATTAAATACTCTTCCAGTTTCACTTTCCATTATACCCACCTCCTATGCACACAGTACCTCACCTTTTATTTTATTCCACAAATAAGCACTACTTATATATGAGTTTGCTATAGGCCAGGAATGACTATGGGTGATGTGAATATGATTAGGAATAAGTGACAAAAATTCCCACCTGACAAACTTCCTTCCCTCACAGAGTTTACATCCCAGTAAAGGAAGATACTGACAGTTTAATAAAAAAAAGTGGCAAACACTCAACATCATCCACACACCTCCTCGACATTCGTGCCCTGGTAACTTTGAACAAGGTGTTTCTTAACTTACATCATACTGTCTTCCTTGTCCTGCGAAAATGTTACCTAACCTTAAAAGATAGTTTAACGCATCTCTTCCTCAAGAGCAAGTCTTCTCTTCATGATGTACATTAATTGTGTCTCCATGACATGGTATTCACCCGTTTTCTCAGCACTTCTCATACACTGTATATTCGATAATGGCTAAGACAGTAGATTATAAAATCCTTAAGAAAAAGAATGTATTCACTAAACACTATTCTCCCCTCAACATTTAATAAATACTATGGACAAAGTAAGCATTCAACAGATATTCCAACTGATACACTGCTTCTACAACTGCTATGTGGCCAGAGTTTTAGTGAAAGTGGCACACTGGAAACATGATTTAGGAATGATTAAGTGACACAATCTTTTGAGTAAACTCTAGATTTCATTTGTATCTTACAGATAACTTTAAAAAGGTCTATCTGTAGAACTGATATGTATTCTAAACTTAAAGTTGCTGTGTTGTTTCAGTCTTCCAAAAACGTACAGGTAGATTATGAGAATGTAATATACCAAGTTATAAAAAGAAAAATAAAACTTACAAGGCTGGTTCTTCTTCTTCATCTCCATAGGACTTTAGATTATCCTGGTCATACTGTGGTAATTCAGGCATCAACCTGGAAGTGGAAGATTATATTGAAATAGTTTATATTAAATTTTCCATTTTTAAATCATGTTTAAGAGCAGAAAGACTTAATACTTATTCTGTAATAAATTAAACTTTTTTTGATATATATATTTTTTTGGAGATGGGGGGGTCTCACTATGTAGTTCAGGCTTGCTTGAACTCAGTATAGACCCCAGGATGGCCTCGAACTCAGTGATGCTCCTGCTTCAGCTTCCCAAGTGCTGGGATTACAGGTGTGCACCACCACACTTGGCAATAAGTAAAACTTTCAGTGGTTTTTTTTTTTCTGAAATAATTACCTAAATGGCTAGACTACCTAAATAGGAACTGTGTAAGGAAAAAAATGACCTAGAATATCAAACAACTTGACACTCCTGTAGTCAGATCTCCTTTTTATTTTTAAATTGACTTTTAAATGAAAGTAAAAAGTATGTATATATACATATACATGCACACACACTTATATGAACACTATAACATTCATAAGACTTCTTACTTGTAGAGCATATGATAAACAGCAATTTGCACAGGCCTAGCTCTGAAGAGAAGTAACGGGACCAACGTATTTAACAAAGTCTGGAGATTTTCTGGCAAGTTTGTTTTGGGGCCAGTCCCTAATTTTTTGAGAAGTTTGTGACTCAACAGCTGATCCTTTGAGATGTACGTTAACGTTTCACACATGGGCTTCAGCATTGCATTTTCAAAGGTAGTTTCAGACAGATCTTTATTTTCTCCTGGTAACACAAAAGAAAAACAGGTATATATCCCAAAAGAAAGTTAGTAATATCAGTATAGGTTGACTGATTCGTAATCACATGTCACTTAATAAAATGAAATGAAAACCAGATCATAAACATTACAGCAGTCCTAACTAGGTACATGAACTGAATACATACTTTAGTTTAGCTCAACTGTTTCAGTGACCTATTTCACCTTTTGAAAAAACACATCTTCAGTAGAGGCTCCAGGCATTTAACTTAGTTCATGTTGTATGAATTACTATTATTTTAATTTGCAACAATTTTTAGATACCTTGCCATTTTTTAATGCATGTCAGTACTGCAGCAGCACACACGCCGCTTCCAAGAATCCAAGCTTTCTCTTCTAGCTCTTTCATTATATAGTACCATTTGCAATTTGTTTTAAAATATTCAACAAATCATTTTCAATGAATCTCATTACTGTGTCCTTTTTCACTTGCCTGTAACAGTCACCAAGAGAGGTAAAAGCAAACTGTGGATGCCTTGGGAAAAAAATTCTTTCCATTCACTGATGAGATTTACAGGAAGGTTGGCAATAGTTTCTGGAGTGGCTGAATCAAAAAAAGCACTGAGATCACAGGCCAAATCGCAACTGACACAGGCAAAGCGTTGTACAAGTGGAACAGAATACAGTGCCTGATTCTCATTTGTTGTCTAGAGAAACAACAGAAATGGAATAGGTAAACCAGAACACTACAAATAAAGACAATACAGAGAAACTTGCATGCATTTTTCTGGATTTAAAAATAAGCAGTTAAAGTCTAGGGAGAAATTTATATATTTTATATCAACACAACTTTCTTTCAAAATTAAGTATTAGGAATTATAATCATTAATAAACAATTTTTCTCAAATGGCCTTTCTGAAATTTCCTGATCATAGAAAGAAAATAATATCATTTACTATCTTCAGTTTACTATGGAAGGAAATACCATCTAATTTACTCAGAAAATAATGTCATCTACTACTTAGAGTGCAAAATATTAACAGAACATTTCTAATCACCCCAGTAACCCTACAAGTTGCACTTTTTTTTGGTTTTTTGAGACAAGGTCTCACTGTGTAGTTGAGGCTGGCCTTGAACTCAGTATGTAGAACTCACTTAGAGCGATCCTCCTGCCTCAGCTTCCTGAATGCTGGTATTATAGGTATGCGCCACCAGGCCCAGCTCAGTTATTTTAAAACTAAACTGAGGCTCAAACGAGTCAAGCTTAAAATTTGAAGTTACACAGCCAATAAGCAAAACAGAAACTCAAACCCATTTAATTCTGACTTGCTGTCCTGCAGCCACCAAGTACTATGCCTCTGCTGTTGCTTTGAGTCATAAAAAGAACACAACTTCCCTCTTAATTTGCATATCTTTCCTACATTACTCTGGCAATACTGTCACAGTGTATTTTTTAAATGATTTAATTATATCCACCCAAAAATCCCAAAAACCATATCAAGAAAAGATAACTACTTTCAAAGGCTAAATTACAAATATTAAATTAAAATAAGCTAATGGAAAGAACATTTTAATAGCAGTTAGTAGATGCAGTTACTAAATGATAACGGCAGTAATTAAATTGCATCATTTTTCTGGTTTGCCAAATAGTAGCTGGTGCGGAGAATATTAACAAAGTATTTTAAATGTTTCCAAAAGAATTAATTACTATGTTATTTAAAGAATGAGTAAATAGCTGTGATATAAAGTATACACAAAGAAGCAACAGAGGTAATGACTCCTCAGGTTAATTACCTCCAACCAAGCCAACATGGAGCACATGATGAAGTCCCACTCACTCTCTGCCAAGGGAGAGGAGCAGTATCTCAGAAACAGGCAAAGGAACCGGATTATTTCTATATTTATACCCAGTACCTCCGGATTTGCTTCTGAAAGATTACTGTGATAAAGATAAGAAACAAAATAATGAAAATTCAAAAAGCATGTAACAACTATAGTGACGCTAGAAAATATTCCCTTTTAAGTCGTATAGATGACTACTTTCCATATCTACCATCCTACAAACTTTAACTGTAACATACACAATACGGGTCCATATTAGATACAGGGAGGAATACAGATAAAGCATCACCTACCAAGTGAAAAGAAAAATATCTTCGTGTTCTTTCTTCCAGGATATTATAATTTTTAATACACCATGCAGTAGTTCTCCATCATCAATACTTCTGGTTTGCAGGCAAGAATTAAAAATGGCCAAATGCCCAAAACCTCCTAAAGTAAAATTCAAAATGAAAATTTAAAGAAAAGTTTATTTTTACAAATTACATCGTTATTATAAATTTCAATAACTCCACAGGAGAGAGACCTCTCCTCCGTACTCAGCACTTGGTACAAAACAGAATTAGTGGAAGTGGGACCAGGCTACATGATGCTGTACTGTTTTGTGTCAGGACATATCTCTACTGAACTCTCTTAAGAACAGTAAAACGGCATGACATAGAGTGCAAAGCTAAATAAGGACAAAACTGAACATACTATTCTATAATTCACACAGTACTCCACAGACATCTATCCAGCAAGTTCTTAGAGGGCACACCCTTTAGAATGGTCAATTAGGGGAAATGAGGCACAGCTTTAAGATACAGGAAGAAAAGAAATGAGCAAAGGGTACTTGTGGGCATAAATCTTCCCTTGAAGCATTTGTGTACTACAAAATAATAGCCACATCTTCAGGTAAGACTCACCCTAGCAATTGTCAACTTATGTAACAAAAGTATAAAGTAGGAACAAGTAAGTTAACTCCATTTATCTCTACTACAACTGATTTTACATATTAAGAAACATTTCTTTAACGTCAAGCAACAATTTAATTAGTGAAATATTTATTATCAAGCAACTAACCATTAGTACTGCAAAGATCTTCCTTAGTCCAGCCCAAAAGAGCAGGTATGCATTGAGAACTGAATTCTTTCTTTTCTTCTTTTGATAAAAATGGACAGAGACTTTGAATGGTATGTAAATAACCTTCTGTTAGTGGAAAGAAACTGTTTAAAGGAAAAACATGAATATTTATATGTGCAGTTAGTTATTTCATACAATTCCCCTTATTCTGACTATTCAAAAAGACTAATAAATCCACTATATAAACCACTTGTATAGAAAAAAATAAAACAATCTTAACAAGATACACAGCTACACATTTCTGATAAAATTTTAGAATTTTCTGCTTCCTCTTTTATGCATATTTCTAATTTTTGAAATGACAATATACGTTTTCCCTATGACTGACTGATTTATTTGTTTGTTTGTTTGTTTGTTTATTTATTTATTTTTATTTATTTATTGGTACCAGGGATCAAACTCTGGACCTTGCATTTGTGAGTCAGGCGGAGGCACCATTAAGCTAAATCCCTGGCCCTCCTTTATGATTTTTTAAAACTGTAACAGCAGGCTAAATGGTCAGTGGCACAGTGCTTGCCTAGCATGCATTAGGTCCTAGGTTGAATCCGCAGCACTGAAAGCACACACGTGTGCAAGCACACACATACACACTAGCAACATGCAATTATGCTCTGTTTAAGAGTTAGTTGACTCAGCTAGGTTAGCGGCACACACCTGTATTATCAGTACTTTGGGAGGCTCAGACAGAAGGATCACAAGATCAAGCCCAGCCTGGGCCACTTATGACTCAGTAGGACCTTGTCTCAAAATAAAAAATAAAAGCCTGAGGATGTAGCTCAGTGGGAAGGCCTTAGGTTCTATTCCCAGTACCTTGGGAAAAAAAACCAGTTCATTTAAACAGTACCAATTTTGGCACTGCACTGATATTTACATACACATATATGCATATATATTTGGGTTTTACTGACATAAACAATATCACACTAAATATAATCTATTATTTGTCACATTTTATAGATCTACATCAGAACATATCAAATATATTCTATTTCAAAGCTAAATGATTTGAATGTATATTTTAATTTAAAATTGCCTTCCAAAAAAGCCTAACAAATTTATACCTTCACCAAAAATGTATACGTGACTAATAAATTTTTAAGACTTAAAAAATATGGTAGATAAAATGTGCTTTTTTTTTTTTTGTATTTTGAGATAGGGTCTCACTATGTAGTTGAGGCTGACCTGGAACTCACTATGTAGCCCAGGGTGGTCTCGAACTCACAGCGATCCTCCTGCCTCAGCCTTCCGAGTGCCGGAATTACAGGTGTGCTCCACCACACCTAGCTTACAATGTGCTGCTTTTAACTTGTGTTTCTGCCATTATTCGGAAGGTCATACTCCACATTTCATAAATGAATTATCTTTGACCATTTCATCTCTAAATTATCTATTCAAATCTTTGTCACACTTTTCAATTTAAACGTGTTTACTGATTTGTAGGTGCTATTTATACATTATAGATAAAAATTCCTTATTAATTTGCAAATGTGTTCTCCTATTTTATCATCTGTTCTTGTCATTGTTTTTGTTAAGTGCACAGATTTCAACAAGGGTAAGCACATTCACCTCAAATAACTTATCTCCAGAACTCTTTGGAGTTCTTAAAACTGAAGCCCCACTCATTAAACAAGTTTCCCATTAGCCGGGTGTGGTGGTGTACACCTGTAATCCCAACACTCAGGAGGCTGAAACAGGAAGATCTCCGTGAGTTCAAGGCTAGCCTGGACTACACAGTGAGACCCTTTAAAAAAAAAAAAAAGTGCCCCCTTCCAGCCCAACAACCACCATTTTACTTTCTGTCTCTGTGAATTTAACTATTCTAAGGTAGCTCAGATTAAGTGAACTCATGGGTATTTGCTATTTTATGACTTATTTCATTCCATAGAATGTCCTTAACCTTCATACACATTGCAGTGTATGTCAGAATCTTCTTCCTTTGAAGGACTGAATAATACTCCATACCTCATTATTTTATGTTTATTCATTCACTCACTGATAGGCTCTTAAATTGCTCGATGTTTCAACTCTTATAAATTCAAATACCCATCTGTTCCTTCATGGATTCTGAATTTCGTGCTTTATATTCTTCCCCATAGCAGAACTGTATAGTCTCTTATTTCCTCTAACACTAAGAATAGGCCTATTCTTTACCTTTTTTGTTTTGTTTTGTTTTTTGTTGCTGTATCGTTTTTGTTTTGTTTTTGGGTACTGGATATTGAACCTAGGGGAACTGTATAACTAAGCTACATCTTCGGCCCTTTTTACTTGCGCTTGTGAAGCAGGCAGCAGAACCACTGTGCTAAATCCCCAACCCCCCTTTTAATTTTTGAGACAGAGGCTAAGTTGCCCAGGCTGGGCTTGAACTTTTGATCCCCCTGCCTCACACTTTCAAAATACTAGGATTAACAATGCACTGAAAATACAGACTAATACAACTATTTTTATAATTTATCTTTTCATCTCCCTTTGTGTTAAGTGTAATTGTAATTTTGATAAAATTTATAGTTTTGTTTTCATCATGAATAGAATCTCTTTATTCCCACACCATATTTGAATTGCTAAATAAGAAACTTACTGATTTTTCCATATCAAATATCTCTCAATAATTAGCCCTAATTATTCTTAATTCTGTAATACTTTTATAATCAAAAAAAGCATGCTCACAATTAAAAGCCAGTATCACGTTGCATGATTCCATTTATGTAACATTTGTAAATGACAAAACTACAGAAATAGAGAAGAGATTAGTGGTTACTCAGGGTTAGGAGAAAGGGAGGTGGCTACGGCTGTAAACGAGGACCCTTCTGATGAGACCGTCGTACCCACTGCCTGTCACAGTCACACACAGGTGTGCGTGTAACCCTGTCAAGTGCACTGGATCGGTGCCATTTTCTTGGTTGTGAAATTATACTACAGTTTTGCAAAGTGAAGCCACTGGGGAAAACTGGATGAAGAGTACACCTATTATGTCTTATTCTTTGCACTGTTTTCATTCTTCGTATAATTTCTTACCACTGTAAGTCAATCTAGGGACTTCAAGAAAAATGATACTGAGACATATGCATAAGGTTTAAAAAAATCAAAATTAAATTTAGAATTCACTATGCCAGAACATATACACATCTTTTCAGATTTCTTAGGGAATCAGTAAATTCAAAATGCTTGATGGAACATCTCAGCTAAGTATTCAATTTGAATGCTGGGCTTCTTCAGCCTATCCAACCCTATATTGTACTGCTTTGTCTTAACACATTACGTACTTTCATAATGTATTTCAACATGCTGACCCTCATTTAAAAAAGCAATTCACCTACCACCTCCACATAGAAGACCTGTGCTGGGATGAGAAAAAAAAATAGATTTCTACCAGAAAGACTTCTGGCGGAGAGAGAATGGGTTTATAAAATGCTACCTGTTGTAAAAATATTGTACAACAAAGTGTTGTTAAAGTTAAATATGCTTCAATTAAAAAAAAAGGGGGGCCATGTCTCTAACCTAAAACAATTTAAGTTGGTTTTGGTCCTTTTTTTTTTCCAGCTGTAATTGAGTTTATTGATACATTTTAGGGATACAGTACAGTTACATTCATTGTTGGGATCTTGTACCACTACATGACAAGTCTTGCTTCTCATTTTTTCCCCTTCCCTGCCCTCCCTTTACCCCCTCCTTCCCTCCCCATCTACAAGCACTTTATTTCCATCTTTTCTTTATCTCACATTTTTTTCTTTTGTTTTTGGTCTTTACTTCTTATTTCTTTTAATTTTTTCATTTCCCAAACCTGTTTTCTTGATTCATTATACATTGTTCATCAAATGGGGATTGTCAAGGTGAGCAATTATAAGAAATTATAAATTAAAAACATTTTAAATAAGAGTACCTTTCTTTTCTTTTATAATGTGGTTTTACTTCCTCAGGTGAAACGCTTCGGGAATGGATCAACTTAGCAATAATAAGGGACCATAGTGCACCATTTTCCCTAGATCTAAATAAGGAAAAAAAATATATTGTATCATCAAACGATTCTTACTAAGTTTTTAAACACTATCTGTATTCCTTTTCCAGAATTAAATCGTGTTATAAAGGCATCAATTCACCCAAAATTTTGTACCCAAGCAACTACCATCACTGTCCCAAAGATTAGGAGTTTAGACTTTCAATACTTCACAACTGAAACAGAGCTCTCTCTCCAAGGTAATCCCAATGTCCTTCAATCCCACGCACCTGTACACCTATTACAACAGCTAACGCAAAGGCTGACTGTGAGAGCAGCCAGAAGATGGGTAACACACAACAAATTAAAGCAATTTGTACAGGTTTCCATTTCTATTTCATCTGCACCCTAACTGTATTTATCAATTTAATAGTTTAGGAAAGGTCCAAAAATCTCCACTGGAAGGTTAAATCAAATATTTAATAACCATAAAGTGTTATAATTAAGAGGGATTATTCAGATCGGCCGTTTCACTGAAGCACTGGCATGAAATGGGCTTAAATCTTACAGAAGGCAAACCCATGAACAAGTAAAATAACTATTTAAAAAAACAAATTAAAATAGATTCTTACCTGTTAAATAGCAGTTGCAAAACACCAGGAGAAATACGAAGTACACATAAATTATCATATGTAATATTCATTTTTTGAAGCATTTCACAATATCCAGTTACAAAACTTGGTGGATTGTCTAGTTCTTCACACCACTGCAGCGAATAGAGTAGTTCTGCGGCTAAGAGAATGGAAAGCGCCACTGAGCAACTGCACATGTGAGAAATCCTCCAACACTTTCATTTCTCTGCCCCATTTTCTAACAACACTGATCACTCACCTCAAAATATCTACGAACTGAATGTCAAATCTGCTTTGAAATGTCCAAGGACAGTGAAAACTGAGAGCAGCTTTCTAATATGAAATATCAACCTTGGTAGGCACAGAGGCCTATATGTGTGGTCCCAGCTATTCAGGAGGCTGAAGCAGGAGACCAGCTTGCACAATTTAGTCAGACTCCATCTCAAAAACCAAATAAAAGAAAAACAGCAGCCCTCTTCCAAAGGGGACAATTCTTAGTCTTTTTCCTCATCATTTAGGAATTGAAAGAAGCTAGATATTGTTACACCAATTATAACTATTTCAAGAAGTTTCACAGGTATTATACAATTAAAGGAGTGAAGAGCTGAAACTATCAAAGCCAATCTGGTTTTTAAAAAAAAAAAGGAAATAGTATGAAATGGTTAAAAAAAGCACAGGCCTCAGTACCAGTCTGGTCTGGATTCAAATCTCTGTCTTGACCTACAAATACATAATCATCAGTTAAGACACTAAAATTTTACTTCATACGATGGTTGTGAGAATTAAATGACCAAACTATTACAGAACCTTGCAGTAACAGGTTTCTAAATCAGAAATATTCACAAATCCCTTTTATAGCACCATGTGTGGAGCGTAAAATCAGAAGCTTTAAGACCTGATCCAAAACCAAGTGACCCTAGTCAAATCAGGACAACAAGAATAACAACCATAGTATTTGACAGAAACATGCGATGAAAGACTAAATGACACTACCGTTTGTAACTACTGCAGTAACAAAATGAACAAAAATAAATCATTTCTCTAATTTCCAGTTATGATTTTGAACAGACTGACTCTGAACAATGTAACCTGGCTACTTCTTTGTTCTTAAGTAAATGTGGATGGAGCTGGCTGACAAAAAAGGTGTTCTGGCTTTCTTCACAGACGCAATATTTTCCCTACTACATGGTAACTGTGCTACAGCTGAAGGCTTATAACGACACTGACACAGGATTTGTGTAAATCGTCTTAAAGAAGACACACCATTTCTCACAGTTCTTAGCCGTGTACTATACTGGGGACCGAGGTGTTCTTGAGGCTCAATTTGTCAGGAAAATACCAAGTGGCTGGTGAATTCTCAAGTATAGGGGGTCAAACACCAAAGGATAATTCAGAAGCCTTGATTAAACACCCACCTCCTTGGGGTATTGCCGTAGTATCTGCTGGTTTGTACTGATGTCACACTAGCTTGACCCATCATCTCATACCAAACTACCAGGTCCGCTCACGAGACTACAGCAAGATTTCAGTGTTCACAATTTAACATTTATCACTTAAGTAACCTAGTGTCCCACCACCAAGACAGTCAATAAAAACCTATAATTATTGAATTAGATCTAAATTGCAGCTAAATCAAAATTACTTTAAAACTGTATGCACTTGTACATTTTATCTGAATCTTCAGGTATACTTACTTATTTCCTCAAGTACATTATTTTCTAGAACTATTTTCTTCTTCAGTGCAACTAACGTCATTTTGCTCAACAGTGCCGAAGTACACAAATGGCTGGGAAGTGTCTTTGTATCTTGTTCTTTAAAATCTGTTTTGAAACATTCATAATTTAAACTCAATCTTCCTTCTAAAAGAGGTCTGTGTAACCACTGTAAAAGGAAAACATTAGATTATGTACAAGATAATTAGGTATTACAATTCAGAATTGCTATGCAATTCAGACAGGAGACAAAATGGATTACTAGAATAGTTTATTAGTTAAAAGCTTCCGAAACCTAAAAGTTTGGTTTTTATTACAGAAAACTATCAATACATATATTTCTTTAAGACTCCTTAGGGGAATAACCAAGTCTTAATGACCAAATGATGTACTGCAAACATCAAAAGTCCAATATGAGTATTCAGAAAAATAAAGACAAAACAAGATGCGTATATTTTTTCCTCAGGATAAAATAAAAAAGTACTCAAGCCTCATGAAATGCAAACTCCACACTGACACATGCGCTCTCCAATCTCAAACACACCTGAACTGGAAGAGACTGTCTCATATTTTCCCACTCAGTGTTGCTGGGCAGTACGCTTCCAATATAAACTCCCAGAAGAGAAGCATCTTCACTCTCCACAAGTGTATTTAGCAAATCATCAACAGCAGACAAGAGGACCTGTAGACTGAAAAAAAGTGCAAAGATCTTAGTTGTAGTCATGCGATGAGTAGCTTGAACACTTTAGAACACAGTAAGTACCCTATGACAGGTAAAAGCAGCCGGGCATGGTGGTGCATGCTTGTAGTCCCAGTATGTGCGAGGCTGAGACAGGAGACTGCCATGAGTTTGAGGCCAGCCTGGGCTACATAGTGAGTTCAAGGCCAGCCTGAAATACACAGCAAGACCCTGTCTCAAAAAGGAAAAAAAGAGAGAAGAGATCCTTACCTCCTTCTAGACCAGTGGTGGCGAACCTATAGCACACATGTGACACTGGACTGGTTGTATCACTGAAAGCTCTACAAGGTTCACCATCACTGCTCTAAACATGTACAGAGAGATACAGAGTCAAACTGGGAATGTAATCCCGTATTTATGATTTGAAATACAGTGCAGTTTCTATACCGAAATGTAGGCCAGACTAATTTCAGATCAAATACTTCTGAAACACAGCTACTTTATCTCATGCAAACAGTACGACTATTTGATCTAATCCCAAAATCTTTTAGAAACAATGTTTTCACTCTCACTATATGCATTTAGGTATGATACCTGAAATATATTTTTAATCCAATACCTTAAAGCAGTGGCTACCTGTCCCAAAATAAATATCCCATATAATCAGTATGTGTGGTAACCATGAGAGGCACAAATAAAAATCCATACCAACTTTTAACAAGGATAGAGCCACCATCACATCACTGAGTACAAATTGGTGGACCGGCAGATTAAACAAATTATTTTTCACTGAAACATGTTTTTGGAAAAATTGGTTTGTATTTTATCTTTTAAGCCCGGTAGATCTCTTACATAACGAATCACTTCTCATAGGTACTCACACTACCGTGGAATTAAGCATAGAAACACACTGTGCAACTAACTGAGCACAGGGATTTACCTTGTATTATCCAAAGGTGAAGCCTGAACTTGCTGCTTCAGCCACAGAGCAGACAAACGCAGGAAGGTGCTCTGTCCGTGTGAGTCACTGGTTTTATGGACCAGTAAGTTTACACCAGAAAGACAAGTATTTTTCAGTTTACATGTTAGAAAATCTAAAATCAAGATATCAACAGGAATGTGTAATCTCACTGACTTGATTTTAATCCATATACAGTGTCTTTATGGTAGCATTTTAAAAAGAAAACACAAGTTAAAATTAAATTGCAAAAATAAATTACCTACAATAATGCAAATTAGCCCGTGCCAGTAAGTGTAAAATACTAAGAAACTGTCTTTTTGGATATGTAATTTTTTAAAATTATCTTTAAAGCAAAGGTGGGGGAGAAGGGCTTTCCATTAATAGAGGGGAGTTTTTTGGCAGCAGGCAAATATTTTATCGGTAGATCTTAGGTACACAATATGACGACACACACTCATCATTAGGAATCTGTACCTTTACATGACATATCTTGGTTCTGGTTCTTTTCTTTTTTCCCCATTCCCCTGCCCTCCCTTTAACCCTGCTACCCCTCCCCTATTTACAAAGGCTCTGTTTCCATTTACTCCTTTTCTCATATTTATTTCTTTCCCTTATTTCCTTTGCCCCCCTACACCTCCCACTTCCCCTTCTCCTTTGGACCTTTTCTTCCTATTTCACATTATCTATTATACATTTTTTGTTTGTTTTTTTGGTACCAGGGATTGAATTTGGGTCCTTGAGCTTGTGAGGCAAGTGGCAGAACCACTGAGCTAAATCCCCAGCCCCTCTATTATACATTTTGATCCTAATTTACACTTTCAGTTTCTCACACCAGAGAAACTATTCAGTATTTACACATGCGTGTCCTGTTTATTTTGCTTAAAGAGTACAGCCTCAAAGTGCATTCATTTAGCTATAAGGCTCTAGTTTCTCATTCTTTATTTTTTTTGGTTTTTTGAAACAGGGTCTTACTATGTAGTTGAGACTGAACTGGAACTCACTGAGTAGCCCAGGCTGCTCTCGAACTCACAGCGATCCTCCTGCCTCAGTCTCCAGAGTGCTGGGATTACAGGCGTGCACCACCACGCCCGGCAAGTTTCTCCTTCTTTATGGCTAAGTAGTACTCCATTTTATATATTAAAAAAACCACACATCTTCTTTATCCACTCTCCAGGTTTTTTTTTTAATGTTCCTTTCATAAATAAACCTGAATTAAACATAGGCTAAAAATATAGTCCTTACAATCTCATTTTCATATACATCAAAACTGAATATTTTTAATACTGAGTTATTATTATCCTTTTATGAATGCGATATCAAAAAATCAACTTGAAAGAGTTACTGAATGGACTGATTGTCAATCATCTGCTAATAGCCCCTACCAAAACAGTTCCCTTAATATCAGAGAAGTACTTTAGACTTAATGTCTACTTACACCTTTAATATGGTTTCTAAACTGAAAGTTTCTAAGACTGTAGCTATTAGCTCAAAATGCTCCATACACACTATGATTCAATTAATAAATCCTGGGCGCTTACACTCACAATGAAAGTCAGAGCCAGAGATTTCCAACTAAACATTTAAGCACTGGGCTATTACCTGGCAAATGTGTTTTTTCTTTACTTTGAGAACATAACTGAAAGAGAGTTAATAATAAATCTTCAGATGATGGCATTAGTAAGCATCCTTCTGCTGAGCTGAAATAGTTATAGGCCACATCACAAATAAAAGACACTGGTGAGTCACTCTTTTCAGCTTCTGACAAGTCCTTTGTTTTGGATAAAGTTTCATGAAGTTTAACAATAATTCTTTCAACATATACCTCTTCAATCAAGTAATCTAGAGAAAAAAAGCCCAAGCAAAAATTAGAAGACATTAACAGTGCATTTTTAAACATCTTACTTTTGGTTAGTAACCATGTTAGTCTTTTTTTTTTTTTTTTTTTTTTTTTTTTTTTTTGGG
>NW_022900936.1:14115873-14171114 GCF_012274545.1 Fukomys damarensis | reverse complement strand
TTAAACATTTTTTTTTTTTTTTTTTTTTTTTTTTTTTTTTTTGGTACTAGGGATAGAACATAGAACTCAGGACCTTACACTTTGAGGCAGGTGTGGGCACCACTAAACTACATCCCCAACCCCCATGTGGGTGTTTCTATATGGGCTTTTGTTAAGGTACTCATGTATTAGAAAAACATTATATGACAAATCAGTCTGTCCTCAGACACACAAAAGCCCTCAGGTAAAAAGGCAGTTTTGAATTAAAACACAGCAGTAGTTTACAAAAGCAAGAGTGAACAGCTTTGTATACTCAAGAGCTCTGAATATAAAACTAAGAATATCTTCCAAGTCCTACTACAATTACAAATATTTAGGGTGCTTATAAAATAAAGATATTTGAATGGATAAGTATTATTTTCAATCAACAGTATGCAAACCAAGCAGCATGAATCGTTCCAAAAGGTGAAAAGGATTATTATCCCCTGCTAGAAAACAAAAGCCATATTTTCCCTACCATTTTTAACATGTTGGGATAATACCAAGCTTAGAAGAGTCCATTGTTCTGAGAAGTAAGATTGTGAAGATACTGTGGATTCCAAGTTCTTGTTACAAAGACAATCTGCCAGGGCAACCAATTTCTCTCCAAGAGTATCGCCTTTTAACCAAGGAGCTACTAAAGCATGTTTATCTGAACTAGAACATGCCTAAAACCATAAAATTAAAGCAAATATTAGAAGCAAGATCAAAAAGGTATATCTGTCCAATTATTATACCATATTCTCTCATCTTATGGCCCCATCTCTGTCCCCACTCCCCCAGAAGTTCTAGGAAGACTGATATTTTCACTGTTCCCCACCTAAGGCTAACTTGGTTCAATTTCCACGCTGTTAATATAACCTCCAACTATAAATATTCCCGCTTACTTATCAAATCCTATCCATTCTTTGAAAGTTCATACAAATCCCACCTTATTTATGAAATCTCCCCCATCCACAATAGCCCACAATGATTGCTGCTTTTCTCTGAATGTCTAAAGCACTTACTGGATTGTATTATTATTTAAATGTTTCATCTGTGTATATCTTGTCTTTCCAATGAGATTGTAAGTTCCTTGAGAGCAGAAACTGTCTTAAACTTCTTTGATACCTATTAACACTGCAGATATGTTCAATGAATAATGCATGAACTCTGTAGATCTATAAACGCTCTACAGATATTTCTGTTCACTGATTTTGCTAAAATTAAAGAACAATTTATATATAATGGCAAATGACTTCAATAGGAACAATAGGACTTCTTTCCCCAAGGTCTCCGAAACACAGTTACTGGGGTCTATGAATCTGACAGCAACTTATTTATTTTCATTGGAGGTAGGGGAAGGAAAAAAATTTTCAAATCCACCCCCAAAAGGATGTTGATCCATGTTCCCAGAGCTTCTTTTGCTTTAAGGGCTGAGAAGAAAGGAATTTGCAACTTGGTTCATCTCAAAGCAATCTGGAAAAAAAAAAAATCCAAGTGCAGATTGGGTAATGCCTCAAAAATTGCTTATTTAAAAATTTATAGGTAATTAGAGCTTGCCT
Organism: Fukomys damarensis; assembly: GCF_012274545.1. Taxonomy (NCBI): domain Eukaryota; kingdom Metazoa; phylum Chordata; class Mammalia; order Rodentia; family Bathyergidae; genus Fukomys; species Fukomys damarensis. The sequence continues at coordinate 14,169,552 of NW_022900936.1, read as the reverse complement.
TTTACTATTTACAAGCTTTACTATTAAACTGGCTTTTTGACCTTGGACAAATCTCTTAGCCAACCTAAGCCTGTCTCCTAATTTGAAAACAAAAAATTTTAACTTCCAGAAACTCAATGTTTTTCTGGTTCCTAAATTCAGGTTATTTGTTTGTCTTTAAATAAACTGACTTTAGGACTCTGCTCATAAAGAAACATGGTCAAGAAAAATACTTTAGATGGCTTTCCTTATGTAGTTTACCAAACAAAACCAATCTGTAAAACCCTTGTACAGAAAATAAACTTCTGAATAATTCTCCCAAATTAGCAAGACAAATCCTTCAATCTCAACATCTCTAATAAATGAATCAGTGCAGCTATGGAAAGAGAAGCCTAGTGAGTCACAGAAAGCAAGGAACGGCCCGGGAAGAAGATATTCTTCCAACTTGACAGGGATCTTTATAAGGCTGAAGTGTATATATCCGTTTACTCCTACCAATTACTGATTCCCTTGCTCTGATTCTAAGCTTACTGGCTTTTCATGTAGCTTGCCTATAGGAGTGAAGGCACTGGATAAACTAGTGTACATGACGTGCACAGATGTATTTCTTACTGAATAGTAAGAAGTTACTACGTACTCTATTTATTTTGACAACTAGGAAAAATGGGGAGTTACTGTTTAATGAACACTGAGCTTCGATTCTGCACGGTGAAAGTTTTAGGGACTGCTTGCAAAACAATAAGAACATACTTATCATGTTACTGAACTATACATTTAGAAATAGTTGCACTCTAGGAGGCTGAGGTAAGAGGATGGTAAGTTTGAGCCCAGCCAAGATCCTCTCTCCCAAGAAGTAGAAGAAGGGCTGGACACGGAGTTCAATGCAAAGGCTCTGGGTTCAATTCTCTGTCACACACACTCTCACACAGGTGGTTAGGATGAGACTAGAGCAGTGATGGCAAACCTTTCAGGGTTTTCAAGGATTACAAACAGCCTGCTGTGGCATGCATGCCCTAGGTTCACCAATACCGGCTAGAGTATGACTCAGTGATGAGACTTCTTGCCTAGCATATAAAAGGCCCTGGGTTCAATCTCCAGCCAAAAGGAAAAAACAAAAGGAAGAAATGAATAGCATGGTCTATTTTATGTCATGTGGGTTTTTTTTGTTGGTGGTTTTTTATTTTTTTTGGTATCAGGGATCAAACTTGGGTCCCTGAGCTTGCAAGGCAAGTAGTGGAACCACTAAGCTAAATCCCCAGCCCTGTCATGTGTTTTTAAAAAACAATTTTAAAATAGAAAAAAGACAAATTCAAAAGCTATCTTTATAAAATGAAGCATCAAAAAATGTTTCAAGAGGAGGAAGACTGGTACATAGCTAGTCAGGACAACATATGCATAGTCGGAAAAATGTTAGTTATATCATTTACCTCTTAATTAGTGAGCCATTTTTAAAAGTGCTAAGTTGTGTCCTTTTCAATGAGCTACATGTCCAAGCCCCTTTTTGTTTTTTAAAGACAGAACTTGGTGCAAAGGCTTTGGGTCTTGTCCAATCGCTAAGTTACCCAGACTGGACTCAAATCTGTGGTCCTCCTGTCTCAGCCTCTAGGTGCTGGGTTATTACCACACCCAGCTTCACCTTTTTATTTAGTCAAATGGCATATCACGTGAATACTGGAATGTCTTAATTTGTCTGCATAGTATTACAAAGTGGAGAAAACTTAATTTCCTGATATGCTCTAGCCAAAGCTCAAACTACTCAATTCACTTTTACAGAAGGAAATGTAACTAGGATAAGAGTAGAAACTTACAGCCTTGATTAAAAGATAATATAACATTTCATTCTCCTTGTGTTATCCATTAGGAAAGAAACCTGGTATTTTTCAGAGCCAGTCTGTTTTTCTCTGCTTTTCATAACCCCTCCTCCCAAAAAACACTATAGTATATGAATGCAAAGATAAATGTCTTCTCAAATTAAAAGTAAAGTTATAATTGTAAGGAAGTTCTCTAACACAGACACCTGCCTGCCTGACTATATTCAGTGTATCAATACAATGGTTTTAATTTTTCTATCCCATGAATCCAAAATTGTTGGACAAAGAAAAAACCCCAAATACCTTTTCAATAACCTGAAGAAGAGAATTCCATTCCAGGTCCTCCTGAAAGAAGAGAGTTAAAAATCAATGTATTAGAAAGAACAGTAAAACTTAAAATGTAAACACATACTCAATATAATACAAAACTTAATTTAGCTAATCAAACTCACCTTTTTATTAACAACCTTTTGCCGTCGTTATCACTGAACATCTACATAGAACTTCCCAGATCACAGTCAAGAATACATTGCATCTTTAAATTGCTATTTATAGTCAAACAGTCACACAAAACAATCCCCATGATGCACTTATCCTCTCAACTAGCATTAAAATAAATTTAAAAGATACCTAACAGTCATACCTTGGTTAGATCATCCAGGACATCTTTTCTCTCCATGTCACCATCACAGCAACGGAGGGCGCTATACAAAATGTCCACCAGCAAATCCGCGTACTTCCTCTGATCTTCATTTAGCAAACCTACCAGTTTTCTGTACAAAAACTGCACTGCAGGATTGTTTTGTATGAGTTTGGTTATTTCAAGTGGTTTGGCTTTAACAATACTCTCTTTTTCATCACCAAGGAGCATTTTAAATACTTGGCTTGACGAGAAAGAGTCAAGCAGAAGAGAAAGAAACCTTAGATGTGGCTCTGACATTTGTTCATTGACGTACTTAATACTCATCTCTGCGAGTTTACAGACTAAGTCTTCCAAAGGTTTTTTCCGCAGAGGTGACACAAGACTGGAAGAATCGAGATGGAGAGAAGGTTCAGTCGTGGATTCGGAGCCTTCGTTGTTCTCCCCTTCTGAAGATACACATTGTTCATTCTCTTTATTATCTTCAGGCGTCTCATCAGCGAATCTAACCTTACTAGTTTTTTTTTTATTTGACTTCAATGAGCTCTTTGGCTTCTGGAGAACCTGTAATAAGTTAGATACACCCAAAACAGATTTAACATCAGCTTCTTGCTCATTGATTTTCTTGACACAGATCTCTGACAATCTTTTCCAAAAACTGAGCAGTACATTCTCCAAGTTATGAGTGGTTTTGCCATCTTTTTCCACATCTGCCTTGTCTTCCCAAGCGCTTAAAGTTTCTGCTAAATGGTTAAATAGTTGCCCGTGTGGCAATCCCGGTTCCTTAAGAACTGCATCAATAAAAGGGATCAGCTGAAAGAGAAGGTAAAAAATATATAAGTTGTTTTCAAGAGAAGTAAATTTTAAACACAATTCAAAGATCATTTTTCAAAAAAGCATATTGATTTCATCACATTCCACCTGAATTACTTTCTTATGATATAACTGATCATGATCGGGTTTTTCTTTGTATTTTTATGGTAATTCAAATTTTTCGCTTTTTTGCCTTAATCAGAGGCATATTTAAGATATGAGACTATAACCACTATGAAAAAACACTTAGGGCCCACAGAATTTAGAACCCTTTTTCTTAAAATAAAAAGATAAGTTAATTATCTAACACAACTACTAAAGTCTGAGCTTCTATAATCTCATTAACTTTCTACCATAAAGAACTATATTCCAGAATCTGGTCTCATCACTGAATCTAAAAGCCAAGCCCAACTATGCACAAAGAGATAAATAAATTCAAGTATTTATTAATAACAAGATGATTACTGCATGATTTAAACTTAATACTCCCATATTTAAACTTAAGCTCCCATATAGCATCCTCCAAAATCTGTTTTGTGCTGCATCTCTCTAAAACAGCTTCTAAATCCAAATACCAGATATATTTAATCAGCCTAATGCTGACCTCAGCCATTACGATACTACACTAGCAACTGACAGTACAGAATTTTTACTAATTATTCAATGGGTAAATTACAATAATGAAGTCTTTACATGAAAGGCTAATGACTAAAAAAGCTGTAAGATATAATTATTCTTTATAGTCAGTGGGCAAAGGCACTGCTGATTTTCATGGTATAAGTACCTGGTCATTGACGAGCATCTGTTCAATCTCTTGTTCACCTAAGTTTTGCTGCATTATGAAACGTAAACATTCAAAAAAAGCAGATATTACTGCTGAGGACTCTGTAAAGCTGGTTTTGATTCTCTCTGTTGACAGCCTATGAAATAATAAATAATTATGGACTACTCTTTCACGAATAACTTAAAATCACCAAAATGAAGACATTGAAAAGGCATCAAAAGAAGAGGTCAAAGGAAGATATCAAAAGATCTTTTAAAAATAAAACTCTTAAACTAAAAACTAAGAACAACCAAAATAGATGCAACCAATGAGAATATAAGCCTGAAAAATTATGAAAAGAAGAAATCTCCAAAAAAATATTAATTTTCTGCACATGAATCAATCCACCTACAAATTTGAAAGACAGGACTTAAAGGAGAAATGTTGTAGTTTAAAACAGTAATCATTAATAAAATTATATTTGTATTAATTTCAACAAATGCAGTGAAACAATTTTTAGCAAACTTTAAAAAATCTTACTGGATCATTTTCTGCATTTGGACATTTTCATTTACCAACATTTATGAGCTTTACATCTAACTTTATGCTAGGTACTACCACAGAAGGCTCAGAACTATTCAAAGCAAAAATTCTGAGCTGGAGCCTATAAATCCCAGCTACTCGGGAGGCTAAGGCAGGAAGATCATTTGAACCCAAGAATTCAAGTCTAGTCTGGAAAACATAGTGAGACCAAGAAAGAAATAACAGAGAGAGAGGGGAGAGGGATGGAGAAGAGAGGGACAGAGGGAGAGAGTGAGCAAGGAAGGGAAGGAAGGAAAAGAAATCCAACTGTACATCTCTAAAATCTCAGTAGTGTTTAATAACCAGCAAAATAACCTGGAGAAATTAAAATAAGAAAGAAAATAATGAGCATGGCCAGGCAAGGTGGTACACGCCGATAATCCCAGCACTCAGGAGGCTGAGGCAGGAGGATCGCTGTGAGTTCGAGACCAGCCTGGGCTTACACAGTGAGTTCCAGATTATTCTCAACTATGTAGTGAGACCCTGCCTAAAAAAAAAAAAGAAAGAAAAGAGAAGAGAAGAATGAAAATAACATAATATCTTTTGCTTTGAAAACTGAGAATTAAATTCCTTACCCTGCAACCAGAGAGGTGAGGAAATTTTTGAAGAAATCCAGCTTTGGATCTGTAACGGACTGAGGAAGCTTGCTAATAAACGGCAGAAGATAAGGATATATGACAGTAGCTAAGCCCCTGCCACCTTCACGAATCACAGTTGACAGCTTAGGAAACACGCTTTTTTTTGCATTTACATGAAGCCAACAGTCCTAACCAAAGAAAAGATTACAACAGTAATAAAAGATCATGAATATACTTCCCCAGTTACAAGACTCAAAAATATATGGGCTCTCAACAATAAAAATCAAGAGGGCCAGGGATTTAGCTCAGTGGTTCCGCTGCGTGCTTTGCTAGTACAAGGTCCCGAGTTTGATCGCCAGTACCAAAAATTAAAATAAAATAAATAAAAATCAAGTGGTTTACCTAAAAAGGCTAAAATCTCTCACCACCGTTAAAATACATGTATGCATTACACATATTAATCACATATTCCATAAACTTATAAGACAATACTGACCAGAAATATTTATTTAATGTAAAGGACTTGCTTCTGTGGTACCGGGGATAGAACTCAGGACCTTTCACTTGCAAGGCGGGTGTGGTGCCACTGAGCTCAGTCCTCGGCCCTAAAGAACTTCTATAAAAGCTGCTTTCTTAAAAAGACATAGCATCAAAATGTCTGTACTTTCTTTTATATATGATTCAGATATGCTGATGGCAATAGGACATAAACAGCAAGTAAAATAAAAACTCATTTTATACTCAGTTTAAGATTTGTATCAAATTTATATTTAAATATTTTATCCCAGGGCCAGGGATTTAGCTCAGTGGTTCCACCATCTGCCTTTCAAGCGAAGGGACCCAAGCTCAATCCCCGGTACCAAAAGAATAAATAAATATTTTATCCCCTGGAAAAACACTTTCCAGTAAGTTTTAGAAATAATAATCAGATCATGTCTGAGGGTTCTAAAACATAAGTAGGAAGACAAGTATTCCCACATGTATCAAACGTGCCCCTCTGACCCACCTCAACTGTCGTGAGTGTATAGAGTACAGCTTCCCACAGAGCGGGGCAGACAATGGGGTCGCTGTCATCAATGCTAAGCAGAACAGATGGGCTCACTTTGGAAGCTTCCTCTTTCATCACCTGTGGAATGCGCTGGCACAGAGCAGAAACTAACTCAAAATATGCTGAGCGGATCTAAAAAATGAAACAGAAAGCCGAATTAAATTAAAAGCTAGTAAACGTTAAGATTTATTTATGGTAGGGGTAGATAAGATTATTTACAATAACCCCCCAATGATACAACTACAAGAGCTATAAAAATAGTCTGAAATCTTCTTAAGAATATAGTAAATGGTTGAAAGACATTAGGATCAATCATGAGGAATGACCAAGGCAAAAGTGCAGCCAGAAGGAATTAATTTAAATTTTTCTTTGGCTGAAGCACACAAATCCTTTTCAGTAGCGGGACACTTCCTCTGGGGTCTCCAAACCAGTCAAACAAATTTAAAAGAAGACAGCATGAGTCACAATCAGCAGAAACAAAAGCAAGCATATAAATATGAGACTTTAAATCTTAGAAATTATACTCACAAACTCCATGACAGCGCTTACTATATTTAAATAAACAAAAGTTTAAAGAAATCTGCAGGAAAAAGAACCCTAGCAAAAGCATAGAAGATGTGAAAAAGAATCAAGCATAATTCCTAAATTAAAAACAAATTAAATTTAAAACTCAATTCATAGTTTCTATGGTCTAAATGTGTTCATTTAAAACTAGTGTATTTATATTGAACCTTAAGTGCCAACGGGATACTGTACTTTTTAGAGGGGAGCCATTTGCAAGAGGTGATTAAGTGTTCCACCCTCATGAAAGGGATTAGTGACTACAAAAAGGAATAAATCTGCCCTTTCTTCCCTTTTCCACCAAGTGAAGACGCAAGAAGACACCATCCAGAGCAGGCAAAGCAAGCCCTCACCAGTCGTCACTGACTCTGCGGGAGCCTTGATCTTGGACTTCCCAGGTTCCAGAACTATGAGAAATAAATTCCTAATATTTAAAAATTATTCAGTCTAAGGCATTTTGTTATAATAGCATAAATGGATTGAAACAAGCAAATTAGATAGAGTTAAAGAGAAAATCCATGAACTGGAAGATAAAGCAAAAGAGATCATCCACAGAGCAACATAGAGACAAACAGATGGAAAACATCAAAGACAGCATAAAACAGAGCAAGAAGATTTAAAATATATTTAACCAAAATCCTAAAGGAAGAAAAGAGAAAGAGGCAAAGAAAATACCTGGCGAAAACAGCTTAGAATTTTACAGAGTCAATCCACAGACTCAAGCCCAACAAATCTCAAGAGATATAAGGGATACACAAAAGGAAGTCCACACCAAGACACCTGGGAGTACAACTACAAAAACACAGTAGATCTTTTAAAAGTAGCCAGGTAAAAAGCAAAGTACCATCCAAGGAAAGAGAGTCGGTCAACTACTTTTTAGCAGCAGAACACAGCAACAATTTAAATCCAAAACAGTGGAACAACGCCCACAACACAAAAGTAATGTCAACATGTAAATCCATACTGTGTATGGGCAAAAATATCTTTCAAGAATGAGAGTAAAGTTGGGTGTGGTGATGCATGCCTATAATCCCAGCACTTGGGAGGCTGAGGCAGGAGGATCACAGCAAATTCAAGGCCCGCCTGAGACACACAGCAAGAACCTGTCTTAAAAAAAGGAAAAGGAATGAGAAAATTTTCCATGTTCAAATGGGTAGAGGAACTAAGGAGGGAGGCAGAGGAAAAGAAGGAAGGGGAAAGAAAAGAAAAGAAGGAAAAAAGGAAACAAAACATTTGTAAACAAGGAGGGGAAGAGGGGTTGAAGGAAGGGTAAAGGAATGGAATTTAAAAAAGAAAAAAGAAAAAAGAATCGAGAGCCTGGCACGGTGGTACACGCCTGTAATCCTAGGAGGATCGCTGTGAGTTCGAGACCAGCCTGGGCTACATAGTGAGTTCCTGGTCAGTCTCAACTACATAGTGAGACCCTGTGTCAAAAAAAGAAACAAACAAAACAACAAGAACAAGAACAACAAAAGAATCAAGATATATCACGTAATCAAATACATTGAGACCCTGCCTCAAAAAAAGAAACAAACAAAACAACAAGAACAAGAACAACAAAAGAATCAAGATATATCACGTATAGGCACAAATTTCCTATGACGAATGTGGTCATTATGTATGTCTAAAATGTACCAACAATAAATTAAAAAAAAAAGAATCAAAATAAAATATTTTATAAACACAAAACAAAAAAAAATGATACAAAGCAAATGTAGGGCAAATATAAATGAAGATTTACAAGAAAGAAAATGTTCTGTGAGATTTCAAAACATACATATATAACCCTCCAAAATACTGTATTGATGTATAAAGCAGTATGAAATCAAAGACATCGGTTTTCAAATCACATAAGTTTTTTTTGGTATTAGGGAACAAACTCAGGTCCTTGTGTTGCAAGGCAGGCGGCGGAACCACTAAATCCCCGGCCCTACATGACATTTAAAAGGCAGCAAATCTTTGTGTATTAAAGACAAGTCTAAAAAACTGTATGTTCACATAACCATATCAGAAGAAACAACCAAGAAAAGTCCAGCATTCATTCATGATAGAAATACTCAGCAAACTAAGAACAAAAGAAAATGTTTAAACTTTAAAAAGTCTACAGTGAATACCATACTTAATAATGAAAGTCTAGGACTATTTCCATTTGTTAGGAACAAGAAAAACATGTCTGCTACCACTCCTCCTTCTAATAGAGCCCTGGAGAGCATATTTAATACAAAGAAACAAGAAAAATACTTGGAATGGAAGCCAAATAACTATAATAAAACAATATAACAAACTACTAGAACAGGAGTCTATGAGTTACTGAATATAAAATTAACATGAAGAGTATAGCAATTCTATGCACTAGTAGAAACAAAATAGAAAATGTAATTAAATAGTTCAGGGCCTGGGATTTAGTGCAGTGGCAATACACCTGCCTCATAAGCATAGGTCCTGAGTTCAATCCCCGGTACAGAGAAGAAAAAAAGAAATTCACTTCACATTAGCAATAAAAACCCTAAAGACATATTCACTATGAAAATAATATAAAGCATTATTCCAGAATGCAAAGGATGTAAAATAGAAGAAAGAATTCTGAAAGTGTACTTTCCTAGCTGAGGTCAAACAAGATGATAGATGTTTTGTCTTTTTATTTTAGCTCTCATTCTACAGTAAGTATCCCTTACACAGACTACTTACTGCATTTTTCAAAATTCTTGGCAGTCTTGGTTGGTGATTTTCGAGTGTTGAGCAGCCTCTGTGTTGTGCTATAGTGCTGTCTATTGTACATAAGTGCAAGAAGGCTGCAATGTTCCCAAGTACGTGTTAGATAAGCTTCATTCAGGCACGAGCTCCAGGATTTCTGGCATGAGTTCAATGTTAATGCCTCAAGAATATATATATATATTAAGTAAGACGTCTTCATATACGCACAAAGCAAGGTTAAGCACTGATCTACTGAAAAACATGTGACCAGAGGCTCACAGAAACTGGATTTCCCCCAGGAGCAACATTTGAGTGTTCACTGATTCGGTGTCTAGGCTGAAGGCATAGAACAACACAACCTATATACACTAGAAATATTAGAATAATCAGCCACAGGAAGGTGGAAAAGGAACTGGAGATGGGGACAAAAGAAAATAAGTATAAAAAGGCTTGAGAACATCAACAATTTTCAGTGCCATGAACAAAAGAATATGACACTTTAACTCTGAACCTGATACCGAAACTAAACACAAGAGTGAAAATTGAGAGTTCAGAGGGTGGCTCAGGGGCAGAGTGAGCGCATACTTAGCATACGCGAAGATGAGCGTCATGATGAAGATAAAGAGGAAGCTGAAGGAGGACGAGGGGGAGGATAAGGAAAAGAAACAGAATGACTCTAGCAAGAGACGATTCGGTTCCCAATGACCTACTTCAACAATGTGCTTACAAATTTGTAAATATGAACAATAAACACAATCTAATAAGATCAGTGGGACAAATTTGAAAAATGCTTTAAGGTATTTTAAGCATAAACATAGATTACCTGAGGTACACTGTGTTTTCCATACTTCCAAAATTTATTCTGTGATAACAGAGATTTAAATTTCTCCTCCAGAGAATCAAGCTCATTATCAGGTAAAAGGCAAAGCAATTTCTTTAATGCCAATAAGGAACAAGTTACAACTCGATAGAATTTAGCTTCTCTTTCTTCCTCTGGAACAGTTCTTGATTTGTAAAGAAAATAAAAGTACTGAGAATAAAGAAAACTATGGAGAATGCTTCAATTTTTTAAAAATTGCAGTAAAAGCCACAGTGCCCTTAATCCCCTCCAAACACTCCCACTCATTTAGAACACACTACATCATTCTTGCACTTTCTGAAGCCGTTCTGGAAGTCTTCTTCCATGAGTGCCATTTTTTTTTCCTTCATTGAGTGTCTTTATGAGGTATGATCAGAAATACAGTGAATGCTGCTAGCAAGCCACTCAACAAAAAAGCAGGCTCACAAAATATTAGCTTGTGTCCTCAACCACACTACTCACTGGATCTGGCACCACGCAACTTCTGGCTCCTCCCCAAAGTCAAATGACCATGGAAGGTAAACATTTTGAATGGATTCAGGACATCACGGCAACCAAAACAGCACAACTACAAACAATCCTGAAGGAGGACTTCTGAACTACTTCAGAAAGTGGCAAGAATGATAACGTATTTGAAGTGAGGAAGAATATTTTGAAAGGGTCAAGGGAAATATTTTTTACTGGAATAAAATTTTTAAGCATCATATTTTTCAATCACATATCATACTTTAAATGTTCTAACGAAACGTCTACCACTTGCTTTATTTTCATCTTCTACTCCCCCATGTCAAACCCCCTCAAAATACAAATACACACAGAATTTTAACAACATATTTTGCTGCTAATATGACATGTAATTAGAGAAAAACCATGGCTTGAAATAAGTGACCAAGTGCATATTCTCAGAAGTATATCTAGACATCTCTGACTACTTTCCCTTATGGATCCCTAAAAGTTTAATTAGAAGATAATAGTAAACAAAATACTTTAGCAGGGCATGCCTATAATCTCAGAACTCAGAAGAATAAGGCAGGAAGATTACCATGAGCTTGAGGCCAGCTTGGGCAAAACAATGCGTTCAGAGCCAGCTTGAATTACATAAGGAGACCCTGACTCAAAAAAAACAAAAACAAAAACAAAAACAAAAAACAGAACTATTTACACTTTTTCTCAGCCATTTTGCACCATACCTTCACACAGTCCCTACTACTGCTGCTAAAAGATAACTGTGGGGAAAAAAATTTAAAACCCTCTCAAACAGAACCAATGAGCAGCTTCCAAAAAATTCTACACAAATAACAAGATAACTTGCAAGTAAAAGCACTAAAGAAGCACGTAGCGCATATTGTGGTATTATATTGTTATTTTCAACTCTATTTATGTATGTATGTATGTATGTATGTATGTACGTATGTATGTATGTATTTTTGGTAGCAAGGATCAAACAGGGGAACTTATGCTTGGGAGGCAGGCCATGGAATCACTGAGCTAAATCCCTGGGCCTCAACGCTATTTCAAATTTGTTCTTCATAGAGAATGTCACACGGAAATAATATCTGGGTACCTATGGTGAAACAAAAATCCTTAACTTCAGTTACACAGAAACAACGTAACTTACTGTGGGTCACTAAGTGTGTTGGGTGTTTCTTTTAGAAGATGATCCTGAAGCACCTAGATAAGAAAACAAATACTGAATTCTTCAGATTTTATTGAATTTTTACTGAATAGTGAGCCAAGCACAGTTAAGTACAATTCATTTTTAAGAATCCCCTTAAACTAAATATTACCTCACAGCAAATTCAAGTAGCCAAACTGAAAGGTGTAAATTTTACCCATTTTTCTTCTCTTGTCAGTCTCCAAGTTATTGGGCTATTGTTAGGATAAGATGGACAAGGCTTTTCTTCCCCGACATGTCCAGTTCCCATTAAGAGAAAATTTCCACTAAATACATTTGGCCACTGATGTCTGTTGTTCTTCCTTTTGTTTTGTTTTGTTTTGTTTTGTTTGTTGTTGTTTCTTTTTTGAGACGGTCTATGTAGTTGAGACTGACCTGGAACTCACTATGTAGCCCAGGTTGGTCTTGCACTCACAGAGATCCTCCTGCCTCAGCCTCCCAAGTGTTGGGACTACAGGCATGCACCACCACGCCCAACATACCCAGCTCTTCCTTTCTTTTTTTCTTTCCTTTCTTTCTCTGAGACAAAGTCTCACAGCATAGTTCAGGCTGGCCTTGAACTCACTATGTAGCCCCGGCTGGTGCTATGAGTTTCTTTATTTAAATGCACCCAGTGGCGCAGTGAAATACTGTGACTTTTAAATCTGACAAAGAAATCATATCTGCTTTCCTCTCCTTCTCTGAGAGCCTCCCCGCCCACTGACAACACATGGTATGACATTTTTATCTTGCCTTTTCTAATGCCTCTATAATAAATTGGTTTTGAACTTGAGAATGGTCAAACTCGATCATCTATAAGAACCGTGCCACAAAAAAACTAAAGTGAAAATAATCTTCATGTTCAGTGATCAAGTCATCCATGCGTAAGAATTTTAACAGGAACATGAGCAGACGAATTAGCATCGGATCATACTCTGTCCAATCACACTTCAACATGGTTGTGCATGCTTCAATCACACCTATTCAATGAAGGCCCCCACGAAAATCAAAACGGCCAGGGTTCAGAGCACTTCTGGACAGATGAACGCATGGAGGTGTGTAGGGAGGCAAAGAAACCATCCACACGCCAGGAGGGTGGTACAGTGACAAACTCAGGACCCTTCAGACTTTGCCCTATGGAATTATCTTTATCAGGATGATTATCCGTATCGCTTTAAATAGCCTCTGTAATAAACTGGTAAATATAGGAGCATTTTCCTGAGTTCTGTAAGCCAAACACGTTAAATAATCAAACCTGAGGAGGGAGTTGCAGGAACTCCAATTTGTACCCAATCAATTAGAAGTTTCCGAGGCTCAGACTTGAGACTGGGTCTGAAGATAGGGCAGCCTCAGGGATTGAACCCTCAACCTATGGAATCTGACACGATCTCCAAGTAGAGAACATTAAAGTTGAATTAAATTAGAGAGCACTCAGCTATGGAGGAGAAACCTCTACACGCTGAGATTACAGAAATCTGTGTTGACAGAACAAAACAGTTTTCCCCCTAATACATCTACAGGGACAGGTAAAAGAACTACTATTATAACATGGTAAGGAAAAAAAATTTAAAAATGGATCCAAAAACTTACACTGGTAATTTCATCCTTACAAAACGCTATAGCTTCAGGCTGCTTGCTTGGAGGGAAGGCTGCTTCAAATGCATCTTTCGCAGCACACGCAGCTGGTGTGTACGTATCACACTGAGCCATGAGCCAATAACCCATTAAACTTCTTAAATACGGAGCCAAGTGTTTCTTTACTTTAAGGATAAGTTTTTCAAAAGCTTGCTGAGTGGCTTCTCGAACCCGGCGATCGTGATCCTGTTTGAATATAAATATGATTTACAAACACAGAAGTTTTTAGATGTGCTACAAAGACCCATTCTTAAGAATTAACCTATAAACCATGTGTGGTGGCACACGCCTGTAATCCCGACACTCGGGAGGCTGAGGCAGGAGGATCACTGTGAGTTCAAGACCAGCCTGGGCTACATAGTGAGTTCCAGGTCATTCTCAACTACACAGTGAGACCGTGTCTCAAAAAACCCAAAAAAAACAACAACAAAAAAATTAACCTATAGGCCTGGGGATTTAGCTCAGTGGCACTATGCCTGCCTCTCAAACACAAGGTCCTAAATTCAATCCACAGCACCAAAAAAAAAAAAAAAAAAAAATTACTGCACTACCCTAAAATCAATTTTTAAAAGTCTGGGGCATAGTTCAGGGATAGAGTACATGCTTTTGCACATGCAAGACTCTGGATTCAGGGCTGGGGATTTAGCTAAGCAGTTCAGTGGTCTGCCTCGCAAGAGCAAGGGCCCGAGTTCGATCCCTGGTACCCCCCCGCAAAAAAAAGACTCTGGATTCAACCTCAGTACAAAAAAAATAAATAAATAAAGTTTTGAAATACTGAGAATTTGGGGTTTTTTTTTGGGGGGGGGTTAAAATCAGAAATCAATTCTTCCTTTTGCCCCTTTCCCAATGCTATTATGACTATATTCAATATATGTTCAGCTGGGTGGAGGCAGGGACAAAATAAAAAGACAAGGTCAAGCCTGGATTTTAAGTAATTAAGCAATTCATTCTCATTTTCTGCAACAAATTCTAGTAGTCTAATTTCTTAAAATACATATTCTATATGAACATGGGTGAGCATATATCACTGTGGTATGATTCTTTTAATTCTTTTGGAAAGATACCCTGCAAAGGGATGGCTAAATCAAACGGGACCTCTAATCATAGTTTTCTGAGGTATCTTCATACTGATTTCTACAGTGGTTGTACCAGTCTACACTCCCACCAACAAAACAACTGACACTCATTCACTGGTTAACATTATAAAAAAAAAAGAAACACTACTTCCCCTACAGATAGATAGCAGTGATTGACATTCTAAATAAAAAATTACTTATATATAACTTGTTTTCCCATTTGATCGCCATTTAATCAATATTATTACATGGGTGACTATTCTTATCATAATCTTATTGGTTGGTTGTGGTTTTGCCCCATCTCATGCCCACCTTGTAATTTTCCATTGGGTCTCCTAGTTTTGTCCCTCTTTGTACCAGCCTCACCACAAGGCTTTGCTGTACAAAACATCTTTAAAACACGGGGTGGGTGGGCAACCCACTTTCCAGTCCCCCTTCTGTCTGTCTTAAACAAAAGCTATCTTTTTCTCAATAAATTTTCCAACTCTTAACCTCTGTTTTTCCTAAAATTCATACTTTGATTTAAAAAAAAAAACAAACTCATGTTTCAGGTATCTAATAGGTTTGAGAGTTACTTCTATTCCCTCTATATCATTTATGTACACTCATGTTCATAGCAGCAGTTTTTAATAGCTAAAATTTGGAAGCATCCCAATTGCCTGTCAACTGGACTGGATAAAGAAAATGTGTTTTTTGTTTTGCTTTTTTTTATAAAATGGAATACAACTCAGCCATAAAGAGAAACTAGAGACGTAGCTAAATTGATGTACTTTGAGGCTATACTCAAGTGAAATAGGACACACATGTGTAAATACCATAGCGTTTCTCTGGTGTGAGAAACTGAAAGTGTAAATAAGGATCAAAATGTATACTAGATAATGTGAAATAGGAAGAAAAGGTCCAATGGGGAAGGGGGAGGGGAAGTGTGAGAGTAGGGGAAAGGAAAGATTTGAATAAATATGAGAAAAGGAAAAAATGGAAACAAAGTCTTTGTAAATCAGGAGGGGTGAAGGTTTGAAGGGAGGGCATGGGAATGGGGAAGAACCAAGATATATTATGAAAGGTACAAATTCCCATTAATGAATGTCAGAGTACTGTATATCTAAACCATACCAATAAAAATAATGAAAAAAATAAATAAAATGGAATGAGGGTTTTTGAGTTAACTTTATAGTTGAATGGTATGTTAATGTTTACATGCAATACAGGAAGTGAGGATAAGTTTTTGAGTTGGAGAGGACAAGGAAGAAGGGGAGGGAAAGGGGAAATAAAAAAGAACTGGATGTATTATGTACATGTACCAACTCCCCAGGATGAACGTAGCCACCATGAACTTTATAAAGTGAAAAAATACATATTCTGCATATATTCTTTACAATCCAACACAAACCAAACTGCATAAGAATGTTGAAATAACATTTTATAACCCTCAACTAAAATCAATCACTTAAACTTGATAGTCCCCATGATTTCAACAAAAAATATGCAATTGTAATAAACTAGTAAAGTCTTATACTTACAAGTGAAATTTTGCAGAAAATTCTTGGCCAATATGGAAGAACTCCTTTTACAATTTCTGTTTCTCTCTCTGTACACATGGTTCCAAATTCCTGCATAGCCTAAAAGTAAATTATTAATATCATTAAGGCTAGCTATAATTTTGGTTATGAGCTGTATTTATTGTATTTGAGAAGCTTACTCTATTTTATTTAATGAGAGAATACATTATTTATGTTTTGTGCCATACAGGATTAACATGTACTCCTTCTAAAGTTTTTTAAAAAACTATATGTATACAAAGAAAAGAAAACATCCAAAATTACAGGATTGCTAGGTGTAGTGGTGCATGCCTGTAATCCCAGCACTAAGGAGGCTGAGGCAGAACCGCTGTGAGTAAAAAGCTAGGCTGAATTACATACGGTAGTGAGTTCAAGACTAGCCTGAAATATAGTGAGACTGTGTCTCCAAAATCCACAAATGAATAATTAATAATTAAATTACAGGATCAAGGTGAGCATGATGGCACTCATCTCTAGTCCCAGCTTCTTGGGAGGCTGATGTAAGAGTATCACCAGAGCTCAGAAGTTCCACACCGAACCAGGCAATACAGGTGGCAATTTCTTTTTTTTTTTTTGGTACCGGGGATCAAACTCGGGTCTTTGCACTTGCAAGGAAGGCGGCAGAACCACTGAGCTAAATAAATCTCTGGCCCTTGAACCAGGCAATACAACATGGCCCCAGATCAAAAATTACATTCCCTAATGAGAAAAACTGTACAAACTTCCAAAGTGGTTCAAAAAGTCTCAGGCAAAGCTTAAGTCTATGTCACAGAAACAGTGCAACTGCAAAAGAATTAACAATAAGCCATTGGCCATTTTTCTTTATATTACATATGCTAATGTCACTTTTAACAGAAAGGTATTCTTTTTTTTCCCCCAGTACTGAGGATCAAACTCAGGACCTTGCACTTGCAAGGAAAGCATGACACCACAAAGCTAAATCCCTGGCCCCAGAAAAGTATTCTAGATCATTTTTATGAAAATATGGAAACTTACTTTTAATTTCGTGGTGACATCTTTCTTAGACAGTTTCCGCAGCACCATTCGGAAATCAGAATCTACAAGACTGTCAATTTCTTCAGCTCCTTGAATAGCAGGAACATAGCCTAGGTCACTTTGAGTTGTTCCAAAGCCAATAAATCCAGGTACTGTTCCTTTTTCTTTGGCAAGTAGTTCTGCAGCTCGACCACTATTTGAAGGCTAAGAAAATAGAAAAAAAAGAAGTCAGAGTCCAAAAAAGTCCACAATTTAATTTTGCAATTCCTTGTCAATTCTTATGATCATAACAAACTTTAAGATTTTTCCTAGGCTAAAACTTCATCTATTGCAATATTCCCCAAAGGAGAACATTCCTGTCATCAATAGCCTATCAATAATGCTCCTAAGATAGGGCCAGGGATTTAGCTCAGTGGTGCCCCTGCCTGCCTCTCAAGCACAAGGTCCCGAGATCATTTTCCCGTACCAAAATAATAATAATAATGTTCCTAGGATATTTTTTCAGGTTTCCAATACATTAGAATAATGTTTTTTAAAACTGTGGATACAACCCCTTTGTGTCTCATGATACCAATATAATAGGCAGTCGAGAAGAAATAGAATAAAGATGTAAAAAACAGAATGTGTCACATATGATAAGATTTTCATAAATACCACTAGTAAAAAAATTTTATTTCTGACTTTCCTGTAAATAGTATTTATATATACATATGTGTATTGTATGTGTACTGCGTGATCATGCAAAATTAATGAGGCTGACCTTTTCACTCATTCAATACTTATTAAGAAATCACCATGTGACAGAGCTAATGACTGCTATTTCCAGACTCTGAGTTCCTCAAGAGCAGATGCTTTCATTTCAACATACTCAAAACCTAGCCTAGGGCCGGGGATTTAGCTCAGCCAGGGCAAGGTCCTAAGGTTCTGAGGTTTGTTCTCCAGTGGCAGGGGCACCACCTAACCTCTTTGAGCTAAAATTACATCATTATGGACACAACAATCAACACAGTGGTCAAGATATAAGCTAGACTACTCTTTTGTTTTGAACCATAGTCAGAGGTTTAACAATACACTACACAGTTGTCTCCTGGTTGTAAAAGAGAGCTAGTTGTTACACATAAAGAAAATATTAGAATTATTGAAAGAAATTAACTTACTCTTTGTCATCTAAGGAGGAAATACCTTAGCTCAATAGTGGCAAACCTAAGGCACAGGTGTTATTGTATTTTTAAGACAAAAGATATGAATGTAGAGTTGTTTTTGGTTTTGTTTTTTTCTAAACTAAAGCCTCAGTATTCAGATTTAATTGCAGTGTTGGTACCCTTGGCACTTGGTTTCTAAAGGGTTTGCTATTAGTCCCTTAGTTCAACCGCCAAAATGACATTACAACTCATCCACACACATCTGTTATTTCCAAGGATACCTGCAAAAAGTTTTGCAAATATGTCATGCAATTGCTCAGGCACAGAAACTGTTTTTGGAAACTCATTCAACAAGGAATAACAAGGCCTGCTATATAAACTGAACAAGTGACTAGTAATAAAAAGATGGCCAGAATTACATTTTTCTTTCAAAATGTGCTAGTTAAGAGTAATTCTAAAAAAAGATCTCCATTTTAAAACTTCATTAAAATGAAGTAACACACACAAAAAATGAACTAACATTATTCAGTTTACCTTTCTCAGTCCTGGTACATAAATAAAAGAGCTCCAAAGGAAGTCGGTGAATTATAATACAATTCTGAAACCTAAATACAGCGATAGTAGGATGCAAGAATTTTATCTATAATCTGATTTGTAAAGTTTTATGAAATAGTAAAAAACTAATTACTACTAAAGAAATTAAGGCTGCATTCTGATTTCAAAATCCCCAAGCTGACAATAGTAACTCTAGGCAGAAGGTAACATGTTTCCTGTTTCCAAATTAAAAATAATGAAGTATTTTTAAATACACTAATTGTATCTTTTTTTTCAAAATCTACTTTGAGTTCAAAATACAGTTACAATTATGTTTTATTTGTTGGTGACTTATATCCACAGTTCAATAAAAATTAAAAACCCTGATTCTATTTTTGGCAGTTAATTCTTCATATATTATACCTACTTCTTTGCTCTTTATGCCTGGCTTCTATGGGTATTTGAGGTAGCAAGCCTGAGTCTACAGATGAAAGACCAAACTGGAGAATTAAAAAGATCTCTCACCACCTATCCTCATTTTTTCCTAATCTGATCTACTGCCACTCTTACCTTTCCTCCCACCTCTCTTCTCTCAATTTTGCTACCATCACGCATGGTCCGGTCCCAAAGTGAATCCACGGATCTCTGAATGCTATATGTATCTTTTTCTCTCCATCTGAAAACTTCTTTCCTCTTCAGTATCTGACAGACTTCTACTCGTCCTTCTAAGCACTCATGTCTGCAACACTTGTCTCCCTGAGATCACTGTTCTTTTCTGTTCTCTCATTCTCTCTGCTCATACTTGAATCAGAATCATTCAACAGAGCAGATATCTGTGTATCATCCCAAGCAGGACTCAAGTTTTCTGCTCAATAAATGCCACTCTCTGAAGTTCAAACCCCAGCTCTGCAACCTCCTCGCTTAGGAGAGTAAACTTCTCTAAATATCATTTCCAGCATCTTTTTTGTTTTGGTTTGGTTTCTGGTTTTTTTGAGACAGTGTCTCACTATGTAGTCCAGGTTGGCTTGGGACTTAGTGATCCTCCTGCCTCAGCCTCCATATCTTTAAAATGAGGTTGGAGTAACTCATTACTTGGACTATTGTCAATATTAAACATGAGTTTTTAAGCCACCATAATAATTAACTAAAGCAAGAATCATCACAGCGTGCTAAAACCATTAGCTGAAAGTTTGTGGGAGAATAGTATAGTCTCAGACTATCAGTCCACATATTATTTGTTAGTAGCCTGATTCTCCCAAGTTATATCATAAAAAACATCCCCAAAGGTGTGGAGGAGTGTTAACTGTCCAGGTCAAAAGGACCTAGGTGATAGCCAAATAGCATAAGCAGTGTAGGTGATCCCTGACTGGATGTCAAATACTTTTAAAATGAAATATTTTAAAGAATAAAAAGGAGATTATAGGGTGTTTTGGCGTATGCCTATAATCCCAGCACTTGGAAGGCTGAGCCAGGAGGATCACCAGGAGTTCAAGGCCAACCTGGGTGACATACTGAGTTCAAGGACAGCCTGAACTACAAAGTGAGCCCTGACTCAAAACAAGCAAACTATATATTATACACACACACACACAGAATTTACTAAAATGAGTACAGAAATGTGACTGCAAGACTGCATATTATATTCGAGTATGACACCTGAATTAGTTTCTGTATGTTTTAATTACTAGTGACTATGTAGAATAGTAGATGAATGATACTGTTTTTAGAAGATTAGATACATGATGATGTACTTAATAGCTGAATCCCAACTTCTCCCAGTTACATGTTTCAGCAAAATTCATAAATTTAGAGAGAAACAACTGTGACCAAATAGTAACAATTGGTGAATCCAGGAAAATATTATACAGTGTGTCATTCCAAAATTCTTGCAACTTTAGCTCATATTAAGAATTTTTCAAAAACCGGGCTGGAGATTTAGCTCAGTGGTACGGCCGCCTGCCTGCCTTGCAAACATAATGTCCTGAGTTCCATCCTCAGTACCAACAAACAAAAACAAAAACAAAAGTAACAAACTGAGCCCACAGGATCTCAGCTATTCCAAAGGTTGAGGCAGGAAGGCTGCAAGTTCAAGGCCAGCCTGGGCAACTCATTGAGATCTTGCCTCAAAGTTTTTTAAAAGGAGGCCTGGAGATATATATAGCTCAGGGTTTAAGCATTTGCCTACCATGGGGTCAATCTCCAGTACCAAAATAAATTAACTAATTGATCATTGAGGATTTTTACAAAACAAATCAAAGTATTAAATAAGAACGCAAGTAAAATATTTAGTGCAATATTTAAGGTAAGTTACTAGAAGTATTTATATTATCTTCTAAAGCATATTGACAGCTAAGAAAATGTGGTACTTAAATAACTAAAATTGTCTGAATCAGAAATAGGGAAAAAACATTCCCATAAAATTACACTGTGCTATAACAAACCAGCAACATAAGATACATATATACCATTATAGCACCCCTTAGCATAAAAGCAGCAGATAAATACCTGCCTTCAAATACAGCCTAGTGAACGGACACAGTAAGTTACATAGTAGGTTAGAAGTCATCAACACAGTGTAATAAAATAAAGTACAAATGGAGAACAAGAAATAGTGCGAACAGCTACAATTCGAAATGGGACGAGCACGGGAGACCACACAGAGGTGTGCAAGGCGAAATTTGGAGGCACCTAACAAGAGCATTGGGAGCGTGCCAAGCAAGGACAAGGCACAGTAAGATCGTTTTAGGGCTCTGGCCTTTATTTCGAGGAATGTAGATATTCACTCAGGTTTCTGAAGAAAATGAAGGACATGATCCGAGCTATCCTGCCTAACAAGCTCATGTCAACTTCTTCCCATCCAAGTCCTCCACCTCCCGGCCCCCCACCGCCCTCTCCCTCACCCTGGTAACCTTCCAGGAGAAGCTGACACTGAACCATCTGTTAATGAAAAGCGTGGGTATGTGCCTCGGTGGGCACAGCTCTGGCACGAAACATCTTTTCTCTCTCATTGTGCTCAAAGAACCCATCCTGCCCTCGGGGATGCACACACAACAAAGAGGTCACACTCAACACGGAAACACACGCCTCTCCCCGCCGTGCTCCGGACACACTCTGCTGAGCGCCGGCGAAGACCAGAGATGCGAGAAGACAACCCAGGTGGCCACGCCATCCCGCTCTCACCCTCAGATTTCCCTTGGTCCGTTGCTTGTTCTTCCCGCCCATGGTCTCCGCAGCGAACTCAGTTCGCAGGAACCAGGTTGACAGCCGCCGGGCCACACGTTCCGGCCCCCAGCGCCGGAAGGGAGCTCACTATAACTTCCTCCGGCCCGCCCCTTCCGTGGCCCGCCCCTTCCGTCGCGCGCCCGCCCTCCCTCCTGCCCCACACTTCCCTTCCCGCTTCCGGATGCAGCCTTGACCATCCATCGCATAAGGCGTCACAATTAAAGGCACGCCTACCACAGTGTCGTCATTTCTGGCCAATAGGAAGCCAAGCACGGGCCCTAACGTGCCAAATCCTTTACTGCTCTTTCAGAAACTGCGGTTCTTTGCCAAGAGGATTGGGCCTAGGCTTGAGCTCTACGTTTATTTTCTAACAAAGGTAGTGATACAGTCTTTGTGACCACGAATGTAGAAGTGTTGAATGGGGGGGGTTGAAGTTTTAAAGAAATGAAATCATTAAGCATCCTCTACGCGTTTGTTTAATAGATAGACCCTCGTTGGGGATATGTTCGGTGATAGAGCGCTTGCTTAGCATGCGCGAGGTCCTGGGTTTAATTCCCAGAACCCGGGGGGAGAAAAAGAAAGGCTCTCTGGTCCATCCGAGAACTACTAGGTCAGAGTCTGCATTTTAACAAGATTCCTATTCTTGTTCAAATTTGATACTAAACCGGGCACGGTGGTGCACGCTGGCAGACACTGCATTCGGGAGGATGAGGCGCAAGAATCACGAGTTCTAGGCCAGCCTGAATTACATAGTGAGACCGTTTTAAAAAATTTTTTTTTTTTGCTACCAGTTATTCTCTCTAAACTTCTCCCCATTTATTCTATATCAAAATTACGTGTTTTTTTTAAAAGATAATATGGCTAGTTCCATGAAAATTTAAAATGTGCATATCCTGTTGTAGCTTAGTGGCTCCGCCTCAGAATCACTCTAGAAAATCATAAACACGTTTGTAGCTGGCCATTTCTCAAGACTGTCATAACTCCATAATGATGGAATTCTGTGAGCTACTTCTCCTTTATCCCGGTAGCTTCCTTTTAAACTTCATCAACAGGGAAACTAGAGAAAGATTGAAAAACAAGAGGAGGGAGAAGGGCTCAGCTCTACTGGCATCAGCCCGGTAGCAGCCCCTCACCGTGGCAGCAACACTTTCTCTCGTCTCCATCTTTTGTCCAACAATCACGAAATTGACCTTACTGCACACCTCAAAGTATCAACCAGGAAGTGCTCTGAGAGTGCTTAGGGCCAGCTCCATCAGGCCCCTCCTCTTAGTGCCCTTCCTCAGAAGCTTGGGACCCGGTATCATGAGATTCCTTCTTTGAGATTCAGAGGACCAGCAAGACCTAAGCATCAATGAAATGAAATTTTCAAAGACGTTCTCCAGGTTTCTTAGTTCTGATTATCCCAACCTATTCTTTTCAGCAGCTGCTGCCTGTAGTGATGACCTTTTCGTTATCTCAGTATTCTCTTTCAGCTTCTAATCAACTCTTATTATTAAATGATTTCTCTTTAAATCACTAAAGCACACGCTCAAAGACTTAGGTTCAAAATTCCCATTCTAAGTACAAGAATAAATAAAATGATTTTTATTTTCCTTTGACCTTGTCTGAAAAATGCACACAAAGAGACACATTGCAGAATTCTCACGAATTTTTAATAGGAAGAAATTGTAAACTTAATTGGAGAGTAAATAAATAAATGGTTTGGGTCCAAATTATTTTCCAAAAGTCTTACTGTGTTGAAGGTTTGGTTTCCATTCATTGGAATTTAAAGGAACTGAATTGGTCATCCAGTGACAATTCATGGCTCATCAATGAGGTTACCAAGAGGTAGGGTTTAATGGAGAAAGCAGTTCACAGTCATGCCTTTCTCTGCTTCCTGTCATGAGGTGAGAAGCTTTCAGCCTCCATGCCTCTCTCGTGATGTTCTGCCCTGCAACAAGCCCACAGAAATGGAGCCAGCTGGCCATGGACTGAAACATCTGAAAACATGAACCAAAATGAACTTTTCTTCAAGTTAGATATGCATTTTCCCCTGGAAATGGAAAGCTGATTAATGTAGTATTCTTTAGGGGTTTTTTTGGTTTTGTTTTGGTACCAGAGATTGAACTCAGGACCTTGAGCTTGCGAGGCAGGCAGCGGCACCATTGAGCTAAATCCCTGGCCCCTCTTTAGGATTTTAAACAGAAGTATGACTGAAGTTCATCTCTACATACCTAGGAATAATTCTAAGACATATTCTTAAAAAGAAACTAATTATATGTACAGTAGGAAGCCTTTTGTATCTTCGATCTCCACAAAACAGTATTATATGTGTCTTGTATGGACCCATGCATATTATGTAAACACATTGAAAAAATCTGCTATCATACCAATCTGATAATTGTACTTACTCCTTATCAAAAGGGGTGCAAGGAAAGAGGCTGGGGTTAGGAGTTATAATCAAAGGAAATTAAGTCGTTTGTAAGGTTTTATTTTATTCAAGGAGAATACATTCACATATTAAATGTGTGATTAAACTCAAATGTTTTAAATAATTCTATCATGGCCACTTAAGTGGAATTTAACAGTATCACTGATAATGTGAGTGTCACATATTAAAAATGCTATGCAAACAAGAGATTATCATGTATTTCAGTAATCAGAAAGACTTCCTGTATGACAACTTGAGCCCAAAGCTTGGACAAACTAGAAAAAAAAATGAAAGGAAAAAATATTCAAAACTAGAACTAAAATGGAATAGAAGCAGTGAATCAAGAATTAGTATGGACTTTGGAAAGAGCAGACAAGAAACTGACTTCATTATAGAGCTGTCAGGAAAAATAACTTGAAGGAAAGATCAGGGTGATGCTCCATCCTTTTTTATTATTAGTTCCTAAAGTCTGCCTGTTTTTGCTTAAAAATATCACATAATTTCATTTTCTTCTATTGCAGGGACACTTCCTATCTTCCCTAACATTTGACACATCTCTCTCGATTCATTCCCTCAGTTACTTTGGGCCACACAAATCTCTCTTCAGTCTTCCTAGGGAACCATTCTATAACTGGTTTGAGCACTGGAAACAGTGTTGGTAATTTAACAATTCCTCATGCTTGTATTTTTTAGCAAGACTACCCTTTAAAGGAGAAGCCATTTTAAACCTCTGCAGTCTAAATAAACCCAATGCCTAAGTGAATGCTCACAAATTTGTTTTGATTTGTACAAGGTTTCAGAAATCAGAATTGTTCATATCAATACATTAGGTGATAATAAGGAAATGTTTCTGGACAGAAGAACATAAAAAATGTTTAGTTTTTGTCAAAATGCAAATTTTTTATGAAAAGAAATTTCAGTACTTTAAAGGTTAAGATTTGAAACTCACTGGGCATGGTGGCTTCCCCAGCACTGGGGAAACTGAGGCAGGAGGATCACCATGAGTCTGAGACCAGCCTGAGCTACATAGTGAGTTCCAGGTCAGTCTCAACTACACAGTGAGACTCTGTCTTCATCATTCGTGATTGCTATAATCTCAATTTTATAGATCAAGTTTTGCAACAGAATTATAGCCTCTAAGAAAACATTGTGAATGTCTTACAAAAAAAGTCTGATATTAAAATAATCTTACCCATCCAGGTAAGTTTCTGAGAGTAGAAATCAAACATGTAGCAAAATGAGAGAGAGAGAGAGAGAGAGAGAGAGAGAGAGAGAGAGAGAGAAGGAAAATATTCAAATATATTCTGCATTCTACTTTTCTTTGGTTATTAAACCTCTATACCAGAGGACATTTGAAAATCATGACATCCTATGGCATTCAAAAATAATTCACTTGTTTGAAATTCATGTGACATTCTCTGAATCCATCCACATAAAATAGTTTTCCTCTGGGCATGATGGTACATGACTGTAAACCCAGCCAGTATGGAGGCTGAGGCAGGAGGATCACATGTTTAAGGCTAGCTTGGACAACATAGCAACATCCTGTCTCAGCATATTGAAGAGAGGGGAGGTGAATAGAAAAAAAGAGAAATCAAGATACATCATGTACAGGTACAAATTCCCTCTGATGAATGAAATGTGACCATTATGTATATCTCAACTGTACCAATAAAATTAAAAATTTTTTTAAATTTTTAATTAAAAAAAGGGGCTGAAGCTGAGGATTTAGCTCAGCAGTGCCACCACCTGCCTCACAAGTGCAAGGTTCTGAGTTCAATCCCTGGTAAAACAAAAGAACAGGATAAATGCTATTTTACAATAAGATTCTTTGTAAAACAAAAACAAAATATTGTAAAATTATTTATGTATGTGTTTAAATTACACTGGAATAGAGAAAGGTTTCTCAATCAATGCTCCAAAGACAGAAAACTATAAAGAAATGCTTGATTATGCTGCTGCCTGCAAGGTCCTGATATTGATCCCCAGTTTAAAAAAAAAAAAAGGAATGATTGATTTAAATACACTAAATTAAAAGTGCTTTTTTTCTATAAAAAAACAAGTAGACAAACTTGGAAAATATTTGCAACATTTACTAACAGTTTATATGCTATCTATAAATTTTTTAAGGTGTCTATATAATTAAAATACAGGATAAAGTGACAATTGACAAAAGAAATGTAACTGACCAAATTATAACTGACTAAAATGTCAAATGTATCTGCCTAAAATTATTAACCTACACTAAGTCAATGAAGATAACCTTCAGCAATATTAGATGTCTTCATCTATTACATTGGTAAAACAATAATCAATGGTAATAATTATCTACAGCGAAGAAAATCTCAGAAGCAATTCAATTCTAATTTCTCAACCTTTCAGAAGTATGTTTGCCCAGACAAATACATACTCAATTTGAATTTCACTTCTATACATATAATAAATTGAGATAATAATGAATATTCATGGTGGATTTGCTGGTAGGAAAAACAAAAAACGACAAAAAAACCAAACCCTGAAAACAATTTGACCTCGTGATCAAAACAGTGAATTGCTGAACTGAATTAAATTATCAAAAAAATCCCATCTTGGCCAAAAAAATACTCACAGGCGCAGGCTCACGCGCACCCCCCGCCGACATCCGGTGGCAGAGCGCGGGGCCCAGGCTGGAGCTGGCTGCTGTCAGTCAGGGTCTGTAGCTCCGGGAGCCTGCTGCACCAGCGGTTGCCCACCTTCTAGGCTGGGCTGACATCTTCCCTCTCCTGGCCCTGCCTCAACACCCTGCCCCCCAAAAATTTCTACCTACTTTACCTTGTCCTATTTCATTCCTTCCGATTTCTACATAGTATTATATTATGTGCTGTATTTTACTTAAGAGATTCCCTCAGAGATGGGCATATATGTTTCCAACTAGCTTGTACAATGTATTGTATCTCACTTTAACTCCACTCAAGTCTGACTCTTCAAAGAATAGCCAGCACATGATAGCAATCTGAGTACTAGAAATTAATATTTAATGTTTTTGGGTCTTTTTTTTTTTTTTTTTTTTTTACCAGAGTTCGAACTCTGGCCCTTGCGCTTTTGAGGCACGCAGTGGTACTGCTAAGCTAAATCTCTGGCATATTTAATGTTTTGGAATTGATTAATAGAAAATCAGGCAGTGTGATTGGACTGTAGGTCAATTTACCAAATATAAATTCACAAAGGCTATTTCCAGAGTGAAAAGTATATCAAAATCCAATTTGCCAAAACCAGATTCTCTAAATTACCAATTTGATGAATGGGTGAGCCCTGTTTCAAAAACAAACAAAAAAGTTCTGCTCAACTCATATCTCCGCTTTCTGTGAGGCAAACACAGGAGCAAAGGGATAAAGCCTAACAATACAAAACCAGAAGTGAGCTGCAAATCCATTTAAGAAAAATTTCACAATTTGTATATCAAATGGCTAGGGTAGATACAAAACTAAACCTTTGAAAAAACCTGTTATACAAACTAGCTTTCAACTGCTAGTGACAAGCAAATTTAAACAAAGCTGGTTTTATTTTATAGTCCAATGTCTAGAAATTGCCAAGGGCTGATGTTGTGTTAGGAACGCAGGAACATGAAGCCTGACATCTCTATGATGCTCTGGGTCCATCCTCCCATCCTGGCTGAAAGGAGTGATCCAGCTCCAACCTTCACTTTAGCTTTTGCGGCAGGAAGAGGCGGAAAGATGGCTTAAGTGCATGTATCATTTTCATCTGGGAAAAAGTGTTTTCCCAGAAATCCGTCCATTGTGTCTTCAGGCCGCCAGTGGCCACCACAGAGGCTGGAAGGGTGAGCACATGGCCTTCAGGGTTCTGTAGTGAAGGCAGATAAAGGTGAAGAGTATTGAGAGCAGCTAGCAAGGTGGACCACCAACATTGACTTCAGTCTTTTTCTTCTTTTTTGGGGGGGTAATGGGGATCGAACTCCAGACCTTGCACTTGCCAGACAGGAGCGGTGCCACTTAGCGACATCCCCAGCCCAACACTGACTTATACATAGTTTTTCAAAATGGGTAGCTTATATGTCAAGAAGTTTCTATTGATAAATTAAAGACTATAATTTGAAACTCAGTTCTGCTTTCAATCATGACTTATTTTTTACAGTTTCATTGAAACTATCCTTTCACATTTTAATTTTTCCTCCTACCATTCTAGGATAGAATTAAGACTAAATTTTAAGAGAGTAGGGGGAAAAAAAATCCAAAGGCCAACAGTGATGAAATAGTTTCAGCCACTCTTCTTTAGTTACTGTCCCTCCACACCAAAGAACATCTGGAAAACATCCCCACATCCTTTGGCATTTAAGAACTGATACAGCTGACCAAAATCCATGTGATTTCCTCTGGCTCCATTAACACCGAATACTTTTTCCTCAAAAGTGGAAAATTTCCTTTGTCTTTCCATTTCATCACCCGTACCATCAAAAGGAATATCTTCTCGATGACGAATTAGAATTCTCTTCCAGTTTAGTTTTCGGAGTCTGAAAGAAATTTTTAAAGCATAAATTTCAAAATGGGTTTTGTATTCTGAAGCACTGAAAATAGCAGTTATCAGTGCCTTTTTCTGTAAGTAAAGAAATCAACTTTTACCTCAGAAGGGTTTATTTTAATCAAGAATGAGCCTGGTCATGACCCCACGCCCATACTCAATTACTGCAATTATTACAGTTGCCTATCAGTATTCTGGAAATGTGGGAAACTACTCAAGGAAACTCCCAGAAAAAAGTTTAAGCTCTCAGAAGAGAAATGAGAAGACTAGTGGCAATTCTAATGCTTCTAGAAAGTTCAAACTTCACAGGTTATAAGTTTACAACATCAGTAAAATGAGGGCAGAATCAGATCCGTGGAAATGGATGGGATCTTATTATCCTGGGCACAGGCGGGATGACTTCAACAAAAATTCGGAGAATGTCTCCTATAAGTACCGTGTCAGGTGAGGTGGGTAATGCTGACTATATGTGATTTCTGCCTTACCCATTGACTGGAGACTGAATTCCCACGGAGATATACCCTGTCAGACATATATATTTCCACAGCTATAGTGCCTGCTTTTGTATTATGGTTATTGACATGATATACAAAATATGTGAAAGCAAACCTTGACCAGAATTCTTCACAGGCTCTTTGTGGGCCTTCCACACAAACAACACCAGGTTTCCCAGGCATACTGAACCCGGACAGGGAAAGCTCTTTTGTCCACTCTAGGATATTCTTTCTCTTCCATTTATTATAGATGTGATGGCTATAGATCCAGAGCCTTGTAAGAATGAGATCAATTGGCTGGACTGTACTTTCTGTGGTGGGGGAAGAGAGGGCATCTTTGTTGACATAATCAGAGGCGTGTTCTCGAACCCACTCTGTGGCATTCAGTATACAGACATCTCCAAGACAATTCTTCTGCAAGTAAGCAGTCAGATCTAGGTTCAGCTGAGATTGCTGTGATCTACTTAATAATGGTGATCTGAATGAAGAGACAAGAAAATAATTTAAATCCATTTTCTTGGGAGACAAAACAAACTTAAGAATTGCTTTTGTTCTGTGACAAGTTTTGGCCTCTAGAATTGGCCAAAAGTTCTGTAACATACCTGACAGTAATTTCAGGCAGGACTTCAGGATATTTAAAGGGAAGAATGCAGGCCAGAGAAAACATCACCTGATTTAAAAACAAACAAACAAACAAAAAAACAAAACAAAACAGCAGCAGCAGAAAAAGGAAAACAAAAGAAAGATGTTGTAAGAAAGATGTTGTTTTTTTAAGTCTTGGTATGTTTTAAGTCTTCCAAAGACAAAACTGAGTTACCATTACTTCCTCAGATATGTACAGGTTCATACTGATAGTAAAGTAAACTTTTGAAGATTGCCCTTCTGTCGTCTTCTTCTCAACGCAGTCTTTCAGTTCTGCTAAAGCCAGCTGGTCATTGACTATGAGCTCACTTTCACCAGGGAACATACTGGCCAGCAGGTCTAATTCCGAGAGTTGGGCCTCTGCCTGCTCTAGTGCAGTCATTTTAGGGCATCTGCAAGTTTCTAAGGAGATAAGGACAAGAGAATTCATATACACAATCTTAGGAGAACTTAATAGATCAACAGGGGTATGGAGTACAAAGGTATTTGATTTCTTCATAAAAATGTAAAATTTAGCTAGTGTGGAGGTACCTGCCTGTAATCCCACCGCTCAGGAGGCTGAAGTCGGGAAGATCAACCCAAGTTTGAGGCCAGCCTGGTCTGAACTACATGTTGAGACCTTGTCTAAAGAAAAAAGGAAAAATTTAATCAGTCTTTTTTTCCTTTCTTGATTTTCAGATGTGATACGCTAAGGAACAGAAATATGGAACAATCCAGTGATTGCTCCTTTGTATCTAGATAGCTCACCTGATATTTCCATTTACAACAATGAAAAATTTCATTGAAATCAATGAGTTACATGGTCAGAGAGCTATAGGGTCCTGCAGAATGGGAAGAGACAGTGGGTAGAGTGTGTCTTCACTCTTCCTTCCCTGCTTCTGCATGACTCTGACAATGCTTTTGAAGACAGCCCTTGCTCTCTGGCTTCAGCAGGCCTTGTGAACCTTGTAGGAGTAGTAGGCTTATTTGAATTTGGTCACCTTTCTGTAAATAGCCCCTTCATTAAACAGTCTCTTCAGAGTTCCAAAGCTCAGTGTGAGTCTGTTTCTTGCCCATCCTTGGGTAAATCTCTGCGGACTCTTCCTCTAATGGTAATTTTGCTCAACTGCTGCTGCACTGTCATCACCAAGACCTCATGCTATGTTTCAGCAGAGGCAGAAGGAGGCAGGCAAGACAGGGAGGACTGTTAATAAGAAAGAGCTCATGGAAGTAGTGGTTGGGCAGCAGTGCTGCTGGCTGGGAACCAGGAGTGAGAGCCTGTTAGATTTCCATAAGGAAGGCAAGCGGACACTCTAACAACTACTCAGTGGAGTGACTTTATCCACAATGCTAGTGCACACCCAGTGACACAAAAAGCCACCTCTGAGACTGGATTGATCATTAAGCTCTCATAAATGTGTCTTTTCCTTCATGTAGGCCTATTTGGTTTCATCCAACATAGTTATATCATTTCTTTAATATCAGGAAATGATACTGTCCAAAATGATTTAGCTTGTTTGTTAGTGATAGTTTAAGAAATTGTTTTTGAGACCAAGTTTCACAATGTAGTGCATTATGCCAGGGTGGCCTTGAAGGCAAGATCTTTATGCCTCCACTTCCTCAGTACTGGGATTCATATATGCACTATCATTCAGTTTTCTAAATTTTTATTTATTTTTTCAGTACTAGGGAACTCAGGGCTTCAGAATCATTTTTAATTCTGAGGCAGAGTCAGCAAGTTGCCCAGGCTGGCTTTAAATTTTCCATCCTCCTGCCTCAGCCTCTGGACTAGCTGGGATTACAGGTGTGTGCTAACACACCAGACTTGTTATATGGTACTTCTATTTATTATTATTATTTTTTTGGTAACGGGGATCAAACTCCGGACCTTGTGCTTATGAGACAGGCAGTGGAACCACTGAGCTAAATCCCTGGCCCTATATGGTATATTTAAAGATAAAAAAAAGTTATTTTACTCAGAAAGAAATTTAAATTACTTATAGGAGACTAATTGCAGTGGTTTTGCTAAAAACACATTATGCTGAATTATGGGAGCTACTAAATGTGGTGGGTGTTTCATTTGTGAGGATTAACTGGAAAAGAAGAAGCACTGTTACACACATTGGACTGTCTCCACAGACCAGAGTATAAATTAACATCAACACATCACCCCTAATCCCATTGTGTCTTTAACTGTTATCCTTAAGACACCTTTCACTAGGTTGTCAATGCTATTGTGAGGAAAAAATTACAAAAGGCATTTGATGCTTAAGTAGGCTACTGAAATGGTTAGTGACACAAAACAAACCTGTACAGGTTTCTTTAGGGTGACCATGGCTACCTATTATTATTTTTTCTTTCTTTTTTTCTTTGAGACAAGGTCTCACTAACTAGTTTAGGCTATCCCTGAATTCACCATGTAGCTCAGGGCAATTCTTCTGCCTCAGCTTCCCAAGTGCGAGGCTACAGGAATGCACCACTGCACTCTGCTGGTGGTGAGTGCTATTATCCCAGCATTTAGAAGTCTGAAGCAGGAGGATCAATGTGAGTTCCAGGCCAACCTGGGCTACATAGTGTGTTCAAGGCCTACCTTATATAGTGAGATTTTGTCTCAAAAAAAAAAAAAAAAGCAAAAAGTTAAAAAAAACCCACAAATATATTTGCCCAATGAATAACTTACAAAGACTGACAAGTAGGGCATGGTAATACACATTTGTGATCCCCAACGCTTGGGGAAGCTGAGGCAGGATTGCAAATTAGAGTCTAGACTGGGTTTTTAGGACGATAATGAGACTAACAGCTGTGAGACAGAAGTGAGATTGAAAACAAGGTTATCAGGAAAAGGGATTGTGGGGACTCAGAAGACCAAAAAGAAAGCCAGATATTTATTTACCTAGGTAGTGTTCTAGGTAAAGGGAAGAATACGTTCAAAGGCTTGGAGGAGGAAGGTGTTGGGTCAGATGGCTACAGAAGAGTGAGCTTGGGATAGAGGAAAAGAAGAAGTTGGTGAGGAAATACAGGTAGTGTATGAAAAATTTATGCTACTACAGAGAACAACATCAGAGAAATCAGGGCAGGCAAAGGAGAATTGCAGTGACCTGGTAGAAATGATGGTAGCTTGGATTAGCAATGATCGTGGATTGGGAGAGCAGTGGTAAAGGCAGAATGATATTCAGGCTCTAGACGTAGGAGAATGTAGGGCCAACACGATTTACCGCTGAACTACATCAAGTGGGTAAGAATGACCCCAGTGACTAAGCTACTAGAAGGATGAATTTGCTATTTATTTAGATGAGGATGATTGTGGAAATCTGAAGTTGGTTTTCAACACATTAATAAAGTGCCTATGAAGGAAACTGTTAGGCAGAGATGTCCAGCAGGTAGAAATACAATTATGGGGCTGGAGTTGCAACTTTGGGTGTCATCAACACTTTAACCCCTGCACAGTACTGTACATGTTTAAAATGATCCACGGAGTGAGTGAAATTGGGACAAGGTTCCGTATGGGCTTAAGGTCTGGAGGATGAATTGCAATACAGGACACAGCGACTCACGCACAACTACGGGAGAGATGTCACAAGTGAGTTACTTACTTGCCAAATTATTTTCATCGATGGTCTCAGTCCTCCAAAGAAACGGAAACGATTTCAGTGGTTGCTGTAAAACTTTAGATTCCGGAATGGAGTCATTTCTCCTCGCAGATTTTTTTTTTTTTTTAACAGTAAGGTATTCCCTACTGCGCAATTTGCTGCCCCCTCCAAAAATTGCCCTACACGCAAACGCTCACACCTGACACCTGATTGGGCCGCGAGCAAGCGGAGCTAGGAAACAAGAGCGTTTTGACCAATGAGCAGACGAGCAGCGCAAAGGAAGGCGGAGCTATCGCGCCGGCCAAGTCCCGGATGATGGTTCCCCTGCCTCTGATCGTGTACCTCCCCAAGTCGCTCTTACCACTCGCTGTTGATCCGTGGAAAACTCACCTACGGTCGTGGCTGCCTCACTGCCGTAACCCCGAGTTTCCTGGATACACGTAAAGCTCTTGGGACAAAATTCTAGAGCAAAGGACTGAAGGTTATAAACCATTACCCTAGGGCGGCCTAGGGGAAATGAGCTCTTCCAGGGGCGCAAGGCAAGCGAGTCCCGGAAGCCGGAAGTGGACTGACCTCCTGTCGGCGGATGCCTTGTGTTTTCCTGGGGCTTTCAACCCCAGAGTTCATTTACTTGCTTAGTGCTGCTCAGTTGAAGTATTCATTCCTACACACTTCCTTCCCAACTAACACCACTGGCATTTTCCAGCTGCTTCTGCTGCTGCTGTCTGGAGACCCTGCTTAGTGGAGGCTAGGATTGGCCCATTAAAGCAACTCTCCTTGAAAGCGAGCAGGCTTTCAGATCGGGATAGGCAGGTGGTGTTGGGGAGGAGGGTAACACAAAAATAACTTGTGTACAAGGCAGAATTGATGTAAGTGAAATTAAAAATGTTCGTGTCTTAACTACGCTGTACAAGTAACATTTAAGAAAGATAACCGCCCAGAGAGCTCCCAGCTTTAGACCACTGCAAGGTACCCACGCTTCAAAGGGATTTAAACAACTCCTTAGTTACACACACCAGAAAACGCTACGGGGCAAACGCTTCAGAATCGGTGATTCAGAACTTCCGGCGCGACTGCGCGCAGGCGCAGATTGACCGGCAAGAGTTTGGGGACCTAGGCCGAGTCGCTTCCCATAATGCCGCGTTCCGGAAGTTGCTGCTTTCTACGGTCCCTGTGGATTCAGCTCTGTCGCTGTCTGTTCGACACAAGGAGGAAGACAGAGCTGGCTACCCTGACCAAAGGTCCCTTTAGATGATGCAGTTATGGGCGCTGTCGCTGTGGGTGAGTTCTGGTCCCACCGACTCGCTGTCGCCACTAGCCTAACTTTCTGCTTTCGGAGAGTCCGTAATTTCTGCCCCAAATTTGTTCTCTTCTGGAAGGCCTCTCTTTGAAGCGTGTTTTTTACGCTCTCTCTTCCTGTAGCATTGTCTCGATGGCTGCACGTTCTGGCAATTCCAGGAGCTGGCCAATGAATTGCTGTTGCTGGAGTCCTCCTTGACCCGTTGACCCCTTGGATGCCCAGAAAATGGAAGGGGAGGGAAGGAGGGGGAGTGGGAGGAAGGTATGTTGTGGCAGGCGCCAGGAGAGGAGGTGGGCGGCTGGCCTCGAGACAAGGAGCTCCCTGTGCCTTGAGCTGGACTTGCAGCTGCGTCCATGTGGTTAGTAGGAGAATTAAGATCTGTCCGCTGTCTGATTGAATGCTCCTAGGACTTCTGCAGTATATACAAATGTGAAAAGCACATTTAAGAAAGATGTGCTGATAATACTTTCCACACATTTTCATTTGTAATGGAACCGAGTATCAGAGATAAGCCAGAGAAAGAAAGGAATTGGATTAGCACGAAAGCTGGCAGGTCTAGATTTTATTTAAATTTTTGTGGTTATTTTGTCTTTCTGAGACCCGCCATGCAATCCAGGCTGGCCTCAAACTCACTGTAGCTCAGGCTAGCCTTGAACTCCTGGCAGTCCGAGTTCTGGGATTAACAGGCGTTCACCACCACGACCGGCTTGATTTAAATTTTTGCGTGGAGTCTTGAAAAGAGACATTTAACTATTCTTGCCCAAAGATTCACCTGAGAAATCTAATGGATGTATTGGGGTTTTATAGCTGGTGACACAGTACTTTCTTTTCATGATTCATTAGTTGCCTTTATAGTTGTCACATTTACCGGAGCTCTTTCCACAGCACTGAAATGATCCCTTATGTCTTCTGCCTGCAGCAATTACAATTCGCCTTTCAAGTTTTCCTTTGGAGTTTGAGTTACTGCAATCCTCATTACCAGATTTACTAGTACTGTCTTCAGTACTGAAGGCTTCTGACTTCATTCTTCACCTTTTTCTTTTTCATCAGAACTTGTTTACTCAATTCCTAAGTACCTACCTTTGCACCTTGTAATCATCCTTTATGCCTCAGGTACTATTCTACTTTTCTATTTCAATTCCAGAAGTATTATCTGAGAAATTACTATCTACTAACGCTACGCTGAATGCTATAGGCAACTCAGAAGTTTTGCCTAGAAACATTTCTTTCTCCTGGAAATTAAGATTGCGGAGAGGAAAAATAACATATGTTTAGACTGAAGAATTAAGTAGTCTCCCATAGTATCTCACAAAGAGAGAAGATGAATAGTGCATACTATAAACACTGGAGAGGTTCAGTGGAGAGTTTTAATGAGTGAAGGGTAAAGCTTCATTGAAATAGAGAGCTTGGAGGATTGGTAAGATTTGGACAGATGGGGAAAGTATCTCAGTTAAAAATCAAAGGCACAGAATGGAGTCAAGCTGTTTTGGTTTAGAGCAGTGGTGGTGAACCTATGACACGTGTTATTTGTTTTTCTTTTTAGAGAGATTATACTAATGTATGAGTTTTATTTTCCCCCTGAACTTAAACCTCAGTATTCAGGTTTAATTGCAGTGTTGCCATTTCTTGATAAATAAGTGGGTTTTGGGTTGCAGTTTGGGCATTTATCTCTAAAAGGTTCACCATCACTGGCATAGAGGATACTGAAGAGATAGTTTAGATTGGAAGACAAAAGAATACTAGTCTTGGAATCCAGAGATCTGCATTTTTCTTACATTTCTGTCACCCTGCAATCTTTTACATTTTGTTTCTGAGTTTCTTTAGTGAAGTGCCCCATTTAAAGAGTTGTGAGAATCAGATGTGATAATATTTATGGAAGCGTTTTGAAGATTAAAAGTATCATCTAATTGAACTTTAGTAATTTTGAGGGGGGAGTAGTGAGAGTATTGCCAAAGCATAGAAGCCAAATTACAATGGACAGTGACTGTAGAGTTCAAGAATATGGACTTGGAAACTATCATGCTTTCAATCAAAAAGTGATTTGATAAAATGGCATTATTGGAAAATGAACCTGGCACTTGAATACAGAACAGATTAGAGAGAGTTGAATTGGAGGCAAGAACTTGGGTCCTATTTTTTCATAGAATCTACAGTTCTTGGTAATATAAATTACATTAAATGTTATCTTTGAAGAAAGGAAACAAAATGTACCTCTTTTTATATGTCACCATATGCTTTGTATAACTTTAATCATTTATTTTATAACATTTCAGGTTTCTTTGGAATGGTTAATTACTTGGTGTTGCTCTTATTTTTTTATACAAATCTTTTGAATTGTCTTTAATTGCACTTACCCATCAAGATCCAGCAGAGGTGTCCCTCACAGACTCTCAGCCAGGGATGTGATGACAGCTAATGATCAGATTACCTGAAAGTAGTGATGCAGCTTAGTGGTAGAAAACTTAACCTGAGACTCTGGGTTTGATTCAAAGCACTGCCCTCATCTCAAAAAACAAAACAAAAGAAAACAAAAAATTAACTGGAAATGTTTTCTCTAGGCCCTATTTTCTACTTAATGGAATAAAGAATTTTAATAAACATCTCAGGTAAAATGACTTATAGTTGTTTAAGAGATTTTGGTACTAACAAGTTAGTACAAAATAGTCCTTCAAAATCATTAATACTATTTGAAATTAGACCTCTTATGTTCTTTCAGCGCTTTTTATGTTTTCTGAATTTGAATTGTTGACTAAAGTGTTAAGATTTGAGGCTGGGGATTTAGCTCAGTGATTCTGACATGCAAGGGCCCGAGTTTGATACCTGGTACCAAAGAAAGAAAGAAGAGAGAGAGAGAGAGAGAGAGAGAGAGAGAGAGAGAGAGAGAGAAAGATTTGATGTGCAGCTAGATTTGCCATATAGCCTTCCAAATTTGTTTGGGCAAAAATATAATAATGTAAATAGTAGAATACAGTTTGAATAAGTGGTCAAGCAATATTTACAGGAATTCTGCTGCATAAAAATATGTATCATGTTTTTTAATATTTATAGTTAGCTTTGAAATTCTTTTGCAGATTTTCTAACTCCATTTAGAAGGTTTTCAGAATTATTTTTTAATTTATGCAGTGATGAGTTGAATTCCTACAAGTGTCAAGTGCTGAGACTTTTCAGGATCTGTGTAAAAAGACTGAAGCTCTCTCTTGACTTTTGTATTTATTGAAAACCTCTTAATTTTGCTGAGAACCATTTCCCCAACCTATGAAAAATGGTGACGACACTATGCTATCTATTAAAAGTTGTTAAAAATTAGATATACTTGTCAGTGTTCTTTGTAAATTATAGTGTGATAGACCTGCACAATATTGTGTGGCTGTGTTACTTTTGCCTTCTAGAGCAATGTAAAACATACTTTTTATTTTTGGTCAAGCTAACTTAATCTTGTTTTCTAGATTGTTACTTTGTGTCAGTAAGTAATCCATAAAGTGCCAGCATGGGGAAGAAACGGACAAAGGGAAAAACTGTTCCAGTTGATGATTCCTCTGAATCCTTAGGTATATTTCACTATTGAATCTTTATATTTATGTACCTAAGTGGATATTTTAAAATATAAAAATGGGATTCAAAGTGTGTTTTGTTTTATACTCTCCATTTTAGTGTTATGTTGACATGTCACTTATTGGTCTTACAGCATTATTTTTTTCTCATTGAGTTTATTGGTACATTTTAGGTATACAATACAGTTACATTCATCATTGGGCTCTTGTACCTTTACATGACAGGTCTTGGTTGTTATTTACAGCATTTTTGATAGCATACTATTCCATTGATATAAAGGACAATGTGTGTATACTTCATAATTTACTTATTTAATTCTCTAATGTTACAGATTTAGATAAAATTTAACTTTTTAATGTTATGAACACAAGAAAAATAAACACATCATTGTTAACTGTTAACTGTCCAGTTCTTCTCTTGATACAGTGTTTACTCAGTATCAGATTTTTATTGACAACTTTAGCCTTCTCTTTGATGCTATTTTATGTGTTATACACTGTGATACATTAGTCAGCTGTGAGCTACTGAGAATGTGACCTCTATCAGAATGTGAGCTACTCAAGGAGAAGTGGAGTGGCTTGGTCACTTTTAAGTTCCCTGGCTTCTAGCCTGTTGCCTCGCCTGCAGGAGGTTGACTGAAGAACCTTCTCTTCAACCCTTTTCAGATAAAGATCAGAAATATGATAAATGCTCTTAATTTAAAGAAAATAGCCAAATAAGTTGAAGTGAATTTATAGGGGTAATGGTACTTCTACATAGGACTTCCAACAAGCCAAATTTAAAATCTGTATAAAATCTTTTTCTCAGAGGCCAGGGTTATATATAGATTAGTGGTAGAACACTTGCATGGCCTGTGGAATGCCCTATGTTCGCTACTAATTATCACCCAACACCAAAACATAATTATCCCATAATATTTAAATAACAGACAAGATTTCATTCTAATAATCTAAAACCTTGTTTATAGAGTAATTCATTTTTGAAATTTGGACATTAAATGAATAAAAAGCTATTTTTGACCCCATATATTTTCTGTTTTATTTTAATAGAACCTGTATGTAGACACATTAGAAAAGGATTGGAACAAGGTAATTTGAAAAAGGCTTTAGTGGATGTGGAATGGAATATTTGCCAAGATTGTAAGATGGACAATAAAGTAAAAGATAAATCTGAAGAAGACACAGAAGAAAATCCTTCAGTTTGGCTGTGTCTTAAATGTGGCCATCAGGTATGCTTAAATTTTGTTTAATATGGTATTTTAGAAAGCTCTTTGAACTTATTTTACTTAGAAAGTATACCTAAAAGTATTGTATGGATG
This sequence comes from Fukomys damarensis, assembly GCF_012274545.1. Taxonomy (NCBI): domain Eukaryota; kingdom Metazoa; phylum Chordata; class Mammalia; order Rodentia; family Bathyergidae; genus Fukomys; species Fukomys damarensis. The sequence continues at coordinate 14,129,606 of NW_022900936.1, read as the reverse complement.
AATAGGGTGCCAAATGATATAGGTTATATTCTCTGGGGAGCTGACTGTGAGATAAAGATTTGTGTATGGAGGGTGGGAGATTTAGCTCAGTGGTGCTACTGCCTCACAAGTGGAAGGTCCTGAGTTCGATCCCCAGTACCAAAAAAATTTGTGTATGGATAGTTTACTGGGGAGTGTTCTCAGGTACCATGCCAGTCAAAGCTAGGAAGCACAATTAAGCAAGGAATTCGAATGATAAAGCAGGTAGAACAGTGTCTCATCCAATGGCACAGTGGACTCTGGCCTTAGAGAGGTGCTCTGAACTGAGACAAGGGACCAGGTCTTTGTATCTGTGCAGAGACTGGTCATTGAGTGTGGTCTGCACTGGACAGGTGGTAGTGGAGGGGAAGCAAGCCATCTCCCTTCCATTAAGGGTACTTATATTTCCTATTTTTCCTCTTTCTTTGTGTCTATGTGGTCTATGTGTATATAACATTCTTTACATTTCGTCACCCTGTAGGTTGGTCCTCACCACCACATTAAGGATACTTAGAGTTTCAGCATCACATAGATCTCTTTTGTTGCCCTTTTATAATTATACCCACAGCTCTGCTGCTACCCCTCTTCCCAGGCCCAAGCATCAGTCTGTTCTGTATCTAGAATTTCATTTCAGAAATTTTATATAATGCCAGACATGGTGCATGTTTGTAATCCCAGCACTTGGGAGGCTGAGGCAGGAGGATCACTGACTTCAAGGCCAGCCTGGACTACATAGAGACATCTGTCTCCAAAAAAAAAAAAAAAAAGTATATAAATGGGATGATACAGTATGTAACTCTTTTTTGTTTTGTTTTTTGAAACAGGGTCTTGCTATGTATTTCAGGTGGCCTTCAACTCACTATGCAACTAGGAGTGGCCTTGAACTCAGGATGATTCTCCTGCCTCAGCCTCCTAAATTCTGGGATTACAGGTGTGTCCCACCACCTCCAGGTGTATGCAACATTTTTGTATAGGCTTTTTTTCACTCAGTATAAGTCAGGTGTGGTGGTGCATGCCTATAATCCCAGCACTTGGGAGGCTGAAGCAGGAGGATTGCTGCGAATGTGAGGCCATCCTGGACTACATAGTGAGTTCAAGGCCAGCCTGAACTGTACAGTGAGACCTTGTCTCCAAAAAAAAAAAAAAATCACCTGAAGATTTACTCAAATCATATGAATCAAGTTTTTTTTTTTTTAAACTCCTCACTGCTTTTTATTTTCCTTCTTTCAGTACAGAGATTTAACCCAGGGCTTCATGCATACTAGATATGTGCTCCATCACTGAGTTGCAACCACAGCACAAATCCCCCACATTTAAATTTTGAGACAGGGTCTCCACTGGTTGTCCAGGCTTCCGCACACTTGCCATCCTCTTGCTTCAGCCTCCCAAATAGCTAAGATTACAGGTGTGTGTGCCATCTTGCCAGGTGCTAGTTTTTGGAGATTACTAGTAACAGTGGGAGGCAGAGTTACCTCATTTTTTTATGGGTGAGTTTATATACCTTTTAGGTGAACGTTTTCTGTACCACTTGAGTAGATTGTTCAATTAATGCTTATTAGCCCCCTTCCTGTCTGATAGATCTATGGTAATAAAGTAATTCTATTAAATTTTTTTTTTTTGTACTGGGGATCTAACTCAAGTCCTTACGCTTGCAAGGCAGGTGGCAGAACCACTGAGCTAAATCCCCAGCCCTTGGTAATTCTATTATCTTGAGATTTACAGTCCAGATGAGAAAGTATATGAACTAACTTTCTTTCTTTCTTTCGGTACTGGGGATTGAACTCAGGACCTTGTGCTTCTGAGGTACTTGGTGAAACCACTGAACTAAGTTCCCAGCCAAATGATATGAACTTTAATAAAAAATAGAAAATAAGGAATGCTACTAGGAATTTGCACCATGCTTTGTAGGGATTTGTTTGCAGGAAGGATACAGTATTTTCTCATTGGGAGAAAAAGCATGGGCTTCTGGGAGAAGATGGCTTTGAACAAGGTCCTGAAGAGTAGGTGGGATTTGATCATGTGGCAGTTATAATGAAGGATCCAGGACAGATGGATTAACATGAATAGAATCCTGCCCATTGTGAAAGTGCTGAGTGTGTTTTTAGCTGGTAGTTGGTATGTGAGTAGGAGACCTAGAAGACGGTAGGAGTTAAAGCTGGGAAACTAGACTGGGGACAGAGGGGGTCAATTTTGTCCATATGAACTGAGCTTTCTTTTAGGAACATTAAGCTGAAAAGATTGTTAAGAATGACAAATGTTCTTGAGGTACTTGTATATTTATGATAGATTATGAATTCTCTCTTTTGGTGAATTTTGTGACTGAGGTTTTTGTTCATCATTCTCTAGGGCTGTGGCAGAAATTCTCAGGAGAAGCATGCCTTGAAGCACTACATGATACCAAGATCTGAGTCTCACTGTCTTGTTCTCAGTTTGGACAACTGGAGTGTCTGGTGAGGATCAATTCCTGTACCCCTTGGATGGAAAGTATATGAAATATTGGAGAATGTAATCTGAATTTTTTTTTTTTTTGGTACCGGGGATTGAACTCAGGTCCTTGTGCTTGCGAGGCAGACAACGGAACCATTAAGCTAAATCCCCGGCCCTGAAAATGTTTAAGAAGAAAGAAGGTTAATCTTTTAAAAAGTATTTGTGTACCATCAAAGAAGGTGGAACATGTGATACAAAGTTTTGCTTGGTGCTGTACAAACAAAAATAATTGTATAGCTTGTAAATTTGGCATGGTGTTGCACACCTGTAATCCCAGCATAATGGGAGTCTGAGACAGGAAGAGCTCAAGTTCGAAGTCAGCCTGTCAAGTTAGTGACTTAGTGAGGCCATGCTTGAAAGTAAACACATCAACACATTTCATTGTGAAGGACCTATGTTCCAAATACTGCAAAAAATAAAAAAAGAAAAAAGTAATGGCCAGAGATATTGAACATTTTTTCATGTGTTTGTTGGCCGTTTGCATTTTTTCTAAGAAGTGTCCATTTCAGTTGCCTGTTCTTTGATTGGAGTTTTAAATTTGGGGATGGGATCTATTTTTTTTTTTTTTGAGTTCTTTATAAATTCTACATATTAGTCTTTTATTCAATGAAGAGCTGCCAAAATTTTTTTCCCCATTCTGTAGGTTGTCTCTTCATTTTATAGGTTGTTTCCTTTCCTGTGGCGAAGCTTTTGAATTTGATACAGTCTTATTTGTTGATTCTTGGTATTATTTCTTGTGTGATGGGGGGTTCTGTTCAGAAAGTCTTTGACCTCACCTCTGTCTTCAAGGGTTTTAACCTATTTTATCTTCTAGCAGATTAAGAGTTTCTGCTTTAACATTTAGATTGAGTAAAAAACTCTCGCTGTCTTTGAAGTTTACAGTAGCTGTGGGCTTTTCTTGGGGACAGTGCTGCTGGTCCTGTGCATTGTTCTGAAGCTCCCAACCCTGGGGGCTGACCCCTGTGGGTGGAGATACCTTCCTCTCCTTGGAAGCCGCATGAGCTTCAGGACGGCTTTGTTCTTTTTTCTGCACTGTGCGTCATTCCTCTACCTTCTCTGTAGTTTGTAACTTTCCTGTTAGTTCCCTCCTAATTCCCAGAGATCTATTTCTTTTTTCTTTTTGTCAAGTTGTCATTTTCTAGATGTCTGATTCCAGGTCATGGAGAGGCTGCTGACCGCTGCTATGCCATTTTGTTCTCCTTCTGTGTTTCTAATACATCTTTTTTGTGTCTGTCCTTACTTCCTCCCTTCCTTCCTCCCTTCCTGGTACTGGGGATTGAACTTGGGACCGCTGCTGAGCTATATCCCCCATTCCCTCTAATAGAATAATTTGGAATTATACACTTTGGGTTCCAGGAATTATTTTTTGCCTCTCCTTGTTTTTGGGGTACTGGCATTCGAACTCGGGCCCTTGTGCTTGTGAGGCAGGCAAGAACCACTGAGCTAAATCCCTGGCCGGTGCCTCTCCTTTTTTTAGTGGTCAGTTTGTCATTTTTCTTCTTTGATCTTTTGGGATGTAGGTGTTACATATGTGATACTGAAGTCCAGTATTGCAGTTCAAGCCGATTGGGCCAAGTGGTTGATTATATTAAAAAACAAGCCAGCGCTACAACTCCAAAACTAGGTAAAGTAATTTGTTTCTTAGTGAATATTGTAATATTTATGTACTGTATCTGTTGGTATTTAGAATTATTTTAGAATTATTTATTTTACTACCTAGAATTACATACATAATATTAGTTATGGTTGATTTTAAGCTATGAAACAATTATGGTTCACAACGCAAAACTGAAAATATGAATAGTTATGAGTTAACTGTTAGAAGGAATGTGAGAGGTGATGTAGTTTCATATAAAAAAGTCCTGGACTAAGGTTCTGGGCAGCAGGCTCAATACCCCAACCCTGGCCAGGACCTTGTAGACCTGCTTTCTTCTGAATTTACTGTGATGAATTTTGTAATAGAAAGATTCCAGTCTTATCTTCTAAATAAAGATTTGTATTTCCTCAGATACTTTGCAGGTTTTTTCTACTTGTAGTTACAGTAATTGACTTGATTACAGCATTTGCTTTAACACATTCATAATGGGCTGTCATCATGTCTCACTGCCAGGGACTCTGATTTGAACATGTTAACTTTAGCCAGCTTGAACTGCCAGTGGTACATGCATGACTCTCTCAGCAGCAGGAACATGTTAAGCTTGTTCCTTAGATGTTTAGTCACAAATGTCTTTATCAGAGCTGTAATTATTTGTTACTTCAGAATTAGTTTTTGGCCCATGAAATTCACTTAAAAATTCACGTCCATTTGATTATTTCATCTTCTAATTTCAGAAGGCAAGCTACGCCATTTGTACAGTTTTTATGTCACAGGAAGATAACCAAAGCATACACTGTTTGATTTCTTTTGGCAAATTAATTCTTATGTCAGAAATATTTGTTTATTGTTTATGTTCATGGTAATTTACTTGCATTTATTAGATAACATTTAAAATCAATTTGGTGACTAATAATTACATTAGATAAAAATCAACAATTTACTCAGTCTGTTCCTAGTATTAAGTATGTGATTGATATAGCTGTATTATATATTTTACCAAAACTTTGATTTTTTTTTTTTAAAGCATTGAAAGATAATGGGAACATTGAACTTGAAAATAAAAAATTAGAAAAAGAAAGTAAAAATGAGCAGGAGAGAGAAAAAAAGGAAAACATGGCTAAAGAAAATCTTCCCATGAATTCTACTTCCCAAATTACAGTGAAAGGACTCAGTAATTTGGGAAATACATGTTTCTTCAATGCAGTTATGCAGGTGCCAGCATCGCTTTTTCCCCTTTCTAAAAACCTAACCTTTTCCCCCAGAAGGTCTGTTACCTACGTTATTGCAGTCCCCTCACCCCATGTATTTCCATGTATTCAGAGTAACACCAAGGAAATCTTTATTGCATGTTGACAAACCATTGTGGTGACCATCGGCAAAAGGGGTTCAGTTAGAACAGTCATAACTCCTGCCTATGAGTACAGAAGCTAGTATGTTGTTTACCAGATGTGATAAGTGGTGGTAAGAGAATTGTGGTGGGGATGTGGGGTCACTATTTTGTACTGGGTGATAAGAGAATGTCCCTCTGAAGTAATGAATAAGCTCAGAACTGATATAGCCAAATAAAGTGGGGAGAAGAGTATGCCTTAACCTTTAGTTTGCAATGAAGATTTCTGTGCTAGTTGTGATTTCTTGTTTAAACAGAATACACACTTAAATAATTTTCATCAGTTGATTTGCTTTTATGTAATTTTCCTTTTCTTTTTCCATCCATCCTCCTAGAATTTGTCACAAACACCAGTGCTTCGAGAACTGCTAAAAGAAGTGAAAATGTCTGGAGCAATTATAAAAATTGAACCACCTGATTTGGCACTAACAGTATGTGCTTTAAAATTTTTGTTTTAATAGTAACATTCCTCTGAATATCCATATACTAAAATTATTTTAAAGAAGTGAAACATTTCTACTTTTTTGAGTTTTTTTTTTCTTTTTGGATACTAAATTAAACATTTTCAGGTTCATAGAAATTATAAGTAGTCTTTACATTTTTTGCTGCACATTTGCCATGTGCCGCTTCCTTTTTGTGAAGTGATGCTGTGAACCCAGAGCCTGCCTTTATTCTCAGCATCTTTTAAGATGACTTAAATGCAGTGTAGTCAAATGAATTCTGCCTTACCCATTTTTATTATTTATGTTTTGCTGTAGCTCTTTCAGTTCTTAGCAGTAAGTTCCTGATCATCTAAAATTGAAATAAGAGCTGATACCTTCCTAAGATAGTGAGCTTATATATATATATATATATATATATAGTTTGTTTTTTGTTTTTTGTTTTTTCCAGACAGGGTCTTTCTATGTAGTTGAGACTGACCTGGAACTCACTATGTAGCCCAGTCTGGTCTCGAACTCACAGTGATCCTCCTGCCTCAGCCTCCTGAGTGCTGGGATTACAGGCATGTGCCACCACGCCTGGCTTGAGCTTCTATATATTTTGATATACATTTCAAACTTTTAAAATGGACAGTTGTAATTGGTATGTTGGCAGTGTAACTAGTTAGGTTTTGGTAAAGTAAATGGTACCAAAATTTGCCTGACAAAAATAATTTTCTTTCACCATATTCAGGAACCCCTAGAAATAAACCTTGAGCCTCCTGGCCCTCTTACTTTAGCCATGAGCCAGTTTCTTAATGAGATGCAAGAGACCAAGAAGGGAATTGTCACACCTAAAGAACTCTTTACTCAGGTCTGTAAAAAGTGAGTATCCTCTTGACTGTACTTTTCAGTATATCAGTAAGATGCTAAGAAATAATGTGAAAAATTAGTAGCATTAGTCAGCCCAGTAAGTATGTTTTTGAAAGCACAATTTATTTCATTCAGATTTAAAGAAATGTACATTATGTTATAACTGAATCTTCTAAGAGCATTTATTAGATTAAATAGAGATTTGAGAAAACTAGAGCATTGTGATATTTGGGGTATGAGCCAAAGATTTTAAAAAATAGCTTCATATTTTAGTAGACCCGTCATTTTCTTTCCTCCTTTGTTTTTCTGTAGGGCAGTGCGGTTTAGAGGCTACCAGCAGCAAGACAGCCAGGAACTACTCCGCTATTTATTGGATGGCATGAGAGCAGAAGAGCACCAAGTTAGCATATTATGACCGTCGTATTTTATACATAATCTCATCTCATGAGCTCGCCTGCCACTGGCCATCCTGAGGGTTATTAATGCTGTAGAAGCTAGTCATTGAGGCCATTGTATTTTTACTTTTTTTCTGCACTGGCTTTTTCACCTAATATCTTTTCTTCAATAGAATAAATCAAGAGAATTAGAAATGATTCACTTTTTTTAGATGCTTTAGTTTACTTGCTGTTTTGGGCAATAATTTTTCTTTAAGGGTTCTGTTGATTAGCCTATACCAGGAAAACTGCAGTCTTTGAAACCATTTCTCCCAAAACAATTCCCAGTTGTAGCACAACCTTACTTTTTTACTGAATGTGATGTAATAGAATTTCTTTAGATCTAGGAAGCATTTTCATTTTGTAAGAATCAAGGAACATTTTTTGCATTTAAAAGTTTTTGTTTACTGCCAGGATGTGAATGAATTAATATAGTTGGGAATGTGAATATAATTAATAATTACAGTAGCAACGGTGATAACAGCTGATATTTAATTCTACATTATTTTATGCCAAACACTGTTTGTGTTTTATGTGAATTATCTTACTTAGTTCTCACAGTCATCCTGTGAGGTAGATGTTGTTATTCTCAGCCCATAGATTCTGAAGCTAGGTGTAGAGGTTAGAATTGAAATTTAATTCAAGGACACCCAGTAATGATGGAACTTGATACTGGGTGTTAGAATCAGTACCTGTAGTTCTTAAGTAGCCACTCTGCATCTAGGACAAGATACCTCACTGTCTTTGCTAAGGCGGTGAGGTGGGCATGTTCAGAAAAGCTTCAGTGTGAGTATGTTTAAGGCCTTGAAATAATAAGTACCTTTATTCAAGCGTTAGGGAATACTTTATAGGCACAATTCTTCTTACCTCCTTAAATTAATTAATGTGATCTTGGAAACAGTTTTTATTTCAGTAAATCTGGAGAGCTACATCTTGAGCCTTTCTTGATTACATATATTCTAAGGAAAATAACTATAACATTAAAAATTTAATAGTATATATATATCCATTTTATTACTTTTAGAGAGTGAGTAAAGGAATTCTTAAAGCATTTGGTAATTCTACTGAAAAATTGGATGAAGAACTAAAAAATAAAGTTAAAGGTAATGTCTCACTTTTTGAACTAAAACACTACAGTTGAATTCCTCTGTAACTTTAGGACAAGATGGCTGGCACATGTATTTCAAATCTACAATTATTAATATATAATTTCTTTATATCACCATTAGTTTTAGAAAAATATTTAGTACTTCAAAGATGAATATTTTAGAAAAATTCATTTGTGATATATACTTTTTATGCATTGTAAAATTTATAGAAAGAACTAGGATGACATTACAGTTTTCTTTTTGAAGGAGTTAAGAATTATCATTAGCAGTAATACATGCATCACACTTGTATGAGTTGTCAGTAGCTGGTTATTAATTATGGAGCCAACTTAGTTTTCAGTGCTGTGTGACATGTAAAAATTTTGGACAGTTCGATGTGGACAACTTACCGTGTTGATGGAACTCATATGTACACCGTACTGTATTAGAGGTGCTAGTTACGTTGTTGAGCACTTAAAATATGACTAAAGAAACTGATGAACTAAATTTTCATTTAATTTTAATTAAATTTAAATGGGCATACCTAAGCATTACTATTGTTGTAAAGCCCTGGTTCCAGTCAATTCAAGGCAACTCTTCCTCCTATTTAGAACCTGACCACTACCAGAGAATCATAGCTGCTAGCACCATTTGGCCTAAATGTGTTTGCATAAATGGATACCTGTCATTTGACTATGCTTATATATTTCATATATTTGGAAAATTAGGTGATTAGGAAATAAATTTATGTCACCGTACATTAAATTTCAGATCATTTCTGGGAACATAGAAAACCCAAAAAGAAGATTTGGCCTGAAATGTTATTGTTGGTTTTTTCTTTTATTTTTATTTTTTATATTTTTGAGATAGAGTCAGGCTGACCTTGAATTCACTGTGTAGCCCAGTCTGGCATTGAATTTACAACAATACAGTGTTCCTGTCTCAGCCTCCTGAGTACTGGGATTACAGGCCTGGTTCTGAAATATTTTCCTGTGGATTTTTTTTTTAAGTATAAAAGACATTTACAAAGCATATTACATTCACTTTTGTCTCCCAAATTTGCTATTACAGAATCTTTTGTCAGTGCATTACTGAATGTTAAACTGTTAGAGCTAGATCAAGGGAGTATATTATCTTATTCTGATCTGATCATTTTGCTGATGGAGTTATTGATATATAGAAAGGCTTGCTGAGTTGCAGTGTTTTACACTGACTAATCTGGGATAAAAGCATTTTTTTCCTTATGTATAAAGGGTGATTATTAAATTGTGTTGTGCTCAGAGGTAGAGCATTTACTGCTGACTCCTATAGCATACAAATAAAATGGTGACTATGGATAGAGAAAAGTTTATGGGACAGAAATTTTAGAGTTAGGTTAGTAGTTTTCACTTTTTTCGCTAATTGTGAATTTTTTTCTTTATAGATTATGAAAAGAAAAAATCAGTACCAAGTTTTGTGGATCGCATCTTTGGTGGTGAATTAACTAGTACAATCATGTGTTATGAATGCAGGACTGTAAGTGGATAAATGTGGCCTGGATTTATTAATATGCATTGGTTATAGTGTATCAGTTGTTCCTTTCAAAAACAAATGTCTAGCTAGGGATTTAGCTCAGTGGCACCGTGCCTGTCTGAAAAGTGCAAGGTCCTAAGTTCAATCCCCAATATCAGCAAAAAAACCAGACGTGTAACTTCACAGAGTATTCTTTGTTGAACAGATCAATTGTGTCTTATTCTTTGCTGGAAATATTAGCTCCTAAAATCTTGAAGAAGTTACTTTAGCATTTTAATTTATTTCCCCTAACTCATAGTCCTCACTGCTGTATAATTTTATTTCAACTTTTCATAATCCTTTGTTTATTAAAACCTATTTCCCATCCTACCTCCCCTAGTATGTAATGTTTCATGTGAATTTCTTCCTTCCTTTAATATTTTCTTTTTTGGTTGATTAAGGTCTCCTTGGTTCATGAATCTTTCCTTGATTTGTCTCTTCCAGTTTTAGATGATCAGGTAAGACTATTGAGTTTATTTTATTAAGTAGATATGTATTTTTTTTTTGCCCCTGTTAGATTTTATGTGGGAAGCCTTGTTACCCTTTTCATATTTACATATTCCTAGACCGTGGAGAAAATTTGATCAGTCTAATTGACATAAACAATATTTAGGATTTGAATAAAGAATAGGTTAGATTCTTTAAGAAAAGAGGTTAATGTAGAAAAACAAAAAAGACGATGCTATGTCTGAAATTCTTTATAAGTAGTTAACTTGTTTGTTTATATGTAATGATGTATTTTTCACATATTACTATTTACTTTCATTATTTAAGAATATAAGTCTCTTGCAAAATTAAGGCATAAATGTTAAATAGTATTATGTCCGTTTTAAACCAGATTAATTTGTTTCCTTTTAAGCAGTTGTAGGAAAAAAGAACATATTCCAGTTTTGTGTACATTATTATTAAACTTAATATGAATTAGAAGCCTTTGCCCTATTAGTGACTTGTCTCACCAAACGTGATTTTGTCTTTCTGTAACATCATTTATATGCAAGGAAAGAAAAAAGAACAATATGTGTGGCATGATACATAAATCACTTATAAACGTAAAGTGCATTTAGAAAGGGACATGTTTACAGTGTGATACCTCATATATCTAATATAATTCAGTCCATTCCTTTCTGTTATTACACTTGCATTTAAAATTGGCCTTTTGGGTCGGGGATTTATCTCAGTGGTTCCACTGCCTGCCTTGCAATCGCAAGGAGCCAAGTTTGATCCCCAATACCAAACAAACAACAAAACAAAATAAAATTGGCCTTTTGATGTTTTGTTTGCTCATTTTTCCCAGTGTGTGAAACTTGCTCTCCAGTATATGAGATAAATGAATTTTGTCCTAAGTACACGTTCAAATGTTGGTGAAATAAAACTGGTGTGAAATAGAAGTAGAAGAAACTTTTAGATAACATGAGTTTTCTTTTCACCACATGCTAGTTGTAAAATTTTGCTTTTAACCCATATTTTTTCCATATGTTAAGAGTGTTAAGAAAAGTATAAATGATAAAAATCTGAAAAAGACAGTGGAGGATGACAGTAAAGACAGCGAGGAAGAGAAAGATAACGATAGTTACATAAAAGAGAGAAAAGAGATTCATTCAGGAACAAGCAAGCACTTACAGAAAAAAGCAAAGAAGCAAGCCAAGAAGCAAGCCAAGGTGGGTACTTGTGAGGAAAGTCTTGCTTTTCTAATTTTATATTTTGGCCTGTTCTGTTTGTAGTCTGATTTCATTTGGCAATCACACAGTCAGCTCATTTAGTAGTCTTTGCAGGGAAATTGACTTAAGTAGAAAAATGTAAGGAAGTTGTGTTTCTTTTTTTTCTAAATCTGGCACTACTTGTGGAAGTTCTTTTTGATAAGCTTATTTAACTTTTAATTTAAATTTTTGAGTTTTTTTATTTCACACTCACAAACTTCAAAATACGTAAAGGTAAGTCACCATTTTCCTTTTATAACCAGTTTTGTTACTGTGTATTGTTCTGCGATTCCTTTTGGAAAATATGAGTAAATACAAATATGTTACCCCTTTTTTTGTTAACTATACTCAGTCTTCTGGACCTGGTTTTTGTTTGTTTACTTATACTTTGGTTCTTAGATACTTTTCCATTTATGAACACAAAGTTTCCTCCTCCTCCTCTTCTGCTGCTTTTTTTTTTTCCTTCCTCCCCGTCATCTTTCCCTTCCTTCTCTTCCTTTTTTTTTTCTTTTTTGTCCTCCTCCTCTTGCATTATCATCACCACCACCACAGTTTTCTTTTTTTGTTTGTTTTTGTCTTTTTGAGGCAGGGTTCTCTTTATAGTTCAGGTTGAACTCATTATGTAGCTCAGGTTGTCCTCAAACTCGTGGCAATCCTCCTGCCCATGCCTCCCAACCGCTGGGATTACAGATGTGAGCCACCATGCCTGGCTCATCATAGTATTCTTTTTCATGGATGTACAATTTTTTTAGCCATTTTCTGTTGAAGGAAGTTGTTTCTAATCTTGTGCTGTGATGGCCAATATTGTGCCACAAATAGCCCTGTACTCATGCCATGTATAGGGTAGATTTTGAGAAGAAGATTGCCTTTATTTTATTTATTTATTTGTTTTCATTCAGTTTATTGGTACATTTTAGGTATGCAGTACAGTTACATTCATCATTGGGATCTTGTACCTTTACGTGACAGGTCTTGGTTCTCATTTTTTTCCCCATCCCCATGCCCTCCTTCACCCCCTTTACTCTCCCCTCTGTACAAAGGAGGATTGCTTTTAGTTTTGATAAATATTATCTAGTTATATTGCACAAAAGTTGTACAGTTTATATTCACATCAGCAATATATGAGACTTCTGGTTTCCTTTGATTGTTGACAGCAGTATGCTATCAAACTTTCAGATTTCGCTTAATCTGGTGGAAAGTATTATCTCAGTTTTATTTTACGTTTAATTTAACATAATTTTATTTTTTCAGAGCCTTTAGTATTTTCTTTGAATTATTCTCTTAATCCTTTACTCACTTTTCTATATTCCTGTGTCTTTAGAGATATACATTAGCAAATGTTTGTATCCTGTGTGCTGCTCTTTTTCCTTCTGGAATTATAGGCTAAGTTACCATTGTGTCTTTAGGTAATCCAGTAGCTGGAATTCTGATGAAATGCCTTTTTTTTTCTCTAATAGGAAATAGATTACAGTGGGGAAAAAAAAAGATGATTTTAGGGGGAAGAATCCTTTACTGTCATTTGTCCATGTGACTTCCTTATTACTTTATTAACTTTGGGACATTTTTCTCAGATGTTTTCATCCATTCTGTCCACAGCAGTCCTGTAAATGTGCATTCTTAGGTTTTTAGTTTGTTCTTTTATCTTTTCAGTGAAACTTTGGCCTAATAATTATAACTCACATGGATATATTTTATCTGTTTTGTGTGCAAGGTCTGATAATTTGGCTGCAGGGGTAAAAAGGCCAGTGTAACAGTTGTAGAAACATCTGGATCATTTCTCTTAGCACAGGGATCATGACTGTACATTTTTATTTTTCCAGTGTAATAATTTTTCTTGATGATTGGTGATTGTTTATTCCTGTTTTCATTTAAAGAATTTTTTTCTTGATATATTCAGAAACCAATAATAAAGGAACTTTTAGGATGAGCTTCTGAGTGAATTATTTCTTATGAAATTACTTTCTTTTTTTCTTTGGTACTGGCGATCAAACTTGGGTCCTTGTGCTTACAAGGCAGCCAGCGGAACCACTGAGCTAAATACCTGGCCCAAAATTACTTACATTTGATTGCTAAGCAGCAAGACTTGATATAGTACATGTTAGTTTTTAACTCTTTGCCTTTTTTGCCTAGTTTCTTTGTCTTTTTCCTTTTTCTTTCTTTCTTTTTTTTTTTTTTTTTTTTT